>NC_074726.1:20327824-20682824 GCF_947242115.1 Biomphalaria glabrata
TCTTTTGTGGGGGCCCTTTTCTTGTGGAGACAGTAGCCCGCATGCCTTTCATGACATCCAGCCCTATGTTCTATTTAAGGATTATTTATTAGTTTGTGATTACTTCAATTCAATAATTATGTTTAAAAGTGATACTTATGCATTATAATTAGCATATTTCCTTTTGTGAACAGTAACGAAAGTAAATCCAACCTTGACCCTTGAACCTGATCTTGAACCTGACATATGTAGTTAAATTACAACTGAAAGTCGTGATTTGCATAATTTTAGATAAAGAGAACATGTCTCTATATGTTCAGAATCGAGCTAATATTATTTGTTCAAAATGAAGCTTGTACTAGTATTTCGGAATCGAGCTCACGTTGTATAAATGGAATCGAGCTTCTATTATTTATTTAGTATCGATCTTATGATGATGTTACTTTTTTTTCTAACATGCTTAAAACGCAGAGTTTATTATTTTGGACATTTACAATTATTATTATGCTTATATGTTGTTACTAGCCGGACGTTACCCGCGGCCTGCGCACTATTAATGAAGGAAGGATGTTGATATTAGAGAGAAGAGAACGATTTCCGCCCAAGTCTACAACCGAGATAAAGAAGCTGTGCTCAAGGCAGATGTCCTATGTGTTTGTGATGTCCTCATGTAAATAAACACCTACACCTCGTTGAGTTGCCTCCCTCAGCTATTACACCATGTATGACCATCCTAATAAACTACAGACATAGAGACAAAGGAAAAACAAACAAACAAAAAGGGCAAAGAACTCTGACCCAACTTACTGATGAACTAGTCCTAAAACACCATCTACCCAACAACAACAAAAAACCCTCAGATTTTCGAGCATAACTCCTGGACTTCACTACAATCAACCATCTATTACACCACATTAATTAAAAAAGACCCTTATAAAAGAATCAGATCCAATGGAGTTTAACGTAGGCAACAATGGAAAGCTTGGCTTTTCAAGCATTAAACAGCAGCACCCCATCCAGCCCAAGAGGGTTGACAACACTAATCGTGAAAAAGAGGAGTGGCTCAACCAATGGGCATCAGGAAACACAGGCAGAGCCATGTACAAAGAAATGACCATGCCAAACACACTGGACAGTTTTGACTTCCTCCCCCGCAAAGAGCAATGTGCAATATTTTAACTAAGAACAGGACACACGCTTCTGTTAAGTTACCATCTTAACAAAATAAATCTCCTCACACCTACCCCTTTGAAGGCTTAGTCTTCCCTTTTATAAAACCGTAAACTACATCCTTTTTGAATGCCCCTTCCTAATCCACCTTAGGCAGACCCTACTACCACTACAGCCCAACATAACCAACACTCTGTACGGCAGTTCTGAAAAACTGAAGATAGCAGCACACTATTTCTCCATGGCACAGTCTGCAAAAGATTTTTAAGTTTAGGGAAGGAGAAAGTCTTGATCCCATCAATATAAAAATGTCAAGTAGATTTTAAAAAATATATCCTATCGGACCAAACATCTAAATTGAAGTTTTGGCTACATATTATATCTGAATCCATCCATCTAATTTAAAAAAGTGGAATGTTGTTGGACGACTCAAGTGTTGTTGGATGATAAAACAATTGTTGGATTACCTAATTTTTGTTGCATAAATTGAATGTCATGGATGGCTAGAGTGTTGTCAGATGACTCGAGAGTTGTTGTGTGACTTAATGTTTAATGAATGAAGTGTTGTTGGATGACTGGAGTTTTGTTGGATGGCTGAGAGTAATTGAATGTCTGGAGTTGTGTTGGATGACTGGAGAGTCGTTGAATGTCTGGAGTTCCGTTGGATGACTCAAGTGTTGTTGGATGACTGAAGTGTTGTGGAATGACTGAACTATTGTTGAATGACTGAAGTGTTGTTGGATGCCTGAAGTCTAGTTAGATGACTGAGAGGTTGTTGAATGTCTGAAGTATAATTGGATGACTGTAGTCTAGTTGGATGACTGAAGTGTTCTTGGATGTCTGAAGTATAATTGGCTGACTGAATTGTTGTTGGATGACTGTAGTGTTGTCGGATGACTGAAGTATTGTTGAATGACTGAAGTGCTTTTGAATGACTGAAGTAATGTTGGATGTTTTAAGAATTGTTGAATTACTGAAGAGTTGTTGGATGACTGAAGTGTTGTTGGATGACTGAAGTGTTGTTGGATGACTGAAGTGTAGTTGGATGACTGAAGTGTAGTTGGATGACTGAAGTGTAGTTGAATTACTGAAGTGTTGTTAGATGACTGAAGTGTAGTTGAATTACTGAAGTGTTGTTAGATGACTGAAGTGTTGTTGGATGACTGAAGTGTTGTTGGATGACTGAAGTGTTGTTGGATGACTGAAGTGTTGTTGGATGACTTAAGTGTTGTTGGATGACTGAAGTATTGTTGTACGACTGAAGTGTTGTTTAATGTTTTAAATATTGTTGAATGACTGAGGTTGTTGTATGACTTATGTGTTGTTGGATGACTGAAGTATTGTTGTATGACTGAAATGTTGTTTAATGTTTGAAATATTGTTGAATGACTGAAGTGTTGTTGGATGTTTGAATTATTGTTGAATGACTGAAGTGATGTTGAATGACTGAAATATTGTTGAATGACTAAAGTATTGTTGAATGACTGAAGTGTTTTTGGATGACTAAAGTATTGTTGGATGACTGAAGTGTAGTTGGATGACTGAAGTATTGTTGTATGACTAAAGTGTTGTTGGATGACTGAAGTATTGATGTATGACTAAAGTGTTGTTGGATGACTGAAGTATTGTTGTATGACTGAAGTGATGTTTGATGTTTTAAATATTAATGATTGACTGAGGTTGTTGGATGACTAAAGTGTTGTTGAATGAATGAAGTTTTGTTAGATGTGTTTTTTGTAATGTTTAAATGTAATATAAATTAGAAGAGCAATACCAGACATTTATTAGCGCTAATTATAGTGTTCATTTCATCAGTACTTCGTTACCATTATTGTACAAAAGTCGCTGAAAAAAAAGTCGATTTAAAAATAATGTGCGTGACTTTTTCATACAAAGTACATTCTAAGCCTTTATAAAGAAACATAAATGTTTTTCTTTTCAATTTTAGTTACAAGTGTACTGGAAAAACACAGTTAATAAATGTTTATATTAGGAGTGAATGTTTCGTGTAATATTTTACAAATATATATGATTTATGATATGATTATAAACAACAATTATCTTTGTGCGATATCATATTGTTTACATAATTTCCCTTAGATTTATGTATTGATTTAGAAGTGGTGTATTTTTATGAACAAATTGCTTCCACAATTAGAATTTGGTAAACTAAAAGGTTTGCTTAAAGAAAAGAAAGAGTTACAGTTGCCCCAAAAGTTTGCAAGTCACAACGTATGCTGAAATGTGAATTATTATATCTCTTCTAGTTTTTGAGATTTATGTGTGAAAGATGGACTGAATGAAAGTTTACGTACAACTAAGAGCGGTTTTTCTCTTACTGGGGCGCTAAAATAACTCAGGAAACCTTATCTATCTATCTATCTATCTATCTATCTATCTATCTATCTATCTATCTATCTATCTATCTATCTATCTATCTATCTATCTATCTATCTATCTATCTATCTATCTATCTATCTATCTATCTATCTATCTGTTTATCTATCTTTCTATATATCTATCTATCTATGTATCTATCTATCTATCTATGTATCTATCTATCTATCTAATTATCTATCTATCTAATTATCTATCTATCTATCTATCTATCTATCTATCTATCTATCTATCTATCTATCTATCTATCTATCTATCTATCTATCTATCTATCTGTTTATCTATCTTTCTATATATCTATCTATCTATGTATCTATCTATCTATCTATGTATCTATCTATCTATCTATTTATCTATCTATCTATCTATCTAATTATCTATCTATCTAATTATCTATCTATCTATCTATCTATCTATCTATCTATCTATCTATCTATCTATCTATCTATCTAATTATCAATCTATTTATCTATCTATCTATCTATCTAATTATCTATCTATCTAATTATCTATCTATCTAATTAACTATCTATCTATCTATCTAACTATCTATCTGTCTATCTGTCTATCTGTCTATCTGTCTATCTGTCTATCTGTCTATCTGTCTGTCGTGTCTAACTGTCTATATATCTATCTTTCTGTCTATTTATCTATTTATTTATTTATCTATCTATCTATCTATCTATCGAACTATCTATCTATCTGTCTATCTGTCTATCTGTCTGTCTATCTGTCTTGTCTATCTGTCTATCTATCTATCTTTCTGTCTATTTATCTATCTATCTATCTACCTATCTATCTATCTATCTATCTATTTATATATCTATCTATTTATCTATTTATCTATCTATTTACTATCTATTTATCTATCTATCTGTCTATCTATCTGTCTATCTATTTATCTATTTATCTATCTATCTATCTATCTATCGATCTATCGATCTATCGATCTATCGATCTATCGATCTATCGATCTATCGATCTATCTATCTATCTATCAGTCACAGTCTCGGTTGACATTGCCTGTTATTTGTTCACCTTGGGTCAGGAAGATAAAAAGCACGAGAAACCTCTGATTTTAAAGAGGAAGTAAGAATATCTAAATTCACTTTATTTCTGTAGCTGCCGTTTTGGGACTTGAGACAGTACACAAAGTTAGACTCAAGTCAATCTGTACGATTTATGTTTGTTAGTGTTAGCTCCAGAACACACCAACCCAGCATTCTACATCTTGGTGACCAGCAACATACGTATACGTTACACTATCTATCTATCTATCTATCTATCTATCTATCTATCTATCTATCTATCTATCTATCTATCTATCTATCTATCTATCTATCTATCTATCTATCTGTTTATCTATCTATCTATCTATTTATCTATCTGTTTATCTATCTATCTATCTATCTATCTATCTATCTATCTATCTATCTATCTATCTGTTTATCTATCTTTCTATCTATCTATCTATCTATCTGTTTTTCTATCTATCTATCTATCTATCTATCTATCTATCTATCTATCTATCTATCTATCTATCTATCTATCTATCTATCTATCTATCTATCTGTTTATCAATATATCTCTATTCAATATCTATTCAATATCTCTATCAATGTATCTATCTATTAATCTATCTATCTATCAATCTATCTATCTATCAATCTATCTATCTATCAATCTATCTATCACAATATCTCTATCCATCTATCTATCTATTAATCTATCTATCTATCAATCTATCTATCTATCAATCTATCTATCTATCAATCTATCTATCACAATATCTCTATCAATCTATCTATCTATTAATCTATCTATCTATCAATCTATCTATCTATCAATCTATCTATCACAATATCTCTATCAATCTATCTATCTATCTATCTATCTATCTGTCTGTCTATCTATATATATATATATATATATATATATATATATATATATATATATATATATATATATATATATATATATATGTATATATCATGGGCGTAGCCAGGGAGGGGGTTCTTGGGGTTCAATGAAACGGGGGGGACGGGAACGGAATTAAGTGACTGATTTTTGCTTTCATTTTGTTTATTTTAAGTGAGATTTAAATTCTAAATCATCACTTACCACAGCACAGCCGAGGCAGTTTTGAGTTAAAAACCCTCTACCAGGGGGTTTTGAGTTTAAATCCCCCTACCAGGGGGTTTTGAGATTTAAAAAAACCCTATCAGGGGGTTTTGAGATACCAATCCCTCTACCAGGGGGCTTTGAGTTTAAAAAACCTCTACACAGGGTTTTGAATTTTAACCCCCTACCAGAGGTTTTTGCAGTTAAATCCCCATCTTCTATAAAACAAAAAAAAAAAAACAAAAATGCAAACAACAATCCCCAAATTCCAACAGCACAGTTGAGGAAGATTTTGATTTTAAACCCCCCTCCAAAATTTACGATAAACCTCATCTTCAATATTAAAAAAGCAAATTACACACTCAAAATTCTATGAGCGTAGCCAAAGGGGTTTTGAGTTTAAACCCCCCCCCTCCAGTTGGGGTTTGAAGCTAAATAGTACCTCTTCAATATAAAAAAAAAGCAAATTACACACTATAAAATCTATGAGCGTAGCCAAAGGGGTTTTGAGTTTAAATCCCCCTCCTCCAGATGGCTTTTTCTTTAAAGTTTAAAACCCCTCCAGATGGTTTTGAGTTTAAAATTCCCATACAGAGCGTTTAGAGTTGAAAACATCTCTCTTCAATATTATTTTAAAGCAAAGTACAGTCACCAAATTCTAAGATCGTAGCTAAATGGGGTTTTGAATTAAAAACAAAACAAAAAAACTCCAGAGATTTCTTAGTTTAAAACCCCTAGACAGATGATTTGACGAAAAAACTTTCCTTTTCGATATAAAATCTAAAGCGAAATACAAGCATGTAATTCCAAGAGCGTAGTCAAGAAAGGCTACAAATCTCTACCAGTGGCTTGGGCTCCATTAATAAAGTGTGAATGATCTTCATTAAATGTGTCTCAACAAAGATGGCTAAGACAGATTTTAGGAGTCAGTCATAGAGATCGGGTCTAAATCAAAGAAATCATATGCCGAACTGGGAGTCGAATCCTTAGTAAGGTTGTGACAGAGCGTCGCATGAGGTTTTGCGGGACATGTTCTCACACAAAATGAATTACGCAAAATAAGAGTTGCGGAAACAGCTTGCCGGAAAATGCGCCGAACGGCGCGAGAGGGTCTAAGTCAGTAAGAAAAGCACATTAGGTTTTTGAAATAAAACTTTTTAATAGCAAGATAATGCACTGTAGATACCTCAGAATATGCATTTTGTTGGCTTTCAATACCAGAAATAGTGCTATGCGGCGTGGCTTCGCCCCGCGCTGGGGGAGCGCTGCGAACTCCCCCAGACCCCCTTTGCTAGCAAGGGCGGGGAGTATACAATAAACAATAAACGTCTTCCGAAAGGGTCAGAATGTAATAAAGATTAATTATGTACACACACGCACACACACACATATATATATATATATATATATATATATATATATATATATATATATATATATATATATATATATATATATAATTTTTTTCCGCGGGGGGGGGGGGGGTGTCGGGGGGGGGAATCCTCCCCCCAAAAAACCCTCCCCGAAAAAAAATCCTGGCTACGCCCATTATATATATATATATATCAATCTATTTATCGAGCAATGTTTCTATCATATTGTTACGAATGAACAGCGACAGGTAGAGCTCACTATGTGTGACCCCGGCGAGATGACACAGCACCGAGTGTTCTCTGAAATCTATGCGTGTAAACAAAGACAGGATGTGACGTGGCCTCACGTGTTGTTCCAGAGGACGAACAGATTTACGAAAGGGGGGGGGGCAGTGTGACAAATGAACAGTGACAGTTAGAGGTCACCACGTGTGACCTCGCTGAGATGACACTGCAGCAGGTGTCCTCTGGAATCGACATGTATAAACAACGACAAGATGTAATGTTTTCTCCCGTGTTGTATAGGCTAGTGCTGTGTGTTTTCCGCCACCTCTTTAAGTTAGAGTTAGTGTAGATGAGTCATGACCTGGCTCTATAAATAGAACGGATGAAGCCGTATCCTGTCCCTTTTTCCTTTTTGGGCCACTGGTCTGTAGGTAGCTGGTCTGTGTGACCATATAGTAAGTGTTAGTAATTGTGTGTAATTTCAGCTGGGACCGCCTATAAGTTGGAAAATGTTTTTATTTTTACTTTCTTTAGTTAGATTTGCATTAATTGTTCCTACATCTACTGTTATAGTCTAGATGTAGACTGATTAGTGGATCGACATCACTGGCTAAGTAATTAGCCATTGTGGTCTATGGTGGAACAGGAAGTTCCATAGACTTGGGTAGCGTCATCCCCCCCCTTTTAGCCATCCTTAGTAATCCCCTTATTACTTTAGTCCTATACTGTGTCAAAATATTTCTTATGTATTTTTATTTATAATTTATTGTTAGGATAACCGCTCTATTAAGTTGGCAATTTGTCCTACTTTTTAATGTAAAAGATGGCTGCGCCTAAGCATCGCTGTCATGGCGGCTAGTTGAGTCTTATCTAGATCTAGCATATGTTTATGGTAGTCTAGCTTGACCTGCGTAGGTTGTGGCTTAGACTTCGACTTGAGTATGTATGTATTAGCTACATGTATTTACCTTATGCATTTAGGTATCTGTATGTGCTAGACTAGGTCTAGTTCATTATTATTTTGTTATATTATCATATTATGTCTTATGTTTTTATGTATTTGTAATTGCAGGCTATAATTCCTGCCTTAATGCCTGTCTAACTGCCTGTCGGCTGTGTAGCTAGTAGCCTGCTGCATAATTGTGCGGCTGCCTTACTTGCTGCCAAACTAGCTGTTGTATAATTCTGCCCTGTTGATCTAGTAGTTGTGAGGTTTAGATTAGAAAAAGTCAGTTACAATAGTTTATTGTTTTGTAGGGTATTTTGGTGGATTATTGTGAATCTGGGTAACTAGTGAGTTTTATTTGGGTTTGGTTTGTTGGATAGTGTTTGTAGTTGTATTAGTATAGATTAAGTAGGGTTGATTAGTTGTTAAGGTTTTTGTTTATTTAGTTGTTTTGGTTAAGTTGTTTCCGTAAAGTTTATTGTCATTTTCGTATTCACCTATATCTATATTTTTATTGCTTTGTAAGTTTGTTGTAAATAAAGTGTATATAAGTTTGTTTTATAAATTTAGTTGATTGTTTTATTTTTCGTCTGTTCTTGTAGTTAGCTAGATTAGTTTAGTATAGTTTAATTGTGCTGTCTGGTGGCTTAGGCGACTCTAGCCCCTTGGTTGCAGACCGAGGTGCACAGATTGGGCCCACCCAGTAGAGCTAACATCTGCCTACTGTTATAAATGAATTAATGTTGAGCAGATAATAATAGGCCACCACTCAGCGCCTTCCTGACCTGCTCACACACGGATAACATGGGAGATGTTTTTATGACACAAATACAGCTCCTCAGACGATAGGAAGACATGTCCCAGATTTGTCAAATTTTGTATACCATTCAGTGATTTTATACCTATACTTAGTTTGTCTATGTGTATACATGTTGGCAGAAAATACTACTACCAATAATAAAAGTCTTTATTATCCATAAATAAATGTGTCTTGCAATTTGAGCATTACACCAAACAAAACATTATAATTATAGAAAACCATCAGACTCACTCCTAATTTACATGCTAAAAGTTTATATCAGATCGTTTCTTTTGAATTATTTGATAGTTATGATTGTGTCTACGTAGTTTTGACCTTACACTAGTAAATAAGCCACCAGTTTGTCTCAATTTAGTCTAAGTGTCCGTCACATCAATTGGCCTCAAGGTCTAGTGAGTGCAATTTGGTGGGAAGCCAAAGATTTATTGTGCCTAAAAAAGGGAGGGGGTGGGGCAGACCGCACCGGGTGACACCCACCAGGGGGTGACACCCAAGTCGGAAAAATGCACTATTCCAAAATGCAACTTGTAAAAGTATAAACTACTCACCGTTAAGCATGAACATGTCCCAAACCTTCTTCATTGAATTATTTGACTAGTAATCTTCCTATTAGGAGACGGGCATAAGAAAAATAATACGTTGTAGAGGCCAGGAGAAAAAGTTTCTGAAGCTCAGAAATGTAGAAAAACGATTGGCGCCCGGGGCTTCGCCCCGGACTTTTCTGAGTGAGCTTAAGGCGCCCACTCAAACATTTTATCTTATTAGTTGAGTGGCAAACGTAACATTTTAATTGTACAATGTTGAGAAAAACATAGACATGTATCCCTCGCGCGCCATTCGACGCATAGGTCTGCAAGATCTCTCCACAGAAATAAGTCTTATGCGACTTTCACAGCCACTTTCCTTCTAAAAAGGTGTGACGCCATGATTAATCGTTGACGGCCATGTTTTTGCATTCCCCTTTACCGCTTTCATGTTAAATCTGACTTTGGTAAACGTGCTTCGTCTTGTCTAATTATGTCTCACAAATGTCAATCGACGTTCAGTCGCCTCTTCCCTTAGACGGCGAATGCCTTTGCGGGAAAAGATTTCTCTATTGGTAACATTATCAAAGTATTCGTAGGATTCGTCTCAGCCATCACTGCTCAGCCTCTGTCTAGCCTTCCACGTCTCGAAGTTAGGTGGCCTTTGGGAAATTAATTGTATTGGTTAGGTGAATTATTAATCTCTAGGCTAATTGATTTGTTTGTTCAGATAGGCCGTACTTTTTGAAAAAGGACTCCTGTTTTCCAATCCAACATGCAACACCATGATATACAGCTTTATTACCTGAGATAACAGTGCCTAATATTTCTATTTGTTCAAGATCTGTATGACCAATGTCGAAAGGGTACTGGGTAACCTGCACCCAATATGCAAAAATTTGAGGGCATCTTTATCCGTCATATTGTGTATACATTTAATGTATGTCGTAATGCTATGTCGTATGTAAAATCCAACTCGGTTTGGTTGACGCCATGGGAACCCGAATGCAGCCTGTTCAATGTATTTCTATGACTGCATGAAAGAGAAATGGGGATGAGATAAACCCAATCTTTTATCTGCCTCGATGTTGAAGAGTTCCAGCGTCTGTTGTGACATACGGCTTGATTTGCTTTAGACATTTCGCGAAATATGGACAATTAGTTGCTAGATGCGTTTTTCTCTTGCTATTTTCCAGAGTGATTACGATGGACGCTATCAAACGTTTTTTTTAACTACAAAACTGATTGCAGGATGTAAACCTGTATAGTAATTGATTTGCCTTTTGTGAAGCAGCTAAGAAACCCTTTGTATAATTTAAAGCCTTTTCTGTAATGAGCCCGTAATTAATCTCTTATAAAAATTTTCAACTCAATGTTTCTCAAATCAGTAATTGTTCATTTTAAATTTATGTAATAACTTTTGATAAAATGTAAAAAAAAAAACATTTTAAAATAGAATCAAAAACCATTTTTGGGTGTAAGCAATCAATTCATTAGCTGACAGTTTTATTATTCAACATAAAGAAACGACAAAAAATAGTTGTTTGTTTTTAAGGGAGGGGGATTTTTTTTTGCAGGGGAGTTGACATCCTGAGCTTACCACACCGGATGAAACCGATCCTAGTGACGCCACTGGAAATGAGTATAATTTAACATTGGAGATAAGCTAGATAGATAGATAGATAGATAGATAGATAGATAGATAGATAGATAGATAGATAGATAGATAGATAGATAGATAGATAGATGGATATATAAATCTACTATTTATTTCTAAAATGATCAGCGCTTTACTGACATTCATACTTCAACAATAAATTGTTATCCAAATGCTTTTCAAATAATTTATTTCTACGCATTCAGATTAGTGCATTGTAAGCTTAAAATGAACTTAGACATATTCCCACAAAGTTTATTGTTTAAAAGAATGGTTCGTTTAGTTCAAATAAAAACCAACATGAGCAAACAAAAACAAAATGTTAAAATAGAATTAGAAAGACAAAAGCGAAACTGGAAAGAAGGTGCGGCACTTGATCTAAACACTGTGGAATCTGGAAAAGAAAAAATACGTGAGTTACAAACATAAAGCTAAGATAAACATTTAATATAAAAATACAGTTGACTCTTCGTAGTAAGATATTCGGATTAATTAAGATTTTTTGTACTTCAAAGAAATTCATAGCATATATATGAAATTTTAATTATGAATATATTATCTTATCTAAAAATACAAAACATAAGATATCACATAAATGTACTAAATTAAAATCTGCATTCTAAATGTAAAAGTACTAATGTGTAGATTAATCACAAACATTTACAAACGTGTATTAAAGTAAAAATCTATAATTAGTCTTTTGTCTCTTCGTACCCAAACAATGTGTCACGTGACCTTTAAAACATGCAGGTGTATCTTATGTTTACATTGGGAACGACTTGGATTACTGTATGATTATCAAGAGTCAACTTCTTTAAAACAAATCTATCTTTCAGTTGCAACATTACTTCTTGCTTTCAATATCATGTTTTCTAGGCGCCTGAAATAACTTAAAAATAACAACTCAATATTTATCCAGATGATCAGAAATAAGGTACACCACAAAACTTTACCTCTGGTGGTCGTGGTTCTTTTTGTAGTAGTAGTCCTAGGTGTGGTGGTAGTTGTAGTCCTTGGTGTGGTGGTAGTTGTAGTCCTTGGTGTGCTGGTAGTTGTAGTCCTAGGTGTGGTGGTAGTTGTAGTCCTAGGTGTGGTGGTAGTTGTAGTCCTTGGTGTGGTGGTAGTTGTAGTCCTTCTTGTTGTGCTGGTTGTAGTCCTAGGTGTTGTTGTGGTGGTCGGTGTTGTGGTTGTAGTTGTTCTTCTGGTTGTAGTTGTTGTTCTTCTTGTGGTGGTAGTTGTGGCTATATATGAACATATGAAAAACATAGAATAAACATACATCATACACTAGAACAAAAAAACCTGAACATAAAAAATGCTTCACACACACAAACACACACACACACACACATAGAAATGAGATGAAATGCTGGGCAATAGCTATGGTCAGAATGAAGTCGCCCACGCCCACGCATGTATCCAAAGGAATTGCAAGTGCCATTGCAGTTTTGGGTCAACGCGTCGCAGGCTCTGCCAGGGTGTAGCACTGTATCCTACAGACTTTTTTTTTCTCTTAGTAGGAGACTAGCTATGGCTAATAAGCCCCATCATGTCCGAGGCTTACTGGTTTAGGTGCCAGTTGCATGCCTTTACCCCTTCTCCTATTCAGCCGGACTCAAATATCTGAGCCACACCTGAAGGCCATGGATTGAACTAGTTGTTGTTTGAGATGCATGCTTCAAGGAAACATTTTGTAGGTAGTGGCGTGCTTTTTTCAATATCACTTCCAGCAACAGCAACATTATATATATATTTTTTTAGTAAGCCGATACATTAAAAATCTCGACATAAAACAATAAAATTTATTTTGAAATTTAAATACTTTAACCAAAACTTACCTAGTAGAGTAAATGTGTAGTTTTCTGAAACCAAAAAAAAAAATAAGTGCAATAGCTCATGAATTAGTATTCAAACATAAATTATAACAATTAAAATAGAAGTAGTGTAGAGGCCTTCAATAATTTTCAGTCCGAAATCTATATTTGGCTTTTGTTGTTAATAGTTTGCAGTTTTTACCTGCCTGAGTGTACCTCTTAGAGGGCCTTTTTGAGTCTGTGTTTCCACACTAACTGCCTTTGTAATCTTATCATTTTCATAGGAATATTTAAATATCATTTAGTTTAAATACCATTAGAAAGAGCCAATAAAAAGGCGATATGTCCAGTCACAATAATGGACCGTTATATTTCTTGACGGTAAGTAAATAATGAGACCAAGTAATATGCTTATAAAATAAAATAAAAAACTTACTGTAACATGCTGAAGCAAAGATAAGGTCATCCACATATTCCAGAGCATCAAAATTGTCGACTTTAAAACTGTTTCGCGAGGCTGGTGGCGTAGCAATTCCATCCAACTCTCGAGTATATGACAAGCCAACACCAATAGTGAAGATGTGGATACCATCATCATGAGCATGTTTGGCATTAGGGACTGTCCTTTCTGCATTGACTGTTGACACACCATCTTGAGAAACAAGCAAGTATAGATATAAATAATTTAATGATTAGATGTGAGCTGTGGTTTTTCTATACTGAAAGAAGACTTAAGAGACTTTCTTATTTAATCGCCTTGTACAATTACATTTAAAACTATCAGAACACATAAGCAATTCTTTACCCGATCGTTCATTTTCGTAATTACAAAAATATTCCCAAAATGACTTCGGGTATATAGGCTTCCTTAAGAAATTATTCAACCGAGCAAGGCTTGGTCAACTGGTACATATTGATTCAAGAGTTTAATACATTAATGTTCAGGTAAATGTTGCGCATTGTCTTTTTAAGTCTAAATCTAAATGCTTACATTCAAATCATTGGAATGTTCTAAAGCTAAATCCTGATTCTTTCTAGGGGAGATGGGAGGAGGGAATTAAAGAAAAATGATCCAATGTTTTTTTAATCTAACATTAACAATATTTAAGACAATGAACGTTGCTCTACAATTTGCATAAAGAAGTTATTGTCTTTTTATAATACTTCTGTTCAAGTCTCTCCGTGGAGCTACCTGCTTGAGCGGACGCTGATCTCTAAATTCATTATTATCTAAATTAATTGCTGCTAGACTACAATCTGGGGGGGTCGGAATAATAAGGAAATAAAAACTATCGAGATTCAGTACAATCTAGCCAATGAGAGGAACAGATGCTTTATAAGCTGCCTGATCTGTAATTGTTTCCACCGATAGGATATTCTCTCATCTATATTTATATCAACATCTTTCTAGTTTGTTTTTAAAATATACTGATCAAATCTATTAAAAGCAAAAGGTCTCTAAGAAACAAAGAATATTTCAACACATTTGACGTTCTGCTCTATACGTTGCACTAGTCATTAATCTTCGGACTCGAAGACAAGCTTTATTATAATCTTCATGACTACACACAGTGACATCTTACTGTGAGGTCTTATTACAACAGAACGCAGCCTGGTCCTTTGGTTTCGAAATGCCATCATGATGGTCACCTTTTTTTTTAATGCTTCCCAGTTCCATCCCCCTGCTGACTTCTTGGCAAGGAAATTCAATGATCATGTGACCAAACAACCCAATAATATGATTAACATGTGACTGGACACTTTATCTGACACAATTTTGTCACCTGTGGAACTTTGTGAAGGCAATCGATACTAATTCATAACATCTAGCAATCAGTAGTACTAATTTATTTATTCAGTGTCCTGTGATAAATTCCCTCGAATATGTTCACATTCACGCGACTCTTTAGGACAATAAAACAGTAAAGGTCTAAAGCAGTGATGCCCAACCTAATTTGGCCCTCGGGCCTTTATAATTTCCTACACTCGTCTCGCGGGCCACATGAACGAAAAGTTATAAAATGAAATGAAACTATTCGGAAACTATTTTCGTAGAAACCTATGGATTTGATACCAAGAATGCCACCATATTAATTTTATAATGCCGTTTTTATGTTGTTGTTCTATGAAACAGCCAGAGACTTTCTTTATAAAATAAATATGTTGGCTTATTATCATATTCATAATAATATGTATATATATAAATATAATAAAATCTTTTTTTTTTTGTTTGGAAGGTAGATTTCTACACTTAGTGCCGACGTTGCCGCGGGCCGGATGGAACCACGTCGCGGGCCGGATATGGCCCGCGGGCCGTAGTTTGGGCATCACTGGTCTAAAGGATCGAAGCTTACCAGAACTACGCTATAGGCGTACAGGCTAAACCATTTCTTACGGAAAATGTGGCTAGTATCGCTAGTAAAATCTGTTAAAATATTTTATAAAATATAAGACGAGGACCAATCACATTAAAAAGGGACTTTCTGTCATTCAAAGTGGACATTCGGTGGTCCCAAGGGTCAATTTGTACCATAATGCCAGACCGCCCCTTTCCTAAACCAAGTCAAGAAGGTCTGATTTTTGTTCTATTTCAAGTCAGGAACACAACACAGAGGCCTGTATCCTTATTAATTGGCACTAAGAAACCCATAATTATAATTCAACAGATGCACTTGCCGGAAAGGCATTGACATCGACGCTAATCAACGCGATAACTAGTATAGAGAACACTTATGCAAGGAGAGAATGAGAAATATATCGGCAATTTCAGCAGCCATTGATAGGCCTAAATATTGTATTCGCTTAATGGGGAAATTACCTAGATTCTATATTAAGGCTTGTCTTCGAGTACGAAGATTAGTGAGGAATGCAGTATTTCCCATGGCTGTGCAAGCCCAGCTGTGACCTACATATTTTTCCTCATCCAGGGCAAGCATAACCACAGTCCGCAGGTGGTCGATTTAGATTTTCTTTTCGCCTCTGTTACGTCGACAACCTTTTAGCTCACCAAAAAAAGACTTCCTTTGGCATACGTTCGTCTCCCATATGGGATACGTACCCTGCCCAGCGTCAATGTCAGACCATAAGAAGTCCCCCTATACTGTCCATAGCGGCGTTCGCAAGGACTTTGCTGTTTGTTGTGCGGTCTTGCATGCGTATGTCCATAATGGAGCGCAAGCATCTTTGGTGAAAGCCCTCAAAAAGTCTTAGTTCTTTTCTGAATAGTGTCCATGTCTCAGAGTCATATAGAAGGGTTGAGAGAACACAGCTTAGTAGACATTGATTTTTGTAGGCAAACGAAGCGATTTATTCCGCCAAACTCTCGTCTTGAGGCGTCTGGCCTTGGCCAGATGGTTATCAACTTCCCTTGAAAGTGAGGCGTCATTTGCCTCTATACTACCCAGATATGTGACATGTCTACCACGTTAAGTGGCTGTCCGTTTATGGTGATCTTTGGGGCTGAGTATGTTTTATTGGGTGACTTCTGGAACATGAATTCTGTTTTCCCTAGGTTTATAGATAAACCGAAAGAGGCGGCAGCGTATGCAAATTCGTTGACCGCGTTCTAGAGATCATGTTCATTGTGAGCTAGCAGGGCGCAATCATCGGCATAGAGAAGCTCCATTATGACCATCTCCTTTGGTTTTGTATGGGATTGTAGACGCCGGAGATTGAACACATTGCTATCAGAACGAAACCGGATGTAGATGCATTCGTGCAATCGCTTTCCCCTTTTAACCAGGCTTACGCCAAAGAAGATAGCGAATAGAGTTGGATCGAGTACACAGCTCTGCTTCGCGCCATTTTCTATTGGGAAGTGATCAGAAAGGGCACCATTGTGTCTGATCTGGCCTTTTTGTCCCACGTGAAACTGCTTGAGAATGGATAGAACGTAGGTAAGCATCCCAATCTGGCCAAAATCCTCCATAAACCATAGCGACTGACCATGTAGAAAGCCTTGGTGAGGTCCACAAAAGCAGCGTATACATTTAGTTTCTGCTCTTTGCATTTTTCTTGTAATTGTCACCGAACAAATATCATGTCAGATGTACCTCTACCGGCTCTGAAACCACATTGGCCTTCAGATAAGACCTCGTCCACTAAAGAGTGGGCTAGTCGGTCGAGCAACACTCGAGCAAAGATCTTTCCTGCTAATGACAGAAGTGAAGGAGCAGTTAGACTTGTCACCCTTTTTGTATAGGGATATGATAACGAAATTTCGTATTTCAGGTGGGACCACGCACTTCTCCCAGCATAGAGCGAACAAGTCTGTTAGTCTCTCGGTTAGGGCGACACCACCCATTTTAAATATATCAGCCGGAAGTCTATAAGAGCTAGGTGCTTTGGGTTTTTTTAGTTTATGAATTGCTGTCTCAAGTTCCTCAAATGTCGGTTCGTCTTCGAGCTCCTCTCTCATTTTTTTCTGAGGGACATTTGCCAGCGATTCCTCCGATACGTGCCTTTTATCACCAAATAGCAGACTAAAATTTTCTGTCCAGCGATTTAGTATGTCCCCTTGCTAGTTAATAGGGTAGAACCATCGGATGATCTTAGCGGTGTTGTAGTATGGCACATTGGGCCACAGGCACATCGAAGTGACTCATAGGAAGAAAGTGTCACAAGATTCAGCATGTCTCTGCACGTTTACGGACAGCTAAAGCCACCAATTATTTTTAGTACCATGATCTTTGACTGCAGAGTGTGAAGCTTTATAGAGAGTTCTGGCTGCGTTGTCATTATTCGCAAAAACAGAGCGATAGTATTTGTGCTTATTCTTTACAAGATCTTGAAATGCGTTATTGTTCTCATCAAACCAGTCTCTGTTGGGTTTACTGCATTATTCCACGACTTTGGCTGTCACCTCCTGAAGTATCGTTTTTAGCTGGCTCCAGTTACTCACTGAATCATCGTCCTGGGGATTTTAAAGATCAGCCTCGAGTAGTACACTGAAGCGCTCTCGTACGTCAGTCTGCCTATCAATATTTAGCTTCTTTGCCCTAGGCAGGCCATCTTTTTTTACCATCTTATTGGTGGTATTCAGCTTCGTCCGGACAAGACGATGGTCCGTATAACAGTCGGCACTCGTTATTACCCTAGTGTGTACCACATCCCTGACATGACATCTCAACAAAAGTGAATGCCCTCAACGGAAGTCTGCACTGGTGGCATTAGAGTTGGCTCGGCTAGATGTAGACATAGCTGCCCTCAGTGAGGTTTGCTAGGCGAGCCAGGGTCGCTGACTGAAAGAGGGTCTGGATACACCCTATACTGGTCCGGAAGAGGCCCTGAGGAGCACAGGCAATCTGAGGTGGCCTTTGTGGTAAAACAATCTCTTGCCAAAAAACTACTAGATATCCCTGTTGGTTACTCAGACCGACTGATGTCGTTCAGACTACTGTAAAAAGGCACTAGATCATATTATCGGTGCTTACGCTCCCACGCTTCAGGGAGAGCCTGAAATCAAGGAAAGATTCTAGGATGACCTGAGAAGAGTCATGTGCACGGTGGACACTACTGACAAACTTATCATCATGGGTTACTTCAACGCTCGAGTGGGGAAAAACTACAGCGCTTGGCCAGTTGTTCTAGTTAGACATGGCATTGGCAAATGCAATGATAACGGCATGCTCCTGTTAGAACTCTGCTCTGAAGCAAAGCTTGCGATAACCATCACAAATTTCAACAAAAAAGCCGTTTCAAGAAGACATGGATGCATCCACGCTCATAGCAATGCCACCTCTTGGATTACAAACTAGATTCTATAGATCTAGATCTAAAGGGAAGTTTTTTTGCACACTACATAGCCTAGATTCTAGTGTATCAAGATAAAACTATGTAGAAGTTGATGATTGAAAATATATTCATTTTTGAAACTTTATATCAAAAGTAAAGTTCATTCCTGCCTAACAAAGAAACGAACAAAAAACGCTATTATATTGTTAGGAATCTCCCTATCCAGGCTCGCTGCAAATTGCACCAAACGACACCACCAAGTTAAAGAACTTGACAACTCTGGGCTTCAAAATAACGTAATAATTTAATGTCAATAAATAACAGCCAATACTGTACAATTAGCAGCACGTAACACAAGACTGTACAAATATCTCTCCGCCGTATCAACTGGTCTCTCTGTCTCGTCTCGGACTTGTACTGAGCCGTTGTAACGAACTGTAGATCTGGAAGTTGTAACTGACTGGTCTCTGATACCTTCGCTCTTTATATAGGGTCCCTGCTGGCCTTCTAGAACCGGACAGAACGTCGCTCGACCATTCTGGGTGGTCAGATGACTACATCCCTCGTGACGCTCCTGAGCTCTGTTCACGACGTCGATCCTTCCCGAACCATCATGTTGACACTCGTCTCGGCCGACCGTCGTAACTCGTCACGGTTGACCGCTCGTCTATCGCTGGCCTGGGGCGATTTGCGTCGGCTGACTACACACACACACCACTACCCCCATCTGTGCCACCACCAGGTTTATAAAAATATTTACCTGTCAACACAATAGCAATATTAGATACATCAGCTCTATCGCCTTTCTCAGGGCTAAACATGACATTTCTCATTATCTCTAAAGCTTCAGCTGTATTGGTGCTGCCAAAATTGTACTTGACATCATCAACCAGTTCCAGGATTTCTCTCTTTGTGAATGCAGAATTGAGGTAGAATTCTTGAGACACCTCATTGTTGTATGTGATCAAACCCACACGAACGTTACCGGAGTCGATATCAGTCTTACTTAAGAAGTCTTTTACAAATGAAAGGATCTGAGGTAAAAAAAAATATTTATATCATTCATTATAATATCGGAATTATACATCATTTTATAACATACAATTTTCTCCTTATCATGTGGCGCGGTGGCTAAGTGATAAAGCGCTTTGCTTCCTAACCTCGGGTCAAGGGTTCAAATCCTGGTGAAGACTTGGATTTTTTAAGTACGAATTTTTGGGCGCCTCTGAGACCACCCAGCTCTAATGGGTGCCTGACATTAGATTTTGAAAAATAAAGGCGGTTGGTCGTTGTGCTGGCCACACGACACCATTGTTAACCGTAGGCCACAGAAACAGATGACCTTTACATCATCTACCCTATAGACCACTAGGTCTTAAAGAGGAACTTAATTTTTTTTATTTGGTATAATTAATGTATTTAAATAATTAATTTAACACAATAGTAACCATAACAGTAACCTATCCACGAGAGACATGGAAGTCATCTACAAAGATTCTGAGAAGTCTAAATGTGGCCCAGCCAGGATGAAGTCTTTTTTTTTACACATCGCATCACAAACGAAAATTCGGTTTCCGGTCAATTCATCCTCGGTCATTTCATCCCGGTCACTTCATTCCCGGTCATGTCGTACCCAGTCACTTCATTCCCGGTCATGTCACCCCAGTCACTTCATCCCCTGGTCATTTTATCCCCTGCTATTTTCATCATCTGATCATTTTATCTAACAAATAGTAATTGTAAAAATCATGAAATGAGCAATATTTAATCTATTCATTTTTTGTTTAAATGACTAAAGTATAACACGTTAGATAAGAATAAAATTTAAATTAATTTGCGTTCATCTACAGTAATCTACACCAATAAGATAGATTGGCTATCGATTGTATGTACAGAAGGCGATCCATCGATTCATATTGCTGAACAATGTTTGTCATATGCTTATTTCTTCCTTGGACGTACTGGCGATAGCCTGTAAAACTAAGGCCTTGTGCAACTGACTATCCTTACGTATCTTACTTAACTAGAAATGTCCATGGTCGTACTTCCACCAAACCTTGGCCTTTGGTGATAAGTTATCAGCAGCACGGTTATAATTATTCAAATGGCACTTCTATCTCTCAAATGATTTTCACTACTTCCAACACACCTTGGCCTTTAATCGTTACGTCATTCGCAGGATAATATTATAATATTACATCCCCCACATCCAATAGAAGGGCTATAGCTAAGTACAAACCCAGATTTACAATATATTATAAGGTTTATCATCAAGAATGCAAAGTGGAAGATAAAACACTATAAACGCATTAGTAACATGTCAAAAAGTGTCAATATGCATTCTACATAATCATATTTATATATTAGATGAAATGAGGACTTTAAAGTCAATGCCTCAACAGCACAATTAAACAATGGAATAGAAAAGTATATAATTGGGGATGAAATGACCGTGGATGAAATGACCGGGGATGAAGTGACCGGGGATGAAACAACCGGTCACCGAAAATTCCTATGCAGAAAGGGTGATTAGCGAGGTTATAGCCTAGCATCACATGGGTTAGCGGGAGAAGTTCTATGACAGAATTAATCGTCTCCCGTAAAGTTAGAAATAACATTGAGGTAACGGTGCAAGAGGAGTGTCCTCTTTTATCACGTCGCTGCACTTTCATAAAAGCTTTCAAAGCAGTCGACATCATTTGGGAAGAAGCTGAAAACAACGCCTGGAACAAATATCAATGAATGATTTAAATCTAGATCAAAGCTAGTAATTTAAAAGTAATTTTCCAGTAAATATTTTACCTTATCAAAGTTGCTTTCTGTCACACTTGTAGAGGAGTCAATAACAATAACCAAATCAGCTCGAGCAAGGAGACATTCTGATGGGTCAGGTAGAAATTACATTAGCACACTTAAGTTACACATTGTTAGTAAAGAAAAAAAGATCATATAGATAGTTTAACACAATGTTATAAGACCAGATATATAATTCAAAAATATTAATATAATAATCCGAAAGCTTCTTGTTATGGTGAACTTTAAACCTTAATTTAACTCTTTCTCTTCTAGTTAACGATACCATCGTTGATTTGACCTCATTGAATTAAATTAACTTTTGGTTTTATAAACCACTATTTGTGTTATATAAAAAGAGCAGGCATTATCCTATAATTCTATACCAAAAGTTATGCTTTCTGATAACTAACCAAAATGTTATTAAATAACAGGGTAGAATGAACACATGTGAAAAACAAATAATTCTGTCAGAACATGGAAATATAATTCCGGAGAGAAAGAGTTAAGAAAGAAATATGAAAAATTACAAAGTTAAGAAAGTGTCCAGATAAGAGAGGTATCTATAGAAATTGTAATAGTAAAATATGCTAGATAAGAGAGGTGTCTATAGAAATTGTAATAGTAAAATATGACAGATAAGAGAGGTGTCTATAGAATTTGTAATAGTAAAATATGACAGATAAGAGAGGTGTCTATAGAAATTATAATAGTAAAATATGCCAGATAAGGGAAATGTCTATAGAAATTGTAATAGTAAAATATGCCAGATAAGAGAAGTGTCTATAGAAATTGTAATAGTAAAATATGACAGATAAGAGAGGTGTCTATAGAAATTGTAATAGTAAAATATGCCAGATAAGAGTGGTGTCTATAGAAATTGTAATAGTAAAATATGCCAGATAAGAGAGGTGTCTATAGAAATTGTAATAGTAAAATATGACAGATAAGAGAAGTGTCTATAGAAATTGTAATAGTAAAATATGCCAGATAAGAGTGGTGTCTATAGAAATTGTAATAGTAAAATATGCCAGATAAGAGAGGTGTCTATAGAAATTGTAATAGTAAAATATGCCAGATAAGAGAGGTGTCTATAGAAATTGTAATAGTAAAATATGACAGATAAGGGAAGTGTCTATAGAAATTGTAATAGTAAAATATGCCAGATAAGAGAGGTGTCTATAGAAATTATACTAGTAAAATATGCCAGATAACAGAGGTGTCTATAGAAATTGTAATAGTAAAATATGCCAGATAAGAGAGGTGTCTACAGACATTGTAATAGTAAAATATGCTAGATAAGAGAGGTGTCTATAGAAATTGTAATAGTAAAAAATGCCAGATAAGAGTGGTGTCTATAGAAATTGTAATAGTAAAATATGACAGATAAGGGAAATGTCTATAGAAATTGTAATAGTAAAATATGCCAGATAAGAGAGGTGTCTATAGAAATTGTAATAGTAAAATATGCCAGATAAGAGAGGTGTCTACAGACATTGTAATAGTAAAATATGCCAGATAAGAGAGGTGTCTATAGAAATTGTAATAGTAAAAAAATGCCAGATAAGAGTGGTGTCTATAGAAATTGTAATAGTAAAATATGCCAGATAAGGGAAGTGTCTATAGAAATTGTAATAGTAAAATATGACAGATAAGAGAGGTGTCTATAGAAATTGTAATAGTAAAATATGACAGATAAGGGAATTGTCTATAGAAATTGTAATAGTAAAATATGACAGATAAGAGTGATGTCTATAGAAATTGTAATAGTAAATTATGACAGATAAGGGAAGTGTCTATAGAAATTGTAATAGTAAAACATGCCAGATAAGAGTGGTGTCTATAGAAATTGTAATAGTAAAATATGACAGAAAAGGGAAGTGTCTAAAGAAATTGTAATAGTAAAATATGACAGATAAGGGAAGTGTCTATAGAAATTGTAATAGTAAAATATGACAGATAAGAGTGGTGTCTATAGAAATTGTAATAGCAAAATATGACAGATAAGAGTGGTGTCTATAGAAATTGTAATAGTAAAATATGACAAATAAGGGAAGTGTCTATAGAAATTGTAATAGTAAAATATGCCAGATAAGAGAGGTGTCTATAGAAATTGTAATAGTGAAATATGCCAGATAAGAGAGGTGTCTATAGAAATTGTAATAGTAAAATATGACAGATAAGGGAAGTGTCTATAAAAATTGTAGTAGTAAAATATGCCAGATAAGAGAGGTGTCTATAGACATTGTAATAGTAAAATATGCCAGATAAGAGAGGTGTCTATAGAAATTGTAATAGTAAAATATGACAGATAAGGGAAGTGTCTATAGAAATTGTAATAGTAAAAAATGACAGAGAAGAGAGGTGTCTATAGAAATTATAATAGTAAAATATGCCAGATAAGAGAGGTGTCTATAGAAATTGTAATAGTAACATATGCCAGATAAGAGAGGTGTCTATAGACATTGTAATAGTAAAATATGCCAGATAAGAGAGGTGTCTATAGAAATTGTAATAGTAAAAAAATGCCAGATAAGAGTGGTGTCTATAGAAATTGTAATAGTAAAATATGACAGATAAGAGAGGTGTCTATAGAAATTGTAATAGTAAAATATGACAGATAAGAGAGGTGTCTATAGAAATTGTAATAGTAAAATATGACAAATAAGGGAAGTGTCTATAGAAATTGTAATAGTAAAATATGACAGATAAGAGTGGTGTCTATAGAAATTGTAATAGTAAAATATGACAGTTAAGGGAAGTGTCTATAGAAATTGTAATAGTAAAATATGCCAGAAAAAAGAGGTGTCTATAGAAATTATACTAGTAAAATATGCCAGATAAGAGAGGTGTCTATAGAAATTGTAATAGTAAAATATGCCAGATAAGAGAGGTGTCTACAGACATTGTAATAGTAAAATATGCCAGATAAGAGAGGTGTCTATAGAAATTGAAATAGTAAAAAATGACAGGTAAGAGTGGTGTCTATAGAAATTGTAATAGTAAAATATGACAAATAAGAGAGGTGTCTATAGAAATTGTAATAGTAAAATATGCCAGATAAGAGAGGTGTCTATAGACATTGTAAGAGTAAAATATGCCAGATAAGAGAGGTGTCTATAGAAATTGTAATAGTAAAAAAATGCCAGATAAGAGTGGTGTCTATAGAAATTGTAATAGTAAAAAATGCCAGATAAGGGAAGTGTCTATAGAAATTGTAATAGTAAAATATGACAGATAAGAGAGGTGTCTATAGAAATTGTAATAATAAAATATGACAGATAAGGGAATTGTCTATAGAAATTGTAATAGTAAAATATGACAGATAAGAGAGGTGTCTATAGAAATTGTAATAGTAAAATATGACAGATAAGGGAATTGTCTATAGAAATTGTAATAGTAAAATATGACAGATAAGAGTGGTGTCTATAGAAATTGTAATAGTAAAATATGACAGATAAGGGAAGTGTCTATAGAAATTGTAATAGTAAAACATGCCAGATAAGAGTGGTGTCTATAGAAATTGTAATAGTAAAACATGCCAGATAAGAGTGGTGTCTATAGAAATTGTAATAGTAAAATATGAAAGAAAAGGGAAGTGTCTAAAGAAATTGTAATAGTAAAATATGACAGACAAGAGAGGTGTCTATAGAAATTGTAATAGTAAAATATGACAGATAAGGGAAGTGTCTATAGAAATTGTAATAGTAAAATATGACAGATAAGAGTGGTGTCTATAGAAATTGTAATAGCAAAATATGACAGATAAGGGAAGTGTCTATAGAAATTGTAATAGTAAAATATGCCAGATAAGAGAGGTGTCTTTAGAAATTGTAATAGTAAAATATGACAGATAAGGAAAGTGTCTATAGAAATTGTAATAGAAAAATATGCCAGATAAGGAAAGTGTCTATAGAAATTGTAATAGTAAAAAATGCCAGATAAGAGTGGTGTCTATAGAAATTGTAATAGTAAAATATGACAGATAAGGGAAGTGTCTATAAAAATTGTAATAGTAAAATATACCAGATAAGAGAGGTGTCTATAGACATTGTAATAGTAAAATATGCCAGATAAGGGAAGTGTCTATAGAAATTGTAATAGTAAAATATGACAGATAAGGGAAGTGTCTATAGAAATTGTAATAGTAAAATATGCCAGATAAGAGAGGTGTCTATAGAAATTGTAATAGTAAAATATGCCAGATAAGGGAAGTGTCTATAGAAATTGTAATAGTAAAAAATGCCAGATAAGAGTGGTGTCTATAGAAATTGTAATAGTAAAATATGCCAGATAAGGGAAGTGTCTATAGAAATTTTAATAGTAAAATATGACAGATAAGGGAAGTGTCTATAGAAATTGTGATAGTAAAATATGCCAGATAAGAGAGGTGTCTATAGAAATTGTAATAGTAAAATATGACAGATAAGGGAAGTGTCTATAGAAATTGTAATAGTAAAATATGACAGATAAGAGAGGTGTCTATAGAAATTATAATAGTAAAATATGCCAGATAAGAGAGGTGTCTATAGAAATTGTAATAGTAAAATAAGCCAGATAAGAGAGGTGTCTATAGACATTGTAATAGTAAAATATGCCAGATAAGAGAGGTGTCTATAGGAATTGTAATAGTAAAAAAATGCCAGATAAGAGTGGTGTCTATAGAAATTGTAATAGTAAAATATGCCAGATAAGGGAAGTGTCTATAGAAATTGTAATATTAAAATATGACAGATAAGAGTGGTGTCTATAGAAATTGTAATAGTAAAATATGACAGAGAAGAGTAATGTCTATAGAAATTGTAATAGTAAAATATGACAGTTAAGGGAAGTGTCTATAGAAATTGTAATAGTAAAATATGCCATATAAGAGTGGTGTCTATAGAAATTGTAGTAGTAAAATATGACAGATATAGGAAGTGTCTATAGAAATTGTAATAGTAAAATATGACAGATAAGAGAGGTGTCTATAGAAATTGTAATAGTAAAATATGACAGATAAGGGAAGTGTCTATAGAAATTGTAATAGTAAAATATGACAGATAAGAGTGGTGTCTATAGAAATTGTAATAGTAAAATATGACAGATAAGGGAAGTGTCTATAGAAATTGTAATAGTAAAATATGCCAGATAAGAGAGGTGTCTATAGAATATGTAATAGTAAAATATGACAGATAAGCGAAGTGTCTATAGAAATTGTAATAGTAAAATATGCCAGATAAGGGAAGTGTCTATAGAAATTGTAATAGTAAAAAATGCCAGATAAGAGTGGTGTCTATAGAAATTGTAATAGTAAAATATGACAGATAAGGGAAGTGTCTATAGAAATTGTAATAGTAAAATATGCCAGATAAGAGAGGTGTCTATAGACATTGTAATAGTAAAATATGCCAGATAAGAGAGGTGTCTATAGAAATTGTAATAGTAAAATATGCCAGATAAGAGAGGTGTCTATAGAAATTGTAATAGTAAAAAATGCCAGATAGGA
The DNA here is from genome assembly GCF_947242115.1 of Biomphalaria glabrata. Lineage (NCBI taxonomy): Eukaryota > Metazoa > Mollusca > Gastropoda > Planorbidae > Biomphalaria > Biomphalaria glabrata. The sequence continues at coordinate 20,354,865 of NC_074726.1, forward strand.
GTGGTGTCTATAGAAATTGTAATAGTAAAATATGCCAGATAAGGGAAGTGTCTATAGAAATTGTAATAGTAAAATATGCCAGATAAGAGAGGTGTCTATAGAAATTGTAATAGTAAAATATGCCAGATAAGGGAAGTGTCTATAGAAATTGTAATAGTAAAATATGCCAGATAAGAGAGGTGTCTATAGAAATTGTAATAGTAAAATATGACAGATAAGAGAGGTGTCTATAGAAATTGTAATAGTAAAATATGACAGATAAGGGAAGTGTCTATAGAAATTGTAATAGTAAAATATGACAGATAAGAGTGGTGTCTATAGAAATTGTAATAGTAAAATATGACAGATAAGGGAAGTGTCTATAGAAATTGTAATAGTAAAATATGCCAGATAAGAGAGGTGTCTATAGAATATGTAATAGTAAAATATGACAGATAAGCGAAGTGTCTATAGAAATTGTAATAGTAAAATATGCCAGATAAGGGAAGTGTCTATAGAAATTGTAATAGTAAAAAATGCCAGATAAGAGAGGTGTCTATAGAAATTGTAATAGTAAAATATGACAGATAAGGGAAGTGTCTATAGAAATTGTAATAGTAAAATATGCCAGATAAGAGAGGTGTCTATAGACATTGTAATAGTAAAATATGTCAGATAAGGGAAGTGTCTATAGAAATTGTAATAGTAAAATATGACAGATAAGGGAAGTGTCTATAGAAATTGTAATAGTAAAATATGCCAGATAAGAGAGGTGTCTATAGAAATTGTAATAGTAAAATATGCCAGATAAGGGAAGTGTCTATAGAAATTGTAATAGTAAAATATGACAGATAAGAGAGGTGTCTATAGAAATTGTAATAGTAAAATATGACAGATAAGGGAATTGTCTATAGAAATTGTAATAGTAAAATATGACAGATAAGAGAGGTGTCTATAGAAATTGTAATAGTAAAATATGACAGATAAGGGAATTGTCTATAGAAATTGTAATAGTAAAATATGACAGATAAGAGTGGTGTCTATAGAAATTGTAATATTAAATTATGACAGATAAGGGAAGTGTCTATAGAAATTGTAATAGTAAAACATGCCAGATAAGAGTGGTGTCTATAGAAATTGTAATAGTAAAACATGCCAGATAAGAGTGGTGTCTATAGAAATTGTAATAGTAAAATATGACAGAAAAGGGAAGTGTCTAAAGAAATTGTAATAGTAAAATATGACAGATAAGAGAGGTGTCTATAGAAATTGTAATAGTAAAATATGACAGTAAAGGGAAGTGTCTATAGAAATTGTAATAGTAAAATATGAAAAATAAGAGTGGTGTCTATAGAAATTGTAATAGTAAAATATGACAGATAAGGGAAGTGTCTATAGAAATTGTAATAGTAAAATATGCCAGATAAGAGAGGTGTCTATAGAAATTGTAATAGTAAAATATGACAGATAAGGAAAGTGTCTATAGAAATTGTAATAGTAAAATATGCCAGATAAGGAAAGTGTCTATAGAAATTGTAATAGTAAAAAATGCCAGATAAGAGTGGTGTCTATAGAAATTGTAATAGTAAAATATGACAGATAAGGGAAGTGTCTATAAAAATTGTAATAGTAAAATATACCAGATAAGAGAGGTGTCTATAGACATTGTAATAGTAAAATATGCCAGATAAGGGAAGTGTCTATAGAAATTGTAATAGTAAAATATGACAGATAAGGGAAGTGTCTATAGAAATTGTAATAGTAAAATATGCCAGATAAGAGAGGTGTCTATAGAAATTGTAATAGTAAAATATGCCAGATAAGGGAAGTGTCTATAGAAATTGTAATAGTAAAAAATGCAAGATAAGAGTGGTGTCTATAGAAATTGTAATAGTAAAATATGCCAGATAAGAGAAGTGTCTATAGAAATTTTAATAGTAAAATATGACAGATAAGGGAAGTGTCTATAGAAATTGTGATAGTAAAATACGCCAGATAAGAGAGGTGTCTATAGAAATTGTAATAGTAAAATATGACAGATAAAGGGAAGTGTCTATAGAAATTGTAATAGTAAAATATGACAGATAAGAGAGGTGTCTATAGAAATTGTAATAGTAAAATATGCCAGATAAGAGAGGTGTCTATAGAAATTGTAATAGTAAAATATGCCAGATAAGAGAGGTGTCTATAGACATTGTAATAGTAAAATAAGCCAGATAAGAGAGGTGTCTATAGACATTGTAATAGTAAAATATGCCAGATAAGAGAGGTGTCTATAGGAATTGTAATAGTAAAAAAATGCCAGATAAGAGTTGTGTCTATAGAAATTGTAATAGTAAAATATGCCAGATAAGGGAAGTGTCTATAGAAATTGTAATATTAAAATATGACAGATAAGAGTGGTGTCTATAGAAATTGTAATAGTAAAATATGACAGATAAGGGAAGTGTCTATAGAAATTGTAATAGTAAAATATGACAGAGAAGAGTAATGTCTATAGAAATTGTAATAGTAAAATATGACAGTTAAGGGAAGTGTCTATAGAAATTGTAATAGTAAAATATGCCATATAAGAGTGGTGTCTATAGAAATTGTAGTAGTAAAATATGACAGATATAGGAAGTGTCTATAGAAATTGTAATAGTAAAATATGACAGATAAGAGAGGTGTCTATAGAAATTGTAATAGTAAAATATGACAGATAAGGGAAGTGTCTATAGAAATTGTAATAGTAAAATATGACAGATAAGAGTGGTGTCTATAGAAATTGTAATAGTAAAATATGCCAGATAAGAGAGGTGTCTATAGAAATTGTAATAGTAAAATATGACAGATAAGGGAAGTGTCTATAAAAATTGTAGTAGTAAAATATGCCAGATAAGAGAGGTGTCTATAGACATTGTAATAGTAAAATATGCCAGATAAGAGAGGTGTCTATAGAAATTGTAATAGTAAAATATGACAGATAAGGGAAGTGTCTAAAGAAATTGTAATAGTAAAATATGACAGATAAGGGAAGTGTCTATAGAAATTGTAATAGTAAAATATGACAGATAAGAGTGGTGTCTATAGAAATTGTAATAGCAAAATATGACAGATAAGAGTGGTGTCTATAGAAATTGTAATAGTAAAATATGACAGAAAAGGGAAGTGTCTAAAGAAATTGTAATAGTAAAATATGACAGATAAGGGAAGTGTCTATAGAAATTGTAATAGTAAAATATGACAGATAAGAGTGGTGTCTATAGAAATTGTAATAGCAAAATATGACAGATAAGAGTGGTGTCTATAGAAATTGTAATAGTAAAATATGACAAATAAGGGAAGTGTCTATAGAAATTGTAATAGTAAAATATGCCAGATAAGAGAGGTGTCTATAGAAATTGTAATAGTAAAATATGCCAGATAAGAGAGGTGTCTATAGAAATTGTAATAGTAAAATATGACAGATAAGGGAAGTGTCTATAAAAATTGTAGTAGTAAAATATGCCAGATAAGAGAGGTGTCTATAGACATTGTAATAGTAAAATATGCCAGATAAGAGAGGTGTCTATAGAAATTGTAATAGTAAAATATGACAGATAAGGGAAGTGTCTATAGAAATTGTAATAGTAAAAAATGACAGAAAAGAGAGGTGTCTATAGAAATTATAATAGTAAAATATGCCAGATAAGAGAGGTGTCTATAGAAATTGTAATAGTAACATATGCCAGATAAGAGAGGTGTCTATAGACATTGTAATAGTAAAATATGCCAGATAAGAGAGGTGTCTATAGAAATTGTAATAGTAAAAAAATGCCAGATAAGAGTGGTGTCTATAGAAATTGTAATAGTAAAATATGACAGATAAGAGAGGTGTCTATAGAAATTGTAATAGTAAAATATGACAGATAAGAGAGGTGTCTATAGAAATTGTAATAGTAAAATATGACAAATAAGGGAAGTGTCTATAGAAATTGTAATAGTAAAATATGACAGATAAGAGTGGTGTCTATAGAAATTGTAATAGTAAAATATGACAGTTAAGGGAAGTGTCTATAGAAATTGTAATAGTAAAATATGCCAGAAAAAAGAGGTGTCTATAGAAATTATACTAGTAAAATATGCCAGATAAGAGAGGTGTCTATAGAAATTGTAATAGTAAAATATGCCAGATAAGAGAGGTGTCTACAGACATTGTAATAGTAAAATATGCCAGATAAGAGAGGTGTCTATAGAAATTGAAATAGTAAAAAATGACAGGTAAGAGTGGTGTCTATAGAAATTGTAATAGTAAAATATGACAAATAAGGGAAATGTCTATAGAAATTGTAATAGTAAAATATGCCAGATAAGAGAGGTGTCTATAGAAATTGTAATAGTAAAATATGCCAGATAAGAGAGGTGTCTATAGACATTGTAAGAGTAAAATATGCCAGATAAGAGAGGTGTCTATAGAAATTGTAATAGTAAAAAAATGCCAGATAAGAGTGGTGTCTATAGAAATTGTAATAGTAAAAAATGCCAGATAAGGGAAGTGTCTATAGAAATTGTAATAGTAAAATATGACAGATAAGAGAGGTGTCTATAGAAATTGTAATAATAAAATATGACAGATAAGGGAATTGTCTATAGAAATTGTAATAGTAAAATATGACAGATAAGAGAGGTGTCTATAGAAATTGTAATAGTAAAATATGACAGATAAGGGAATTGTCTATAGAAATTGTAATAGTAAAATATGACAGATAAGAGTGGTGTCTATAGAAATTGTAATAGTAAATTATGACAGATAAGGGAAGTGTCTATAGAAATTGTAATAGTAAAACATGCCAGATAAGAGTGGTGTCTATAGAAATTGTAATAGTAAAACATGCCAGATAAGAGTGGTGTCTATAGAAATTGTAATAGTAAAATATGAAAGAAAAGGGAAGTGTCTAAAGAAATTGTAATAGTAAAATATGACAGACAAGAGAGGTGTCTATAGAAATTGTAATAGTAAAATATGACAGATAAGGGAAGTGTCTATAGAAATTGTAATAGTAAAATATGACAGATAAGAGTGGTGTCTATAGAAATTGTAATAGCAAAATATGACAGATAAGGGAAGTGTCTATAGAAATTGTAATAGTAAAATATGCCAGATAAGAGAGGTGTCTTTAGAAATTGTAATAGTAAAATATGACAGATAAGGAAAGTGTCTATAGAAATTGTAATAGAAAAATATGCCAGATAAGGAAAGTGTCTATAGAAATTGTAATAGTAAAAAATGCCAGATAAGAGTGGTGTCTATAGAAATTGTAATAGTAAAATATGACAGATAAGGGAAGTGTCTATAAAAATTGTAATAGTAAAATATACCAGATAAGAGAGGTGTCTATAGACATTGTAATAGTAAAATATGCCAGATAAGGGAAGTGTCTATAGAAATTGTAATAGTAAAATATGACAGATAAGGGAAGTGTCTATAGAAATTGTAATAGTAAAATATGCCAGATAAGAGAGGTGTCTATAGAAATTGTAATAGTAAAATATGCCAGATAAGGGAAGTGTCTATAGAAATTGTAATAGTAAAAAATGCCAGATAAGAGTGGTGTCTATAGAAATTGTAATAGTAAAATATGCCAGATAAGGGAAGTGTCTATAGAAATTTTAATAGTAAAATATGACAGATAAGGGAAGTGTCTATAGAAATTGTGATAGTAAAATATGCCAGATAAGAGAGGTGTCTATAGAAATTGTAATAGTAAAATATGACAGATAAGGGAAGTGTCTATAGAAATTGTAATAGTAAAATATGACAGATAAGAGAGGTGTCTATAGAAATTATAATAGTAAAATATGCCAGATAAGAGAGGTGTCTATAGAAATTGTAATAGTAAAATAAGCCAGATAAGAGAGGTGTCTATAGACATTGTAATAGTAAAATATGCCAGATAAGAGAGGTGTCTATAGGAATTGTAATAGTAAAAAAATGCCAGATAAGAGTGGTGTCTATAGAAATTGTAATAGTAAAATATGCCAGATAAGGGAAGTGTCTATAGAAATTGTAATATTAAAATATGACAGATAAGAGTGGTGTCTATAGAAATTGTAATAGTAAAATATGACAGAGAAGAGTAATGTCTATAGAAATTGTAATAGTAAAATATGACAGTTAAGGGAAGTGTCTATAGAAATTGTAATAGTAAAATATGCCATATAAGAGTGGTGTCTATAGAAATTGTAGTAGTAAAATATGACAGATATAGGAAGTGTCTATAGAAATTGTAATAGTAAAATATGACAGATAAGAGAGGTGTCTATAGAAATTGTAATAGTAAAATATGACAGATAAGGGAAGTGTCTATAGAAATTGTAATAGTAAAATATGACAGATAAGAGTGGTGTCTATAGAAATTGTAATAGTAAAATATGACAGATAAAGGAAGTGTCTATAGAAATTGTAATAGTAAAATATGCCAGATAAGGGAAGTGTCTATAGAAATTGTAATAGTAAAAAATGCCAGATAAGAGAGGTGTCTATAGAAATTGTAATAGTAAAATATGACAGATAAGGGAAGTGTCTATAGAAATTGTAATAGTAAAATATGCCAGATAAGAGAGGTGTCTATAGACATTGTAATAGTAAAATATGTCAGATAAGGGAAGTGTCTATAGAAATTGTAATAGTAAAATATGACAGATAAGAGAGGTGTCTATAGAAATTGTAATAGTAAAATATGCCAGATAAGAGAGGTGTCTATAGAAATTGTAATAGTAAAATATGCCAGATAAGGGAAGTGTCTATAGAAATTGTAATAGTAAAATATGACAGATAAGAGAGGTGTCTATAGAAATTGTAATAGTAAAATATGACAGATAAGGGAATTGTCTATAGAAATTGTAATAGTAAAATATGACAGATAAGAGAGATGTCTATAGAAATTGTAATAGTAAAATATGACAGATAAGGGAATTGTCTATAGAAATTGTAATAGTAAAATATGACAGATAAGAGTGGTGTCTATAGAAATTGTAATATTAAATTATGACAGATAAGGGAAGTGTCTATAGAAATTGTAATAGTAAAACATGCCAGATAAGAGTGGTGTCTATAGAAATTGTAATAGTAAAACATGCCAGATAAGAGTGGTGTCTATAGAAATTGTAATAGTAAAATATGACAGAAAAGGGAAGTGTCTAAAGAAATTGTAATAGTAAAATATGACAGATAAGAGAGGTGTCTATAGAAATTGTAATAGTAAAATATGACAGTAAAGGGAAGTGTCTATAGAAATTGTAATAGTAAAATATGAAAAATAAGAGTGGTGTCTATAGAAATTGTAATAGTAAAATATGACAGATAAGGGAAGTGTCTATAGAAATTGTAATAGTAAAATATGCCAGATAAGAGAGGTGTCTATAGAATATGTAATAGTAAAATATGACAGATAAGCGAAGTGTCTATAGAAATTGTAATAGTAAAATATGCCAGATAAGGGAAGTGTCTATAGAAATTGTAATAGTAAAAAATGCCAGATAAGAGAGGTGTCTATAGAAATTGTAATAGTAAAATATGACAGATAAGGGAAGTGTCTATAGAAATTGTAATAGTAAAATATGCCAGATAAGAGAGGTGTCTATAGACATTGTAATAGTAAAATATGTCAGATAAGGGAAGTGTCTATAGAAATTGTAATAGTAAAATATGACAGATAAGGGAAGTGTCTATAGAAATTGTAATAGTAAAATATGCCAGATAAGAGAGGTGTCTATAGAAATTGTAATAGTAAAATATGCCAGATAAGGGAAGTGTCTATAGAAATTGTAATAGTAAAATATGACAGATAAGAGAGGTGTCTATAGAAATTGTAATAGTAAAATATGACAGATAAGGGAATTGTCTATAGAAATTGTAATAGTAAAATATGACAGATAAGAGAGGTGTCTATAGAAATTGTAATAGTAAAATATGACAGATAAGGGAATTGTCTATAGAAATTGTAATAGTAAAATATGACAGATAAGAGTGGTGTCTATAGAAATTGTAATATTAAATTATGACAGATAAGGGAAGTGTCTATAGAAATTGTAATAGTAAAACATGCCAGATAAGAGTGGTGTCTATAGAAATTGTAATAGTAAAACATGCCAGATAAGAGTGGTGTCTATAGAAATTGTAATAGTAAAATATGACAGAAAAGGGAAGTGTCTAAAGAAATTGTAATAGTAAAATATGACAGATAAGAGAGGTGTCTATAGAAATTGTAATAGTAAAATATGACAGTAAAGGGAAGTGTCTATAGAAATTGTAATAGTAAAATATGAAAAATAAGAGTGGTGTCTATAGAAATTGTAATAGTAAAATATGACAGATAAGGGAAGTGTCTATAGAAATTGTAATAGTAAAATATGCCAGATAAGAGAGGTGTCTATAGAAATTGTAATAGTAAAATATGACAGATAAGGAAAGTGTCTATAGAAATTGTAATAGTAAAATATGCCAGATAAGGAAAGTGTCTATAGAAATTGTAATAGTAAAAAATGCCAGATAAGAGTGGTGTCTATAGAAATTGTAATAGTAAAATATGACAGATAAGGGAAGTGTCTATAAAAATTGTAATAGTAAAATATACCAGATAAGAGAGGTGTCTATAGACATTGTAATAGTAAAATATGCCAGATAAGGGAAGTGTCTATAGAAATTGTAATAGTAAAATATGACAGATAAGGGAAGTGTCTATAGAAATTGTAATAGTAAAATATGCCAGATAAGAGAGGTGTCTATAGAAATTGTAATAGTAAAATATGCCAGATAAGGGAAGTGTCTATAGAAATTGTAATAGTAAAAAATGCAAGATAAGAGTGGTGTCTATAGAAATTGTAATAGTAAAATATGCCAGATAAGAGAAGTGTCTATAGAAATTTTAATAGTAAAATATGACAGATAAGGGAAGTGTCTATAGAAATTGTGATAGTAAAATACGCCAGATAAGAGAGGTGTCTATAGAAATTGTAATAGTAAAATATGACAGATAAAGGGAAGTGTCTATAGAAATTGTAATAGTAAAATATGACAGATAAGAGAGGTGTCTATAGAAATTGTAATAGTAAAATATGCCAGATAAGAGAGGTGTCTATAGAAATTGTAATAGTAAAATATGCCAGATAAGAGAGGTGTCTATAGACATTGTAATAGTAAAATAAGCCAGATAAGAGAGGTGTCTATAGACATTGTAATAGTAAAATATGCCAGATAAGAGAGGTGTCTATAGGAATTGTAATAGTAAAAAAATGCCAGATAAGAGTGGTGTCTATAGAAATTGTAATAGTAAAATATGCCAGATAAGGGAAGTGTCTATAGAAATTGTAATATTAAAATATGACAGATAAGAGTGGTGTCTATAGAAATTGTAATAGTAAAATATGACAGATAAGGGAAGTGTCTATAGAAATTGTAATAGTAAAATATGACAGAGAAGAGTAATGTCTATAGAAATTGTAATAGTAAAATATGACAGTTAAGGGAAGTGTCTATAGAAATTGTAATAGTAAAATATGCCATATAAGAGTGGTGTCTATAGAAATTGTAGTAGTAAAATATGACAGATATAGGAAGTGTCTATAGAAATTGTAATAGTAAAATATGACAGATAAGAGAGGTGTCTATAGAAATTGTAATAGTAAAATATGACAGATAAGGGAAGTGTCTATAGAAATTGTAATAGTAAAATATGACAGATAAGAGTGGTGTCTATAGAAATTGTAATAGTAAAATATGCCAGATAAGAGAGGTGTCTATAGAAATTGTAATAGTAAAATATGACAGATAAGGGAAGTGTCTATAAAAATTGTAGTAGTAAAATATGCCAGATAAGAGAGGTGTCTATAGACATTGTAATAGTAAAATATGCCAGATAAGAGAGGTGTCTATAGAAATTGTAATAGTAAAATATGACAGATAAGGGAAGTGTCTAAAGAAATTGTAATAGTAAAATATGACAGATAAGGGAAGTGTCTATAGAAATTGTAATAGTAAAATATGACAGATAAGAGTGGTGTCTATAGAAATTGTAATAGCAAAATATGACAGATAAGAGTGGTGTCTATAGAAATTGTAATAGTAAAATATGACAGAAAAGGGAAGTGTCTAAAGAAATTGTAATAGTAAAATATGACAGATAAGGGAAGTGTCTATAGAAATTGTAATAGTAAAATATGACAGATAAGAGTGGTGTCTATAGAAATTGTAATAGCAAAATATGACAGATAAGAGTGGTGTCTATAGAAATTGTAATAGTAAAATATGACAAATAAGGGAAGTGTCTATAGAAATTGTAATAGTAAAATATGCCAGATAAGAGAGGTGTCTATAGAAATTGTAATAGTAAAATATGCCAGATAAGAGAGGTGTCTATAGAAATTGTAATAGTAAAATATGACAGATAAGGGAAGTGTCTATAAAAATTGTAGTAGTAAAATATGCCAGATAAGAGAGGTGTCTATAGACATTGTAATAGTAAAATATGCCAGATAAGAGAGGTGTCTATAGAAATTGTAATAGTAAAATATGACAGATAAGGGAAGTGTCTATAGAAATTGTAATAGTAAAAAATGACAGAAAAGAGAGGTGTCTATAGAAATTATAATAGTAAAATATGCCAGATAAGAGAGGTGTCTATAGAAATTGTAATAGTAACATATGCCAGATAAGAGAGGTGTCTATAGACATTGTAATAGTAAAATATGCCAGATAAGAGAGGTGTCTATAGAAATTGTAATAGTAAAAAAATGCCAGATAAGAGTGGTGTCTATAGAAATTGTAATAGTAAAATATGACAGATAAGAGAGGTGTCTATAGAAATTGTAATAGTAAAATATGACAGATAAGAGAGGTGTCTATAGAAATTGTAATAGTAAAATATGACAAATAAGGGAAGTGTCTATAGAAATTGTAATAGTAAAATATGACAGATAAGAGTGGTGTCTATAGAAATTGTAATAGTAAAATATGACAGTTAAGGGAAGTGTCTATAGAAATTGTAATAGTAAAATATGCCAGAAAAAAGAGGTGTCTATAGAAATTATACTAGTAAAATATGCCAGATAAGAGAGGTGTCTATAGAAATTGTAATAGTAAAATATGCCAGATAAGAGAGGTGTCTACAGACATTGTAATAGTAAAATATGCCAGATAAGAGAGGTGTCTATAGAAATTGAAATAGTAAAAAATGACAGGTAAGAGTGGTGTCTATAGAAATTGTAATAGTAAAATATGACAAATAAGGGAAATGTCTATAGAAATTGTAATAGTAAAATATGCCAGATAAGAGAGGTGTCTATAGAAATTGTAATAGTAAAATATGCCAGATAAGAGAGGTGTCTATAGACATTGTAAGAGTAAAATATGCCAGATAAGAGAGGTGTCTATAGAAATTGTAATAGTAAAAAAATGCCAGATAAGAGTGGTGTCTATAGAAATTGTAATAGTAAAAAATGCCAGATAAGGGAAGTGTCTATAGAAATTGTAATAGTAAAATATGACAGATAAGAGAGGTGTCTATAGAAATTGTAATAATAAAATATGACAGATAAGGGAATTGTCTATAGAAATTGTAATAGTAAAATATGACAGATAAGAGAGGTGTCTATAGAAATTGTAATAGTAAAATATGACAGATAAGGGAATTGTCTATAGAAATTGTAATAGTAAAATATGACAGATAAGAGTGGTGTCTATAGAAATTGTAATAGTAAATTATGACAGATAAGGGAAGTGTCTATAGAAATTGTAATAGTAAAACATGCCAGATAAGAGTGGTGTCTATAGAAATTGTAATAGTAAAACATGCCAGATAAGAGTGGTGTCTATAGAAATTGTAATAGTAAAATATGAAAGAAAAGGGAAGTGTCTAAAGAAATTGTAATAGTAAAATATGACAGACAAGAGAGGTGTCTATAGAAATTGTAATAGTAAAATATGACAGATAAGGGAAGTGTCTATAGAAATTGTAATAGTAAAATATGACAGATAAGAGTGGTGTCTATAGAATTTTTAATAGCAAAATATGACAGATAAGGGAAGTGTCTATAGAAATTGTAATAGTAAAATATGCCAGATAAGAGAGGTGTCTTTAGAAATTGTAATAGTAAAATATGACAGATAAGGAAAGTGTCTATAGAAATTGTAATAGAAAAATATGCCAGATAAGGAAAGTGTCTATAGAAATTGTAATAGTAAAAAATGCCAGATAAGAGTGGTGTCTATAGAAATTGTAATAGTAAAATATGACAGATAAGGGAAGTGTCTATAAAAATTGTAATAGTAAAATATACCAGATAAGAGAGGTGTCTATAGACATTGTAATAGTAAAATATGCCAGATAAGGGAAGTGTCTATAGAAATTGTAATAGTAAAATATGACAGATAAGGGAAGTGTCTATAGAAATTGTAATAGTAAAATATGCCAGATAAGAGAGGTGTCTATAGAAATTGTAATAGTAAAATATGCCAGATAAGGGAAGTGTCTATAGAAATTGTAATAGTAAAAAATGCCAGATAAGAGTGGTGTCTATAGAAATTGTAATAGTAAAATATGCCAGATAAGGGAAGTGTCTATAGAAATTTTAATAGTAAAATATGACAGATAAGGGAAGTGTCTATAGAAATTGTGATAGTAAAATATGCCAGATAAGAGAGGTGTCTATAGAAATTGTAATAGTAAAATATGACAGATAAGGGAAGTGTCTATAGAAATTGTAATAGTAAAATATGACAGATAAGAGAGGTGTCTATAGAAATTATAATAGTAAAATATGCCAGATAAGAGAGGTGTCTATAGAAATTGTAATAGTAAAATAAGCCAGATAAGAGAGGTGTCTATAGACATTGTAATAGTAAAATATGCCAGATAAGAGAGGTGTCTATAGGAATTGTAATAGTAAAAAAATGCCAGATAAGAGTGGTGTCTATAGAAATTGTAATAGTAAAATATGCCAGATAAGGGAAGTGTCTATAGAAATTGTAATATTAAAATATGACAGATAAGAGTGGTGTCTATAGAAATTGTAATAGTAAAATATGACAGAGAAGAGTAATGTCTATAGAAATTGTAATAGTAAAATATGACAGTTAAGGGAAGTGTCTATAGAAATTGTAATAGTAAAATATGCCATATAAGAGTGGTGTCTATAGAAATTGTAGTAGTAAAATATGACAGATATAGGAAGTGTCTATAGAAATTGTAATAGTAAAATATGACAGATAAGAGAGGTGTCTATAGAAATTGTAATAGTAAAATATGACAGATAAGGGAAGTGTCTATAGAAATTGTAATAGTAAAATATGACAGATAAGAGTGGTGTCTATAGAAATTGTAATAGTAAAATATGACAGATAAAGGAAGTGTCTATAGAAATTGTAATAGTAAAATATGCCAGATAAGGGAAGTGTCTATAGAAATTGTAATAGTAAAAAATGCCAGATAAGAGAGGTGTCTATAGAAATTGTAATAGTAAAATATGACAGATAAGGGAAGTGTCTATAGAAATTGTAATAGTAAAATATGCCAGATAAGAGAGGTGTCTATAGACATTGTAATAGTAAAATATGTCAGATAAGGGAAGTGTCTATAGAAATTGTAATAGTAAAATATGACAGATAAGAGAGGTGTCTATAGAAATTGTAATAGTAAAATATGCCAGATAAGAGAGGTGTCTATAGAAATTGTAATAGTAAAATATGCCAGATAAGGGAAGTGTCTATAGAAATTGTAATAGTAAAATATGACAGATAAGAGAGGTGTCTATAGAAATTGTAATAGTAAAATATGACAGATAAGGGAATTGTCTATAGAAATTGTAATAGTAAAATATGACAGATAAAAGAGATGTCTATAGAAATTGTAATAGTAAAATATGACAGATAAGGGAATTGTCTATAGAAATTGTAATAGTAAAATATGACAGATAAGAGTGGTGTCTATAGAAATTGTAATATTAAATTATGACAGATAAGGGAAGTGTCTATAGAAATTGTAATAGTAAAACATGCCAGATAAGAGTGGTGTCTATAGAAATTGTAATAGTAAAACATGCCAGATAAGAGTGGTGTCTATAGAAATTGTAATAGTAAAATATGACAGAAAAGGGAAGTGTCTAAAGAAATTGTAATAGTAAAATATGACAGATAAGAGAGGTGTCTATAGAAATTGTAATAGTAAAATATGACAGTAAAGGGAAGTGTCTATAGAAATTGTAATAGTAAAATATGAAAAATAAGAGTGGTGTCTATAGAAATTGTAATAGTAAAATATGACAGATAAGGGAAGTGTCTATAGAAATTGTAATAGTAAAATATGCCAGATAAGAGAGGTGTCTATAGAAATTGTAATAGTAAAATATGACAGATAAGGAAAGTGTCTATAGAAATTGTAATAGTAAAATATGCCAGATAAGGAAAGTGTCTATAGAAATTGTAATAGTAAAAAATGCCAGATAAGAGTGGTGTCTATAGAAATTGTAATAGTAAAATATGACAGATAAGGGAAGTGTCTATAAAAATTGTAATAGTAAAATATACCAGATAAGAGAGGTGTCTATAGACATTGTAATAGTAAAATATGCCAGATAAGGGAAGTGTCTATAGAAATTGTAATAGTAAAATATGACAGATAAGGGAAGTGTCTATAGAAATTGTAATAGTAAAATATGCCAGATAAGAGAGGTGTCTATAGAAATTGTAATAGTAAAATATGCCAGATAAGGGAAGTGTCTATAGAAATTGTAATAGTAAAAAATGCAAGATAAGAGTGGTGTCTATAGAAATTGTAATAGTAAAATATGCCAGATAAGGGAAGTGTCTATAGAAATTTTAATAGTAAAATATGACAGATAAGGGAAGTGTCTATAGAAATTGTGATAGTAAAATACGCCAGATAAGAGAGGTGTCTATAGAAATTGTAATAGTAAAATATGACAGATAAAGGGAAGTGTCTATAGAAATTGTAATAGTAAAATATGACAGATAAGAGAGGTGTCTATAGAAATTGTAATAGTAAAATATGCCAGATAAGAGAGGTGTCTATAGAAATTGTAATAGTAAAATATGCCAGATAAGAGAGGTGTCTATAGACATTGTAATAGTAAAATATGCCAGATAAGAGAGGTTTCTATAGAAATTGTAATAGTAAAAAAATGCCAGATAAGAGTGGTGTCTATAGAAATTGTAATAGTAAAATATGCCAGATAAGGGAAGTGTCTATAGAAATTGTAATAGTAAAATATGACAGATAAGAGTGGTGTCTATAGAAATTGTAATAGTAAAATATGACAGATAAGGGAAGTGTCTATAGAAATTGTAATAGTAAAATATGACAGATAAGAGTGGTGTCTATAGAAATTGTAATAGTAAAATATGACAGTTAAGGGAAGTGTCTATAGAAATTGTAATAGTAAAATATGCCAGATAAGAGAGGTGTCTATAGAAATTGTAATAGTAAAATATGACAGATAAGGAAAGTGTCTATAGAAATTGTAATAGTAAAATATGCCAGATAAGGAAAGTGTCTATAGAAATTGTAATAGTAAAAAATGCCAGATAAGAGTGGTGTCTATAGAAATTGTAATAGTAAAATATGACAGATAAGGGAAGTGTCTATAAAAATTGTAATAGTAAAATATACCAGATAAGAGAGGTGTCTATAGACATTGTAATAGTAAAATAAGCCAGATAAGGGAAGTGTCTATAGAAATTGTAATAGTAAAATATGACAGATAAGGGAAGTGTCTATAGAAATTGTAATAGTAAAATATGCCAGATAAGAGAGGTGTCTATACAAATTGTAATAGTAAAATATGCCAGATAAGGGAAGTGTCTATAGAAATTGTAATAGTAAAAAATGCAAGATAAGAGTGGTGTCTATAGAAATTGTAATAGTAAAATATGCCAGATAAGGGAAGTGTCTTAGAAATTTTAATAGTAAAATATGACAGATAAGGGAAGTGTCTATAGAAATTGTGATAATAAAATACGCCAGATAAGAGAGGTGTCTATAGAAATTGTAATAGTAAAATATGACAGATAAGGGAAGTGTCTATAGAAATTGTAATAGTAAAATATGACAGATAAGAGAGGTGTCTATAGAAATTATAATAGTAAAATATGCCAGATAAGAGAGGTGTCTATAGAAATTGTAATAGTAAAATATGCCAGATAAGAGAGGTGTCTATAGACATTGTAATAGTAAAATATGCCAGATAAGAGAGGTTTCTATAGAAATTGTAATAGTAAAAAAATGCCAGATAAGAGTGGTGTCTATAGAAATTGTAATAGTAAAATATGCCAGATAAGGGAAGTGTCTATAGAAATTGTAATAGTAAAATATGACAGATAAGTGTGGTGTCTATAGAAATTGTAATAGTAAAATATGACAGATAAGGGAAGTGTCTATAGAAATTGTAATAGTAAAATATGACAGATAAGAGTGGTGTCTATAGAAATTGTAATAGTAAAATATGACAGTTAAGGGAAGTGTCTATAGAAATTGTAATAGTAAAATATGCCATATAAGAGTTGTGTCTATAGAAATTGTAGTAGTAAAATATGACGGATATAGGAAGTGTTTATAGAAATTGTAATAGTAAAATATGACAGATAAGAGAGGTGTCTATAGAAATTGTAATAGTAAAATATGACAGATAAGGGAAGTGTCTATAGAAATTGTAATAGTAAAATATGACAGATAAGAGTGGTGTCTATAGAAATTGTAATAGTAAAATATGACAGATAAGGGAAGTGTCTATAGAAATTGTAATAGTAAAATATGCCAGATAAGAGAGGTGTCTATAGAATATGTAATAGTAAAATATGACAGATAAGCGAAGTGTCTATAGAAATTGTAATAGTAAAATATGCCAGATAAGGGAAGTGTCTATAGAAATTGTAATAGTAAAAAATGCCAGATAAGAGTGGTGTCTATAGAAATTGTAATAGTAAAATATGACAGATAAGGGAAGTGTCTATAGAAATTGTAATAGTAAAATATGCCAGATAAGAGAGGTGTCTATAGACATTGTAATAGTAAAATATGCCAGATAAGGGAAGTGTCTATAGAAATTGTAATAGTAAAATATGACAGATAAGGGAAGTGTCTATAGAAATTGTAATAGTAAAATATGCCAGATAAGAGAGGTGTCTATAGAAATTGTAATAGTAAAATATGCCAGATAAGGGAAGTGTCTATAGAAATTGTAATAGTAAAAAATGCCAGATAAGAGTGGTGTCTATAGAAATTGTAATAGTAAAATATGCCAGATAAGGGAAGTGTCTATAGAAATTGTAATAGTAAAATATGACAGATAAGGGAAGTGTCTATAGAATTTGTAATAGTAAAATATGCCAGATAAGAGAGGTGTCTATAGAAATTGTAATAGTAAAATATGACAGATAAGGAAAGTGTCTATAGAAATTGTAATAGTAAAATATGCCAGATAAGGAAAGTGTCTATAGAAATTGTAATAGTAAAAAATGCCAGATAAGAATGGTGTCTATAGAAATTGTAATAGTAAAATTTGCCAGATAAGAGAGGTGTCTATAGAAATTGTAATAGTAAAATATGACAGATAAGGGAAGTGTCTATAAAAATTGTAATAGTAAAATATGCCAGATAAGAGAGGTGTCTATAGACATTGTAATAGTAAAATATGCCAGATAAGGGAAGTGTCTATAGAAATTGTAATAGTAAAATATGACAGATAAGGGAAGTGTCTATAGAAATTGTAATAGTAAAATATGCCAGATAAGAGAGGTGTCTATAGAAATTATAATAGTAAAATATGCCAGATAAGGGAAGTGTCTATAGAAATTGTAATAGTAAAAAATGCCAGATAAGAGTGGTGTCTATAGAAATTGTAATAGTAAAATATGCCAGATAAGGGAAGTGTCTATAGAAATTGTAATAGTAAAATATGACAGATAATGGAAGTGTCTATAGAAATTGTAATAGTAAAATATGCCAGATAAGAGAGGTGTCTATAGAAATTGTAATAGTAAAATATGACAGATAAGGGAAGTGTCTATAGAAATTGTAATAGTAAAATATGACAGATAAGAGAGGTGTCTATAGAAATTATAATAGTAAAATATGCCAGATAAGAGAGGTGTCTATAGAAATTGTAATAGTAAAATATGCCAGATAAGAGAGGTGTCTATAGACATTGTAATAGTAAAATATGCCAGATAAGAGAGGTGTCTATAGAAATTGTAATAGTAAAAAAATGCCAGATAAGAGTGGTGTCTATAGAAATTGTAATAGTAAAATATGCCAGATAAGGGAAGTGTCTATAGAAATTGTAATAGTAAAATATGACAGATAAGAGAGGTGTCTATAGAAATTGTAATAGTAAAATATGACAGATAAGGGAAGTGTCTATAGAAATTGTAATAGTAAAATATGACAGATAAGGGAAGTGTCTATAGAAATTGTAATAGTAAAATATGCCAGATAAGAGAGGTGTCTATAGAAATTGTAATAGTAAAATATGACAGATAAGGGAAGTGTCTATAGAAATTGTAATAGTAAAATATGCCAGATAAGAGAGGTGTCTATAGAAAAAATTGTAATAGTAAAAAATGCCAGATAAGAGTGGTGTCTATAGAAATAGTAATAGTAAAATATGACATAAGAGTGGTGTCCATAGAAATTGTAATAGTAAAATATGACAGATAAGGGAAGTGTCTATAGAAATTGTAATAGTAAAATATGACAGATAAGAGAGGTGTCTAT
Organism: Biomphalaria glabrata; assembly: GCF_947242115.1. Taxonomy (NCBI): domain Eukaryota; kingdom Metazoa; phylum Mollusca; class Gastropoda; family Planorbidae; genus Biomphalaria; species Biomphalaria glabrata. The sequence goes on from NC_074726.1 coordinate 20,373,590, forward strand.
AGAAATTGTAATAGTAAAATATGCCAGATAAGGGAAGTGTCTATAGAAATTGTAATAGTAAAATATGACAGATAAGAGAGGTGTCTATAGAAATTGCAATAGTAAAATATGTAAACAAAAAAAAGTTGTTGACGATTGTGATATTTCTTTAACCAATTATTTATTTGCAAAGTGTGGGCTTGGTGAACTTTGATTCACAACTAGAATGGGATATCTAAATAGTTATGTTCATTTTTCTTATTCAATTTTTTTATCAATTACTTTAATTCTGTTTTTTTTTAATGGAAAAAAATTTATTCAATAAGAATGCATATTTTAGCCAACACCTTTTCATTCAAAACTATTTTAGGATGCCAACGCAAACAGCAATAGTTACCATTAATTATTCTCATGCCTTATATTTCGCAATGTTTTTATTGATAAAAATGTTTGCAATCATCAAAAATATTATTTTGAAATATGTTTTGGCTGTTACTCTAGTGCATCTTTCCAGCTACTTGAACCTTACATTGCTACCTGTAGGCTCAGTTCGAGTAAGGATTTGAACTCGACCCTATTGATAAGTAGCTAAGCTGTTATGACACTCATCCATGAATGTTATAAATACATTTTAAAAATGTCAATTGTGTTGTTATACTCTACAGAAACCAGAGCATTACATTTTCAGTCTTACTACTGGTATCGAACAAAAACATGGTATTTATTTATGTTTTTCATCTTTTTCTTCAATTATATTAGAATTCATGCCATTAAACTCGAGAAGATAACCTACTCACCTGAAGCTGGTGTTGGTAGAGCTAGGGGAAATAATAGGAGGGAAAAAGTTCAATTAGTGCTTTAAAAAAAATCAAAATGTTAGAATAAAATAATGGAATATAGTAAAAGTAGGTGCATCTTTTTTGTGTGTAAAGAATATTGTTACAAGCACTACACATCTACGCTCGTTGAGTTAACGAACCCCCAGCATGTTTTTTTATTCCGTAAATGAGTTAAAAATAAAACAGCCCGCTCTCATTCCTTCTGTCTCTTGTTATGGCACAATCGTGAATTCGTTGTTTGAAATCCTTTTCCTGCTTCATTCATATTTTTTGGCTCTTCAAATAAGATCTTTAGCCTCAAAAAACGAAGGTTGCTGTTTGACAATATTTTATTCTCTTTTTAACACATTTTCTCAATTATTTTTGTTTAGCGCAATATTATGCTTTTAGCGTTCTCAAGTATACAGTAGACTAATTTCTAATCGCAATGATTTACGCTGTTGTGTTTTTTTTAATTAACTCTTTCTCTCCGTATTTTTTCTCATCGTTCCGAAAGAAGTTTTCATTTTGCTCATTTGTATTTCACTATCGTGTTAAAAATAAACTTAAACATCTTTTTTTGTATGTTATCAGAAAATGTTATATTTGGTATCGAATCAAAGGAAAATGCATGCTTTTTATACAAAGCAAACGACAATTTTTAAACCCAAAAAATTAATTTTGTTTAATGGGGTCAAATCAAAATTGGCATCGTCGGCATCGTCAATTAGGAGAGAAAGGGTTAATTATTGTGTTAGGTAAAAGAATTGTGCGAAATTTCCGCTCGATCCGAGATTGGGTGTTGGAAAAATAACGTTTACAAACTTTCTACCAGGTAGAAAGAGTGAGTAGATATAAGCTTTGTAAAAAAAAAAAAGAAACAAATTTTACATCATTGATTCCCAAAGTGGTCTATATAAATCCCTAGGAGTCTACGACAAACAATTTTTTTTTAAATTGTAATACCTCATTTAGGTCCGAGTCATTTAAAATATCTGTATTTAGTTCACGGGAAAAATTATTTAGCATAGTCGATCTAACTATGAAATGAAGACACCAGTGTTAAATTTTATAATTTCGCTTCTTTCCTTGTCGACCTTATATAGTCTTATATAGTATATGCGCCTAGTAAGTAGTAAAGTCTTATGCAATGAAACAACCTAAGCTGGGGAGACTGTTGGCCTGATAAAAATGAATTAACATTTGATAAACTTTTGGACAACCAACGATAAATTTGAGAAAAGATCTAGAGTAGGCAAAATCTTTGCTTGGACATCAAAAAGGAAATAGGATGGTTAGCAAGAGTCTTACATAAGAGTGTTTCTCAATCTGTGGGGCGTTCCCCTTGTGGATCAATTTCCTGCCAAAAGGAGGCTAAGCGAGACTTGTAAATCTACTATTCGATGGGGGTATTTCCTATTTTCATTGCAATTATCATTCCATATTTGAATATTGTTAATCAATGAAAATAACATTAAAATAAAATATACTTAAAATTTTTGAAGTAAAAGACGTTGATTTATCATCTAGGAAGGACCTTTAAAATGTAGACCGTTTTCGTGAGAGGCGTCTACAAGACGGTCGACTCAAAACTCTTTAATAAAGAAATTTCTAAATGTCTCCGTTGCGGCTTTCTTTGGAAATTTCTACTACCAAATAAATTTCCGAAATCCTTATGACTTTAGAAAAAGTGGTCTTATTTACAATGAATACCAGTAGTAAAAGTGGTCTTTATTACAATGAATATCTAGGCTTTCTTTAAAAAAGCAAAAACAAAAAAAGGTACTTTTGTGTCCTTTTCCTGACATATAGGAGGTCTGAGGCAATGTTCTCCTAGCCCAGGTCAAATAAAGTAAACTAACGTGGGGGCAATGGTCAATACTGAATTGTGACTAACAATTGAGGCACAAGTAGCGTAAGTATAACTTTATTAGGCGTATTTATGGCAACATTATCTTCGTCTAGTCGTAGACTTATTTTGGTCAGAAAAAGACGCCAACAGAACGATGGTTAAAAGCTCTGGATATTGTCGTGGCATAATGTCTCATTTTTAAGAACATTTTGAATAATGTTTTTACTTTATAAAAAAACTTCACTGTGAATTTATTTATCCCAACTACTGTGCAAATACTAATTTGTTCCTTGAAAAGAAAATATACCACACAGTTCGTTAAATTTGATTTATATTAAGGCCTTGAGGGTCGAAAAATAATATTTGAAAAAGAAGTTCATTTAGAAGTGATTAATTTAGCTCAACACGCCTGTTTTGTGACAGAACGTTATTTCAAAGCTCTAATAAACAAGGTTACAAAGACAGTTTGTGTGGATACACAAACTCAAAATCGGCCCCCGAAGTGGTCCACCCAGGCATGTAAAAAGGCAGGTTTCAATATTTTTAGAAAGAACATCAGAATGAAATTCTATCAAAGACAAATGACAGAGAAGAATGGAGAAAGAAGGTTGACGGATCTTGTGTGGTACCCCAGCGGTCCACAGACCAAAGGATAGCTGAAAGTGAATGTGAATTTTGATGTGAACCTGGCCTTGCTAATGTCTTATAATGAATGTATAATTCTTCTAATTTTTTTTGTGAAGGGACAATATCTTATTCCTAAAGTAAAAAACATTTCCGTAAATTATTATTTTTTAAAATTTCTTTAGTTTAGTGTTCTACTATTTCTTGCTGTGATCATGCAAATGCGATAATATGAAAAACTACTTATTATTATTATTAATTGTTGTTTTAAATTATGTCCAACTTATATACATACTAAATTGATTTTTTCTCTTTAAAAAAAGTAAACATTTTTTGTGTGTAAATGTAGGACCACTGGCGGATCCAGAACTTTGGAGTGGGGGGGGGCGATTTTTTTCCAAACCCTAACCCTAACGCCCAGTAAACCCTAACCCTATGCATAAACGTGCGTACAGCATATATATATATATATATATATATATATATATATATATATATTCGACATATGAGAATAAAATAAGACTGTTTCTCAATCTTCGGCGAAAAAAACAGAAAAAAAAAACAGTCTTTCTCTTGCAAGCTTGGGGGTCTGAGAGAGCGCTGTAAGCTTCTTCAGTGGGGTTCGGGGCTTCGCCCCGACGCCCAAAAGCGTTTTCTTGCATTTTTCACGGCTGAAACGCGTTCTCCTGACATCTACTGCTCATTACTTATTAGTGGTGTTCTGGGCGAAGCCCCGACGACAAAAGCGTTTTCTTGCATTTCTCACTGCAGAAACGCATTCTCCTGACATCTACAGCTCATTATTTATCAGTGGGGCTCGGGGCGAAGCCCCGACGCCAAAAGCGTTTTCTTGCATTTTTCAAGGCTCAAGCGCGTTCGCCTGACATTTGCAGCTCATTACTTATTAGTGGTGTTCGGGGCGAAGCCCAGACGACAAAAGTTTTTTCTTGCATTTTTCACTGCAGAAACGCATTCTTCTTGACATTTACAGCTCATTATTTATCAATGGGGTTCGGGGCGAAGCCCCGACACCAAAAGCGTTTTCTTGCATTTTTCAGGCTGAAACGCATTCTCCTGACATCTACAGCTCATTACTAATTAGTGGTGTTCGGGGCGAAGCACCGACGCCAAAAGCGTTTTCTTGCATTTCTCACTGCAGAAACGCATTCTCCAGCTTATTATCTACAGCTTATTATTCATCAGTGAGGTTCGGGGCGAAGCCTCGACGCTAAAAGCGTTTTCTGGCCTTCTTCACTGCAGTAACGCATTCTTCTGACCTACAGCTCATTATTCATTCTATTATAAAGGACCTTTTGAATAATGAGAAAAATATTCTAATATGAATTTATAGTCCCTTAATACATTGCAAATAAAACCGATTTGTTCTTTGAAAAGATTAGATACCCCACATATTTAGATTAAGGTTTTGAGGATCGCCGCCGAAAAAAAAATTCGATTAATAATATTCAATAAATTTCTAGCATAAACTGTGAGTTATAGTCCTAAATTTATTTAACTAGAAAAATATGAGATAGAGTAAAGGTTGGAAAAAGTCGACTAGGAAAAGATTATCTGGCTTTTGAACTCATCTCAACCGTGACTGTTATATTGAAAAATTTCGTTTGAATTATAACTTTTCCAAAGCAAAGTCTTTCTTAAAATAGTTATGATAAATTCATGTCAAATTACACAAACTCTGTCTGGAAAGGGGAAGGGCGGTAAAATGAAAACGATTAATTCTCGCTCCTTTTTATAATTTCTGCTAATGATTGCATTTTGCATTAAAGAATAGGGGTTGGGCGACTCGATATAAGAATTTACTTTATAGCATTTATAATTTTTTTTTAATTTTGTAATTTTTTACTATAATACAAAAAGAAAAAGTATTGATTTGTCTGATGGGGGGAAGGGGATTGCATGTATTGCACTTCCACCTGTTTATATAATATAGATATTCGACTAATTTTGTTCACATACTATGATTTCTCCATAATAGTAGGACCGCCCCCCCCCCCACTCAAAGGGTTTAGATGGGAAGGGCGGTGGAGGTATTCGCTCTTCCCCTTCCAATTGGCCAACAGGTGAACGAAATTATACAAAGACCGGTTAAAATACCAATAACAATTTTAAATCATATAGATATTTAATTGATTCTGTTAGCAAGCTGTGATTTCTACACATAAATAGGACCGCCCCCCCCCACGCGAAAGTTTATGGTGGGGGGGGGCGGATTGATGCCATCGCCCCCTCCCGACCCTACCAAATCGGCCAAAATACTAGAAGTGGGGGGGGAAATAATCTAAAAATAGGTTGAAATATAAATAATTAGTATATATTATTAACATAAGTAATACATTCGCATAAAAATTGTGTGAATTCTATACTATAATTCGCCCGCCCCCCCCCCCCCTGGATCCGCCAGTGTGTAGGACTTAGTATAACAGAACTTATTCAATTTAACAATACAAGTGTAAAAAAAAAATTTTGACAAAAAAATCTAAAACTGCATAAATGTATTAAAAATATTGTACATGGTTTTTCCCCCTACTAAAGCGCCTCCCGTGTTTGTTACTATTAATAGTGAATAGTTGTAAAAATGGTGTATATTATGAAAAAAACTGCTTGCATAAGTTATTTTAAAAATTAGATTTTTCGCTTTAAGAAAAGAAAAAGGTAGCCGTTGCATCAGAACTTTAAATGGTCTAAAATATTATGATGTCGGATTTTCACTATCTTTTCTAGTTTACGAGATCTAAACGAGACAGACGGACAGACGGATAGACATTCTACACAAAACTAATAGCGTCTTTTCCCCTTTCGGGGGCCGTTATAAAAATTCGGAGGAGAAAATAGGTAGACTAAAGACAGATGAAGACATTAAACGCCGTATAAATCTAGCGCGTCAAACATTTACACAGCTAAAACCAATCTGGAAATCTCCTTACATCTCAAACAAGACTAAACTAAGAATCTTTAACTCTAACGTCAAGGCTGTCCTACTGTATGGTTTTGAAACATGGAGAACAACTGAAGTCACATCAAAAAAAATACAGACCTTCATTAACAGATGCCTGAGAAACAAGACGCAGAGGAAGACCAAAAAGAACATGGCGCGCAGTGTACTTGAAGAAGCAGAGAAGACCGGGAAGAGCTGGGACACCATCAAAAAGCTAGCAAGAGACCGTGGAGAGTGGCGTGTTTTTGTCGAGGCCTTATGTTCCATGAAAAACTCAAAGGAGTAATGGTGATGATGATGATATTCTACTTTAATTTTTTATTTATTTTCAGAATGAAGTAAAACATTGTGAGTTATAGTCCCAATACTCAGACTGATTGAAAGTTCAGAAGAGACGACAATGAAAAATAAGTATTTTGGTTGAGAACAAATCTCAATGTTCTTATACTTAGAATTGTGAATTTGTCTAAATAAAGACATTTTAAAAATAATTATGACAATTTCATGCTCAATTACATAGACTGTCGACATATTTAACTATTTGTTTTAACAGTCATGTTTTCGTCGGAAAAAGGGATGGGGCAAAGTAGTTTGAAAACTATTAATGTTACAAGAGTTCTCTTCACATTTTATAATTATTGTTAATGATTGCATTTGACATTAAAGAATGGGGGCGACTTGATATAAATATTGTTATAAACCTGGTGGTGGCACAGATGGGGGTAGTGGTGTGTGTGTAGTCAGCCGACGCAAATCGCCCCAGGCCAGCGCTAGACGAGCGGTCAACCGTGACGAGTTACGACTGTCAGCCGAGTCGAGTGTCAACAGGACATTTTGGGAAGGATCGCAGCGTCACGAGAGTTGTAGTCATCTGACCACCTAGAAACGTCGAGCGGCGTTCTGTCCGGTTCGAGAAGGCCAGTAGGGACCCTATATAAAAGTGGAGGTGACGCAGTCAAGACGGTTCAGAAAGGAGGTTCACGGCAGGGGTTCAGAGCCCGGTTCACTACAGTCCGGTCGACTACAGCACAGTTCAGCGGTGTGGTTCTGTACGGAGCATTACGACGGTTCAGAGCGGAGTACTGTCAAGTACAGTTGAGACGACTGGCGTCTTGATCTTGGTCTGCGATCGAGTCCGACACAACGAGCCTAGTGTGTGAAGTCAGTCCTGAACTGTTGAACCCAGTGCAAGCCCGGAACGAGACGGAGAGGCCAGTGCAAGAGTTGATACGGCGGAACGGTGTTATCGGAGAGATATTTGTACAGTGTACGTGTTGCCAATTGTACAGTATTGGCTATTATTTATTCAACTATTAAAGTGTTACGTTACTCTGGAGCCCTGAGTTGTCAAGTTCTTTAAGTTGGTGGTGTAAGGTGCAGTTTGCAGAGAGCCTGGATAGTGAGATTCGTAACAATATTTAATATAGAGGGTGCGTCAAAAAAATGTATACACACTTTGAACTGTCATAGACAATTTATTTCCCGTTCTACAATGCTAAATTTCTGGACATGGTAAGCTTAATGTCCAATTAGAAAAATAAATGTGATTTTTTTAGCTTCAAACCCTACTGAAGAGAGAGGGAGGGGGTAAAATCAAATCCCATTTAGCTACGCTCATAGAATTTTGAGTGCGTAATTTGCTTTTTTTATATTGAGAGGTATTTTTAGCATCAAACCCTACTGAAGAGAGAGAGAGAGGGGGGGGGGGTAAACTCAAAACCCATTTTGGCTACGCTCATAGAATTTTGAGTGCGTAATTTGCTTTTTTTATATTGAAGAGGGTGGTTATCGTAAATTTCGGAGGAGGTTTTAAAATCAAAATCTTCCTTAACTGTGCTCTTGGAATTTGGGGATTGTCGTTTGCATTTTATTTTGTTTTGTTTTATAGAAGAGGGAGATTTAACTGTAAAAACCCTTGGTAGGGAGTTTTAAACTCGAACCCCCTGGTAGGGTTTTTAAACTCAAAATCTCACCTAAAATAAACAAAATGAAAGCAAAAAATCAGTCACTAAATTCCGATCCGTCCCCTAGTTGGGGATTTCATTTCGGGGGGGGGGGGATTCTACCATGGGACGAAATATTAATTAGTAGCTGATATATTATATAGATGCTCAACTAATTTTATTCACTAACTGTGATTTCTGCATAAAAATTGGACAGCCCCCTCTTCTCTTTGGGTGTGGAGTGCATTAGATGCAACGTATAATTTTTCTGCTATGAAGTCAGTTAAAATATCAGCTTCTTTTTCTCTATAACCAGAAACATGAGTTGTAATATCTATCTATCCATCTATCTAGTATCTATCTATCTATCTATCTATCTATCTATCTATCTATCTATCTATCTATCTATTTATCTATCTATCTATCTTTACATATATTTTTTTTTCAGATAGTAAAACATATTTTAAAACTGTTTTCCTAAAACGTGGACGTCTTGGTGGTAGCGTTGGTTCACTTCCGACTGGCCCTATCTAATATATTACATTTTCTTTTTTTTTAAAGACATTAGCTAGATTTTTTAAATAAGAAAATTAACTTCAATAAACATTATATAATTATGTTGTTATAATTAAAAAATAAGAAGTTACCGGGTCTATTATATTGTCATCTATAAAAAAGAAATGGGTGGAATTCATTAAATAATATATATGATCTAGGGACAATAAGCTGTTTTAAACTAATAATAATAGAAATTAAAAACGTTTAACATAAAAAATTCAAATTTTAGCAGTGGCAATTTAGTTTGTTACTGTCACGAGTCGAGTCTGTGGCCTATCTCGAGCAAGTTCTAGAAGCGAGGTTAAACCTGTGCTGTCCAGCGTAAACAAGTTAATTTTAGGTATTCAATCAAAGAAAGAGGTCACGGGAAAAAAATAGCATACGTCAGCTTCTAGAAGGTCAAAGCTACTAAAATAATTAGGGGAGAAGTTTCGATGATTCTGGAATGTACGATTAAGGAAGGTATACATTAGGGGAAAGTCAGTTAGACGGGGTCCTCGCATAATAGTGGTTCTTGTACAGCGATGGTCCTCGCTTAGTCCTCGCTTAGTCCTTGCTTAGTAATGGTTTGATAGAGTTATAAATTTTGTGATACTAGCGGGTCCATTAATTAGAGTTTTATTAGTTAAAAAAATATTTGTTGACGTAATATGAGTTAAAGTTACCTTAATTGAAGATACAGTTAAAGTATTATAAGTAGGGGTGCACCGGATAGTACTTTTTGATATCCGGCCGGAGCCGGATTTGACCGGATAGTAAAATTTGATATTCGGCCGGAGCCGAATACCTAAGTGTCTTGTAAATAGCTTGTATTGCTGAGCATTTTACAAAACTGTTAAATAACATAACCTTTATTTGTTGGTATTATTTTTTTTCCTTTTATATACCTTATTGTTTTAAACTCTGTTACTGATTGATTTATTCAAGCTTAACAGTATTTATAAACAAAAATTAATCCGTGTAGCATGTACGAGGCCACCAACCATAAAGGCTGTGTGTTGGAGGGTCAATGTAAAATATGTTAGTATATATTTAACTAGTTACTAATGTAAATCTCTCATCTGGCTTGTATGGTGGTTGGATGTATGTGTTCAAGAATTTCTGACCAACAACTGGTCATCAGACTTGTAATTTTAAGTCCAAAGACTGCTTCTGGTTTCAAGGGCTTAATACTGATAGCTGTTAGTTAATAGTTGGAATCTGAAACGTAGTAGGTCATATATTTATTAATCCATTTGCGGCAAACGATATTTTATTAACAGCAGGAACATCTATTATACCTACCCATAGCCTGAGCCTTAAATGTTGCGAAGCATAGATTTAATTGTAGTCTGTAGGCCTATTATTGGTATCTATGTTTAGATCTACTGTTATATAGATCTAAGAAAATCAGGAAAATCCACTATAGTTGAAAAAAAAACTCATTCACACCCTCCGTACCAAAAAAAAACATAAATAGACTCTGTGTTCGACTGATAGTAACAATCTGGTCAGATAGACGTAGTGAGCCTACACATGTAGTCCTAGTGTAGTGTGTATAGATGATGGTGTTGACCATCACGCGTTTTTGTTCTTGGGCATTCGCAATAGTGTTTAGTGTGCAGGCGAAAAAAGATAACACATTGGCATGGTCAGTCAAGCATATAGATAAATTATATCTGTACCTTAGTTACAGAGGTCAAGTGTTTCTTAATATTCCAGTATATTTTTTCTTTGTTTGCTAGATCTAATTGTGGTGTTTTAGATCAATTTATTTTCTGCGATGTTAAATTGTACTGTAAGGTTTTCCTTTATATATTAAGTCAATAGAATTAAACAATGATATTAGTTTTCTTTCTAAAGGTTTTAATACAAGGGGAAAAAATACATACACGCACACATACACATATTTGTTTTATTTTATTGTGCAACGAACGTGTGTTCAGCGCCCTAAATGACATTTCTCTCCAAGTAAACAAACTTTGTCTCATCATCTTGTCACCTCTAGACAGTGTCAATATGTCTCAACAATCTGCGTTAATCCATTCTGGCTTAAAAATGGTCAATGTCTATCAATACATTGTCATGGATTAAACAAATAAGAAGTTGGGGGGTGTTGAGTCTGTTGAGCCCTCCCTTTAAAGATACCCCTGGTCAGTGTCTGTTTGGCTTGTAGTCCAGCCTCCTAATTGAGACTTTAAGTAAACAAACTTATTGTCCCTGCCAATAGTATAAAAGGTGTGGGTTGTGGTCCAGACCCTTGATTGACAACCTATCTCATAATAAACACACTCATACCAGAGTAACCTTATGGAGATTTGGCTTGTAGTCCAGCCCCTAATAAATATTCTTCTCCAAGTAAACAAACTCAGTTCCCTCATAAGATGTGACCTCTAGAAAGTGTCAACACGTTGACATCTGGCTTAATGTGGTCAGCTGCCTATCTGTGAACTCAATGTTATGGACTAAACAAACAAAAGGAGGTGGGGGTGCTCATCTCTACCTCTGGAGATATACTCGCACATCTAGACAGATTATCAGCGTGACGTAGTTAAGGAATATTACGTGTTTACAAGACCACTCAAAGGTCAAGACAAGCTTTTAAAGTGTGCCAGACATCGCTGCTACGTATGTAATACGAATTTATAATGTAAAGTCTAGTCCACCCCCCAATAACAAACCTAGTTCCCTCGTGTGACCTCTAGAGAGTGCTTACGTCCATCGTATCTGACTTGGGTTCACCTGTCAATCAATGAACTCAATGTGATGGGCTAAACAAATAATAGGGGGAGGGAGATGTTAATCTAGAAATAGACCTGGTCACCTTAGAGGTGTGGCTCTTATAGTCCAGCTCCCCCCCCCAATAAAGATTAACTACTAAGTAAACAAACTCAGTTCTCTCGAAAGGTGTGACTACTAGAGAGTGTCAATACGCTGACATTAAACCTACGTCCATCGTATTTAACTTGTGGTTACCTGCCTATAAATAAACTCAATGTGATGGACTAAACAAATAAAAAGGGGTGGGAGTTGTTCATCTCTACCTCTGGAGATATACCCACACAACTAGACAGACGTCTGGTCAGCATGACGTAGTCAAGGAATGTAGCATTTTAACATGTTAACTAACTTACTCAAAGGTCAAGACACATTGAAAAAAGTGCCAGCCATTGCTGCTCTGTATGTAAAGCGCATTTATGATGTAAAGTTTCATCTCTATTTATATTAAGTTATTAACATGCCTTGTCTTTATAATAAACGATGTTTGGTGCATATTCATAATGGCTCTATTTTTAAGCACATTATTTTGTTTTCATATAAGCATTAATACATTCTATAACAGACAGTAATGGAACGAAGTCCACTTGATGCATATTAAATAGGTGTATTTTTTACTATCCGGTTTACTATCTGGTAGTGATATCCGACCGGAGCCGAATAGCACCGGATAGTAAAAAATGCCGGATATTCGGCAGAAGCCGGAGCCGGAGGGACTATCCTGTGCACCCCTAATTATAAGTGAAATTTTGTGTATCTTCAAGATTTGAATTAAGAAGTTATTTGTATAAGAGAGTTGAAGAAGTATTATTAAAGAAGTTTTGGACATAATACAGACATGTTTCTTTCTTAATTTCATTTAAATTAAGATGTTTCATAATATAAACCCGGCAAGTGTGATCATCACAGTTACAACTATTAAATATATTTTAAAAATGATACCATTCTATCCTTATTAATTTAAAACAAAAAAAAACATTGAACATGGTAAAAATTATTTTTAAAAACATTGATAGTCTTAAAAAAAAACCAGCAACTTAAAAGTCACTTAAATACAGCAAAAAGGGTAAATAATTATAATCTTTAAAAAAAAAAATAAACATGCACTTTTCATTTAGAACAAAACATGCAAACCTAATAATATAATAAGTATTTTATCATATACCTCCACAAAAAGCAGAGAATACTTTGTGTCTCAGGTCTCCCAACTCTGTAAAATCTTGAACAGCAAACCTATTTTCATCGACTGGTTTACTGGCAATGCCATCCAAATAGCGCATTAAAAATATTTTTGTTTTCTTTATTTACTTAGGAATTAATTTCATCATGGTCTTACCAGGTAATTAGACTACTCCAACACAGTTTTTGGGGCATTCTTTTAGACAAACATACATATGGCAGTTTAATATGAATTAAAGTAACACTGTAGAGAATCTTTAAAAAAGGCTTTATTAAGCTAGACCGACGCATGAACCGACCATAGATACATAGACAATTGCAGACTAAATTAATATTGCTACAATATTCTCACGACGTTACCCAAACATAAACAAGAATCTCATAAAACAAAGTATAAATTAACAAATGTATTAAAAGGAAACAACTTATGGGATTATACTAATTTTTTTCTTGTTGTACTGAGAAATATAAAGATAATGTTTTTATATCACTTAAGAAATCTTTTTTAATTTTATATATTGTATAAAAAAAGAATGTTAAATTGGATAAAATATGTAGTAAAAAATACTTACTGACTCTCTGTATACGAGTTGTTTGTAAGCGCATTGGTTCAGTTCTGACTGGCGGTGAAGTGGAACCTGTAATAACATTTTACTTTTTTTTTTATTTTACGATATTACTAAGTTTTTTTAACTAGAGATTTGCAAATAATATCAATCGATTCCTACCTATAAAAAAAATGATAAATAGAATTTTAAATTGCTTAAAATTCAAAAAAACTTCAAAGGAGTGCTAATTGAACATGCTATGAACGTATTAATTATAATATTAATCTGTCATACTTTTAAACAATAAACATTATTCACTAAAACCTTGGAAGAGTTGTTTCGAAAAAAAATGTTTTAATTACAATTTCGTGAATGTCACTCACATAAAGCAAAAATTACTTTGTGTCTCAGGTCTCTCAACTCTGTAAAATCTTGAGCAGCAAACCTATTTTCATCGACTGGTTTACTGGCAATGCCATCCAACTCCTTTGTATCAGTCAAGCCAATACCAATGGCATAGATATGAATACCTTCAGCCCTAGCCTGTTCTGCTTCTGGAACTGTCCTTCTAGAGTTGATATTTGATACACCATCCGTCACAACAACGGCTACATTATCCACATCTGAGCGATCACCATTTCCTGCTGTGAACATAACAGATCTCATTGTTTTGAGAGCATCAGCAGTGTTGGTACTACCATACCTATAGGGAATATCATCAATGGCATTGTACACATCAGCTTTCTTAGCGTAAGTATTCAGTTGAAACTGCACATAATCAGCATCACTATAGATGACTACACCAACTCTGACATTGCCTCCATCAATATCAGCATCCAAGAGGAAGTCTTTAACAAATTCTTTTAACAGTTCAAAGTTTGGTTCAGTTACACTAGTAGAGGCATCCAGAACAAAGACCAAGTCTAATTTGGCCCCAGCACAGCCTGTAAATAAAACAAATAGAGGTGACAAAAACAAATAGAATAAAAGAAGTAAAAAAAAAAGTTCGTCTACCATTTCTAAAAGAAATTATTTAGCTCGTGGATATAAAAATTGTTGTACAACGAGGAAAAAAAATGGTATTGTATTCCAAAATACTGAATTATACTAATAAGGATTGTCTTTGAGTCCGAAGAATAGTGAGGAGTGCAGTATTTCCAGTAACTGCGCAGCCCCAGCTATGACCTACATATTTTGCCAATGTCTATGCAAGTATAACCATTGTCCACAGGGGATCGATTTAGATTTTCTTTTCGCCGACTGCTTTTGTCCTACTGAATAAAATAGCGCATTAAAAATATTTTTGTTTTCTTTATTTACTTAGGAATTAATTTCATCATGGTCATACCAGGTAATTAGACTACTCCAACACAGTTTTTGGGGCATTCTTTTAGACAAACATACATATGGCAGTTTAATATGAATTAAAGTAACACTGTAGAGAATCTTTAAAAAAGGCTTTATTAAGCTAGACCGACGCATGAACCGACCATAGATACATAGACAATTGCACAATAAATTAATATTGCTACAATATTCTCACGACGTTACCCAAACATAAACAAGAATCTCATAAAACAAAGTATAAATTAACAAATGTATAAAAAGGAAACAACTTATGGGATTATACTAATTTTTTTCTTGTTGTACTGAGAAATATAAAGATAATGTTTTTATATCACTTAAGAAATCTTTTTTAATTTTATATATTGTATAAAAAAAGAATGTTAAATTGGATAAAATATGTAGTAAAAAATACTTACTGACTCTCTGTATACGAGTTGTTTGTAAGCGCATTGGTTCAGTTCTGACTGGCGGTGAAGTGGAACCTGTAATAACATTTTACTTTTTTTTTTATTTTACGATATTACTAAGTTTTTTTAACTAGAGATTTGCAAATAATATCAATCGATTCCTACCTATAAAAAAATGATAAATAGAATTTTAAATTGCTTAAAATTCAAAAAAACTTCAAAGGAATGCTAATTGAACATGCTATGAACGTATTAATTATAATATTAATCTGTCATACTTTTAAACAATAAACATTATTCACTAAAACCTTGGAAGAGTTGTTTCGAAAAAAAAATGTTTTAATTACAATTTCGTGAATGTCACTCACATAAAGCAAAAATTACTTTGTGTCTCAGGTCTCTCAACTCTGTAAAATCTTGAACAGCAAACCTGTTCTCATCGACTGGTTTACTGGCAATGCCATCTAACTCTCTTGTATCAGTCAAGCCAATACCAATGGCATAGATATGAATACCTTCAGCCCTAGCCTGTTCTGCTTCTGGAACTGTCCTTCTAGAGTTGATATTTGATACACCATCCGTCACAACAACGGCTACATTATCCACATCTGAGCGATCACCATTTCCTGCTGTGAACATAACAGATCTCATTGTTTTGAGAGCATCAGCAGTGTTGGTACTACCATACCTATAGGGAATATCATCAATGGCATTGTACAAATCAGCTTTCTTAGCGTAAGTATTCAGTTGAAACTGCACATAATCAGCATCACTATAGATGACTACACCAACTCTGACATTGCCTCCATCAATATCAGCATCCAAGAGGAAGTCTTTAACAAATTCTTTTAACAGTTCAAAGTTTGGTTCAGTTACACTAGTAGAGGCATCCAGAACAAAGACCAAGTCTAATTTGGCCCCAGCACAGCCTGTAAATAAAACAAATAGAGGTGACAAAAACAAATAGAATAAAAGAAGTAAAAAAAAAAGTTCGTCTACCATTTCTAAAAGAAATTATTTAGCTCGTGGATATAAAAATTGTTGTACAACGAGGAAAAAAAATGGTATTGTATTCCAAAATACTGAATTATACTAATAAGGATTGTCTTTGAGTCCGAAGAATAGTGAGGAGTGCAGTATTTCCAGTAACTGCGCAGCCCCAGCTATGACCTACATATTTTGCCAATGTCTATGCAAGTATAACCATTGTCCACAGGGGATCGATTTAGATTTTCTTTTCGCCGACTGCTTTTGTCCTACTGAATAAAATAGCGCATTAAAAATATTTTTGTTTTCTTTATTTACTTAGGAATTAATTTCATCATGGTCATACCAGGTAATTAGACTACTCCAACACAGTTTTTGGGGCATTCTTTTAGACAAACATACATATGGCAGTTTAATATGAATTAAAGTAACACTGTAGAGAATCTTTAAAAAAGGCTTTATTAAGCTAGACCGACGCATGAACCGACCATAGATACATAGACAATTGCACAATAAATTAATATTGCTACAATATTCTCACGACGTTACCCAAACATAAACAAGAATCTCATAAAACAAAGTATAAATTAACAAATGTATAAAAAGGAAACAACTTATGGGATTATACTAATTTTTTTCTTGTTGTACTGAGAAATATAAAGATAATGTTTTTATATCACTTAAGAAATCTTTTTTAATTTTATATATTGTATAAAAAAAGAATGTTAAATTGGATAAAATATGTAGTAAAAAATACTTACTGACTCTCTGTATACGAGTTGTTTGTAAGCGCATTGGTTCAGTTCTGACTGGCGGTGAAGTGGAACCTGTAATAACATTTTACTTTTTTTTTATTTTACGATATTACTAAGTTTTTTTAACTAGAGATTTGCAAATAATATCAATCGATTCCTACCTATAAAAAAAAATGATAAATAGAATTTTAAATTGCTTAAAATTCAAAAAAACTTCAAAGGAGTGCTAATTGAACATGCTATGAACGTATTAATTATAATATTAATCTGTCATACTTTTAAACAATAAACATTATTCACTAAAACCTTGGAAGAGTTGTTTCGAAAAAAAATGTTTTAATTACAATTTCGTGAATGTCACTCACATAAAGCAAAAATTACTTTGTGTCTCAGGTCTCTCAACTCTGTAAAATCTTGAACAGCAAACCTATTTTCATCGACTGGTTTACTGGCAATGCCATCCAACTCCTTTGTATCAGTCAAGCCAATACCAATGGTATAGATATGAATACCTTCAGCCCTAGCCTGTTCTGCTTCTGGAACTGTCCTTCTAAAGTTGATATTTGATACACCATCCGTCACAACAACGGCTACATTATCCACATCTGAGCGATCACCATTTCCTGCTGTGAACATAACAGATCTCATTGTTTTGAGAGCATCAGCAGTGTTGGTACTACCATACCTATAGGGAATATCATCAATGGCATTGTACACATCAGCTTTCTTAGCGTAAGTATTCAGTTGAAACTGCACATAATCAGCATCACTATAGATGACTACACCAACTCTGACATTGCCTCCATCAATATCAGCATCCAAGAGGAAGTCTTTAACAAATTCTTTTAACAGTTCAAAGTTTGGTTCAGTTACACTAGTAGAGGCATCCAGAACAAAGACCAAGTCTAATTTGGCCCCAGCACAGCCTGTAAATAAAACAAATAGAGGTGACAAAAACAAATTGAATAAAAGAAGTAAAAAAAAAAGTTTGTCTACCATTTCTAAAAGAAATTATTTAGCTCGTGGATATAAAAATTGTTGTACGAGGAAAAAAATGGTATTGTATTCCAAAATACTGAATTATACTAATAAGGATTGTCTTTGAGTCCGAAGAATAGTGAGGAGTGCAGTATTTCCAGTAACTGCGCAGCCCCAGCTATGACCTACATATTTTGCCAATGTCTATGCAAGTATAACCATTGTCCACAGGGGATCGATTTAGATTTTCTTTTCGCCGACTGCTTTTGTCCTACTGAATAAAATAGCGCATTAAAAATATTTTTGTTTTCTTTATTTACTTAGGAATTAATTACATCATGGTCATACCAGGTAATTAGACTAGTCCATTACAGTTTTTGGGGCATTCTTTTAGACAAACATACATATGGCAGTTTAATATGAATTAAAGTAACACTGTAGAGAATCTTTAAAAAAGGCTTTATTAAGCTAGACCGACGCATGAACCGACCATAGATACATAGACAATTGCACAATAAATTAATATTGCTACAATATTCTCACGACGTTACCCAAACATAAACAAGAATCTCATAAAACAAAGTATAAATTAACAAATGTATTAAAAGGAAACAACTTATGGAATTATACTAATTTTTTTCTTGTTGTACTGAGAAATATAAAGATAATGTTTTTATATCACTTAAGAAATCTTTTTAATTTTATATATTGTATAAAAAAAGAATGTTAAATTGGATAAAATATGTAGTAAAAAATACTTACTGACTCTCTGTATACGAGTTGTTTGTAAGCGCATTGGTTCAGTTCTGACTGGCGGTGAAGTGGAACCTGTAATAACATTTTACTTTTTTTTTTATTTTACGATATTACTAAGTTTTTTTAACTAGAGATTTGCAAATAATATCAATCGATTCCTACCTATAAAAAAAATGATAAATAGAATTTTAAATTGCTTAAAATTCAAAAAAACTTCAAAGGAGTGCTAATTGAACATGCTATGAACGTATTAATTATAATATTAATCTGTCATACTTTTAAACAATAAACATTATTCACTAAAACCTTGGAAGAGTTGTTTCGAAAAAAAAATGTTTTAATTACAATTTCGTGAATGTCACTCACATAAAGCAAAAATTACTTTGTGTCTCAGGTCTCTCAACTCTGTAAAATCTTGAACAGCAAACCTGTTCTCATCGACTGGTTTACTGGCAATGCCATCTAACTCTCTTGTATCAGTCAAGCCAATACCAATGGCATAGATATGAATACCTTCAGCCCTAGCCTGTTCTGCTTCTGGAACTGTCCTTCTAGAGTTGATATTTGATACACCATCCGTCACAACAACGGCTACATTATCCACATC
Organism: Biomphalaria glabrata; assembly: GCF_947242115.1. NCBI lineage: Eukaryota > Metazoa > Mollusca > Gastropoda > Planorbidae > Biomphalaria > Biomphalaria glabrata. Next base: position 20,392,641 of record NC_074726.1, read on the forward strand.
TGAGCGATCACCATTTCCTGCTGTGAACATAACAGATCTCATTGTTTTGAGAGCATCAGCAGTGTTGGTACTACCATACCTATAGGGAATATCATCAATGGCATTGTACACATCAGCTTTCTTAGCGTAAGTATTCAGTTGAAACTGCACATAATCAGCATCACTATAGATGACTACACCAACTCTGACATTGCCTCCATCAATATCAGCATCCAAGAGGAAGTCTTTAACAAATTCTTTTAACAGTTCAAAGTTTGGTTCAGTTACACTAGTAGAGGCATCCAGAACAAAGACCAAGTCTAATTTGGCCCCAGCACAGCCTGTAAATAAAACAAATAGAGGTGACAAAAACAAATTGAATAAAAGAAGTAAAAAAAAAAGTTTGTCTACCATTTCTAAAAGAAATTATTTAGCTCGTGGATATAAAAATTGTTGTACGAGGAAAAAAATGGTATTGTATTCCAAAATACTGAATTATACTAATAAGGATTGTCTTTGAGTCCGAAGAATAGTGAGGAGTGCAGTATTTCCAGTAACTGCGCAGCCCCAGCTATGACCTACATATTTTGCCAATGTCTATGCAAGTATAACCATTGTCCACAGGGGATCGATTTAGATTTTCTTTTCGCCGACTGCTTTTGTCCTACTGAATAAAATAGCGCATTAAAAATATTTTTGTTTTCTTTATTTACTTAGGAATTAATTACATCATGGTCATACCAGGTAATTAGACTAGTCCATTACAGTTTTTGGGGCATTCTTTTAGACAAACATACATATGGCAGTTTAATATGAATTAAAGTAACACTGTAGAGAATCTTTAAAAAAGGCTTTATTAAGCTAGACCGACGCATGAACCGACCATAGATACATAGACAATTGCACAATAAATTAATATTGCTACAATATTCTCACGACGTTACCCAAACATAAACAAGAATCTCATAAAACAAAGTATAAATTAACAAATGTATTAAAAGGAAACAACTTATGGAATTATACTAATTTTTTTCTTGTTGTACTGAGAAATATAAAGATAATGTTTTTATATCACTTAAGAAATCTTTTTAATTTTATATATTGTATAAAAAAAGAATGTTAAATTGGATAAAATATGTAGTAAAAAATACTTACTGACTCTCTGTATACGAGTTGTTTGTAAGCGCATTGGTTCAGTTCTGACTGGCGGTGAAGTGGAACCTGTAATAACATTTTACTTTTTTTATTATTTTACGATATTACTAAGTTTTTTTAACTAGAGATTTGCAAATAATATCAATCGATTCCTACCTATAAAAAAATGATAAATAGAATTTTAAATTGCTTAAAATTCAAAAAAACTTCAAAGGAGTGCTAATTGAACATGCTATGAACGTATTAATTATAATATTAATCTGTCATACTTTTAAACAATAAACATTATTCACTAAAACCTTGGAAGAGTTGTTTCGAAAAAAAAATGTTTTAATTACAATTTCGTGAATGTCACTCACATAAAGCAAAAATTACTTTGTGTCTCAGGTCTCTCAACTCTGTAAAATCTTGAACAGCAAACCTGTTCTCATCGACTGGTTTACTGGCAATGCCATCTAACTCTCTTGTATCAGTCAAGCCAATACCAATGGCATAGATATGAATACCTTCAGCCCTAGCCTGTTCTGCTTCTGGAACTGTCCTTCTAGAGTTGATATTTGATACACCATCCGTCACAACAACGGCTACATTATCCACATCTGAGCGATCACCATTTCCTGCTGTGAACATAACAGATCTCATTGTTTTGAGAGCATCAGCAGTGTTGGTACTACCATACCTATAGGGAATATCATCAATGGCATTGTACACATCAGCTTTCTTAGCGTAAGTATTCAGTTGAAACTGCACATAATCAGCATCACTATAGATGACTACACCAACTCTGACATTGCCTCCATCAATATCAGCATCCAAGAGGAAGTCTTTAACAAATTCTTTTAACAGTTCAAAGTTTGGTTCAGTTACACTAGTAGAGGCATCCAGAACAAAGACCAAGTCTAATTTGGCCCCAGCACAGCCTGTAAATAAAACAAATAGAGGTGACAAAAACAAATAGAATAAAAGAAGTAAAAAAAAAAGTTCGTCTACCATTTCTAAAAGAAATTATTTAGCTCGTGGATATAAAAATTGTTGTACAACGAGGAAAAAAATGGTATTGTATTCCAAAATACTGAATTATACTAATAAGGATTGTCTTTGAGTCCGAAGAATAGTGAGGAGTGCAGTATTTCCAGTAACTGCGCAGCCCCAGCTATGACCTACATATTTTGCCAATGTCTATGCAAGTATAACCATTGTCCACAGGGGATCGATTTAGATTTTCTTTTCGCCGACTGCTTTTGTCCTACTGAATAAAATAGCACATTAAAAATATTTTTGTTTTCTTTATTTACTTAGGAATTAATTACATCATGGTCATACCAGGTAATTAGACTAGTCCATTACAGTTTTTGGGGCATTCTTTTAGACAAACATACATATGGCAGTTTAATATGAATTAAAGTAACACTGTAGAGAATCTTTAAAAAAGGCTTTATTAAGCTAGACCGACGCATGAACCGACCATAGATACATAGACAATTGCACAATAAATTAATATTGCTACAATATTCTCACGACGTTACCCAAACATAAACAAGAATCTCATAAAACAAAGTATAAATTAACAAATGTATTAAAAGGAAACAACTTATGGAATTATACTAATTTTTTTCTTGTTGTACTGAGAAATATAAAGATAATGTTTTTATATCACTTAAGAAATCTTTTTAATTTTATATATTGTATAAAAAAAGAATGTTAAATTGGATAAAATATGTAGTAAAAAATACTTACTGACTCTCTGTATACGAGTTGTTTGTAAGCGCATTGGTTCAGTTCTGACTAGCGGTGAAGTGGAACCTGTAATAACATTTTACTTTTTTTTTTATTTTACGATATTACTAAGTTTTTTTAACTAGAGATTTGCAAATAATATCAATCGATTCCTACCTATAAAAAAAATGATAAATAGAATTTTAAATTGCTTAAAATTCAAAAAAACTTCAAAGGAGTGCTAATTGAACATGCTATGAACGTATTAATTATAATATTAATCTGTCATACTTTTAAACAATAAACATTATTCACTAAAACCTTGGAAGAGTTGTTTCGAAAAAAAAATGTTTTCATTACAATTTCGTGAATGTCACTCACATAAAGCAAAAATTACTTTGTGTCTCAGGTCTCTCAACTCTGTAAAATCTTGAACAGCAAACCTGTTCTCATCGACTGGTTTACTGGCAATGCCATCCAACTCCTTTGTATCAGTCAAGCCAATACCAATGGCATAGATATGAATACCTTCAGCCCTAGCCTGTTCTGCTTCTGGAACTGTCCTTCTAGAGTTGATATTTGATACACCATCCGTCACAACAACGGCTACATTATCCACATCTGAGCGATCACCATTTCCTGCTGTGAACATAACAGATCTCATTGTTTTGAGAGCATCAGCAGTGTTGGTACTACCATACCTATAGGGAATATCATCAATGGCATTGTACACATCAGCTTTCTTAGCGTAAGTATTCAGTTGAAACTGCACATAATCAGCATCACTATAGATGACTACACCAACTCTGACATTGCCTCCATCAATATCAGCATCCAAGAGGAAGTCTTTAACAAAGTCTTTTAACAGTTCAAAGTTTGGTTTAGTTACACTAGTAGAGGCATCCAGAACAAAGACCAAGTCTAATTTGGCCCCAGCACAGCCTGTAAATAAAACAAATAGAGGTGACAAAAACAAATAGAATAAAAGAAGTAAAAAAAAAAAGTTCGTCTACCATATCTAAAAGAAAATATTTAGCTCGTGGATATAAAAATTGTTGTACAACGAGGAAAAAAAATGGTATTGTATTCCAAAATACTGAATTATACTAATAAGGATTGTCTTTGAGTCCGAAGAATAGCGAGGAGTGCAGTATTTCCAGTAACTGCGCAGCCCCAGCTGTGACCTACATATTTTGCCAATGTCTATGCAAGTATAACCATTGTCCACAGGGGATCGATTTAGATTTTCTTTTCGCCGACTGCTTTTGTCCTACTGAATAAAATAGCGCATTAAAAATATTTTTGTTTTCTTTATTTACTTAGGAATTAATTTCATCATGGTCATACCAGGTAATTAGACTACTCCAACACAGTTTTTGGGGCATTCTTTTAGACAAACATACATATGGCAGTTTAATATGAATTAAAGTAACACTGTAGAGAATCTTTAAAAAAGGCTTTATTAAGCTAGACCGACGCATGAACCGACCATAGATACATAGACAATTGCACAATAAATTAATATTGCTACAATATTCTCACGACGTTACCCAAACATAAACAAGAATCTCATAAAACAAAGTATAAATTAACAAATGTATTAAAAGGAAACAACTTATGGAATTATACTAATTTTTTTCTTGTTGTACTGAGAAATATAAAGATAATGTTTTTATATCACTTAAGAAATCTTTTTAATTTTATATATTGTATAAAAAAAGAATGTTAAATTGGATAAAATATGTAGTAAAAAATACTTACTGACTCTCTGTATACGAGTTGTTTGTAAGCGCATTGGTTCAGTTCTGACTGGCGGTGAAGTGGAACCTGTAATAACATTTTACTTTTTTTATTATTTTACGATATTACTAAGTTTTTTTAACTAGAGATTTGCAAATAATATCAATCGATTCCTACCTATAAAAAAATGATAAATAGAATTTTAAATTGCTTAAAATTCAAAAAAACTTCAAAGGAGTGCTAATTGAACATGCTATGAACGTATTAATTATAATATTAATCTGTCATACTTTTAAACAATAAACATTATTCACTAAAACCTTGGAAGAGTTGTTTCGAAAAAAAAATGTTTTAATTACAATTTCGTGAATGTCACTCACATAAAGCAAAAATTACTTTGTGTCTCAGGTCTCTCAACTCTGTAAAATCTTGAACAGCAAACCTGTTCTCATCGACTGGTTTACTGGCAATGCCATCTAACTCTCTTGTATCAGTCAAGCCAATACCAATGGCATAGATATGAATACCTTCAGCCCTAGCCTGTTCTGCTTCTGGAACTGTCCTTCTAGAGTTGATATTTGATACACCATCCGTCACAACAACGGCTACATTATCCACATCTGAGCGATCACCATTTCCTGCTGTGAACATAACAGATCTCATTGTTTTGAGAGCATCAGCAGTGTTGGTACTACCATACCTATAGGGAATATCATCAATGGCATTGTACACATCAGCTTTCTTAGCGTAAGTATTCAGTTGAAACTGCACATAATCAGCATCACTATAGATGACTACACCAACTCTGACATTGCCTCCATCAATATCAGCATCCAAGAGGAAGTCTTTAACAAATTCTTTTAACAGTTCAAAGTTTGGTTCAGTTACACTAGTAGAGGCATCCAGAACAAAGACCAAGTCTAATTTGGCCCCAGCACAGCCTGTAAATAAAACAAATAGAGGTGACAAAAACAAATTGAATAAAAGAAGTAAAAAAAAAAGTTTGTCTACCATTTCTAAAAGAAATTATTTAGCTCGTGGATATAAAAATTGTTGTACGAGGAAAAAAATGGTATTGTATTCCAAAATACTGAATTATACTAATAAGGATTGTCTTTGAGTCCGAAGAATAGTGAGGAGTGCAGTATTTCCAGTAACTGCGCAGCCCCAGCTATGACCTACATATTTTGCCAATGTCTATGCAAGTATAACCATTGTCCACAGGGGATCGATTTAGATTTTCTTTTCGCCGACTGCTTTTGTCCTACTGAATAAAATAGCACATTAAAAATATTTTTGTTTTCTTTATTTACTTAGGAATTAATTACATCATGGTCATACCAGGTAATTAGACTAGTCCATTACAGTTTTTGGGGCATTCTTTTAGACAAACATACATATGGCAGTTTAATATGAATTAAAGTAACACTGTAGAGAATCTTTAAAAAAGGCTTTATTAAGCTAGACCGACGCATGAACCGACCATAGATACATAGACAATTGCACAATAAATTAATATTGCTACAATATTCTCACGACGTTACCCAAACATAAACAAGAATCTCATAAAACAAAGTATAAATTAACAAATGTATTAAAAGGAAACAACTTATGGAATTATACTAATTTTTTTCTTGTTGTACTGAGAAATATAAAGATAATGTTTTTATATCACTTAAGAAATCTTTTTAATTTTATATATTGTATAAAAAAAGAATGTTAAATTGGATAAAATATGTAGTAAAAAATACTTACTGACTCTCTGTATACGAGTTGTTTGTAAGCGCATTGGTTCAGTTCTGACTAGCGGTGAAGTGGAACCTGTAATAACATTTTACTTTTTTTTTATTTTACGATATTACTAAGTTTTTTTAACTAGAGATTTGCAAATAATATCAATCGATTCCTACCTATAAAAAAAATGATAAATAGAATTTTAAATTGCTTAAAATTCAAAAAAACTTCAAAGGAGTGCTAATTGAACATGCTATGAACGTATTAATTATAATATTAATCTGTCATACTTTTAAACAATAAACATTATTCACTAAAACCTTGGAAGAGTTGTTTCGAAAAAAAAATGTTTTCATTACAATTTCGTGAATGTCACTCACATAAAGCAAAAATTACTTTGTGTCTCAGGTCTCTCAACTCTGTAAAATCTTGAACAGCAAACCTGTTCTCATCGACTGGTTTTCTGGCAATGCCATCCAACTCCTTTGTATCAGTCAAGCCAATACCAATGGCATAGATATGAATACCTTCAGCCCTAGCCTGTTCTGCTTCTGGAACTGTCCTTCTAGAGTTGATATTTGATACACCATCCGTCACAACAACGGCTACATTATCCACATCTGAGCGATCACCATTTCCTGCTGTGAACATAACAGATCTCATTGTTTTGAGAGCATCAGCAGTGTTGGTACTACCATACCTATAGGGAATATCATCAATGGCATTGTACACATCAGCTTTCTTAGCGTAAGTATTCAGTTGAAACTGCACATAATCAGCATCACTATAGATGACTACACCAACTCTGACATTGCCTCCATCAATATCAGCATCCAAGAGGAAGTCTTTAACAAAGTCTTTTAACAGTTCAAAGTTTGGTTTAGTTACACTAGTAGAGGCATCCAGAACAAAGACCAAGTCTAATTTGGCCCCAGCACAGCCTGTAAATAAAACAAATAGAGGTGACAAAAACAAATAGAATAAAAGAAGTAAAAAAAAAAAGTTCGTCTACCATATCTAAAAGAAAATATTTAGCTCGTGGATATAAAAATTGTTGTACAACGAGGAAAAAAAATGGTATTGTATTCCAAAATACTGAATTATACTAATAAGGATTGTCTTTGAGTCCGAAGAATAGCGAGGAGTGCAGTATTTCCAGTAACTGCGCAGCCCCAGCTGTGACCTACATATTTTGCCAATGTCTATGCAAGTATAACCATTGTCCACAGGGGATCGATTTAGATTTTCTTTTCGCCGACTGCTTTTGTCCTACTGAATAAAATAGCGCATTAAAAATATTTTTGTTTTCTTTATTTACTTAGGAATTAATTTCATCATGGTCATACCAGGTAATTAGACTACTCCAACACAGTTTTTGGGGCATTCTTTTAGACAAACATACATATGGCAGTTTAATATGAATTAAAGTAACACTGTAGAGAATCTTTAAAAAAGGCTTTATTAAGCTAGACCGACGCATGAACCGACCATAGATACATAGACAATTGCACAATAAATTAATATTGCTACAATATTCTCACGACGTTACCCAAACATAAACAAGAATCTCATAAAACAAAGTATAAATTAACAAATGTATTAAAAGGAAACAACTTATGGGATTATACTAATTTTTTTCTTGTTGTACTGAGAAATATAAAGATAATGTTTTTATATCACTTAAGAAATCTTTTTTAATTTTATATATTGTATAAAAAAAGAATGTTAAATTGGATAAAATATGTAGTAAAAAATACTTACTGACTCTCTGTATACGAGTTGTTTGTAAGCGCATTGGTTCAGTTCTGACTGGCGGTGAAGTGGAACCTGTAATAACATTTTACTTTTTTTTTATTTTACGATATTACTAAGTTTTTTTAACTAGAGATTTGCAAATAATATCAATCGATTCCTACCTATAAAAAAATGATAAATAGAATTTTAAATTGCTTAAAATTCAAAAAAACTTCAAAGGAGTGCTAATTGAACATGCTATGAACGTATTAATTATAATATTAATCTGTCATACTTTTAAACAATAAACATTATTCACTAAAACCTTGGAAGAGTTGTTTCGAAAAAAAAATGTTTTCATTACAATTTCGTGAATGTCACTCACATAAAGCAAAAATTACTTTGTGTCTCAGGTCTCTCAACTCTGTAAAATCTTGAACAGCAAACCTGTTCTCATCGACTGGTTTACTGGCAATGCCATCCAACTCCTTTGTATCAGTCAAGCCAATACCAATGGCATAGATATGAATACCTTCAGCCCTAGCCTGTTCTGCTTCTGGAACTGTCCTTCTAGAGTTGATATTTGATACACCATCCGTCACAACAACGGCTACATTATCCACATCTGAGCGATCACCATTTCCTGCTGTGAACATAACAGATCTCATTGTTTTGAGAGCATCAGCAGTGTTGGTACTACCATACCTATAGGGAATATCATCAATGGCATTGTACACATCAGCTTTCTTAGCGTAAGTATTCAGTTGAAACTGCACATAATCAGCATCACTATAGATGACTACACCAACTCTGACATTGCCTCCATCAATATCAGCATCCAAGAGGAAGTCTTTAACAAATTCTTTTAACAGTTCAAAGTTTGGTTCAGTTACACTAGTAGAGGCATCCAGAACAAAGACCAAGTCTAATTTGGCCCCAGCACAGCCTGTAAATAAAACAAATAGAGGTGACAAAAACAAATTGAATAAAAGAAGTAAAAAAAAAAGTTTGTCTACCATTTCTAAAAGAAATTATTTAGCTCGTGGATATAAAAATTGTTGTACGAGGAAAAAAATGGTATTGTATTCCAAAATACTGAATTATACTAATAAGGATTGTCTTTGAGTCCGAAGAATAGTGAGGAGTGCAGTATTTCCAGTAACTGCGCAGCCCCAGCTATGACCTACATATTTTGCCAATGTCTATGCAAGTATAACCATTGTCCACAGGGGATCGATTTAGATTTTCTTTTCGCCGACTGCTTTTGTCCTACTGAATAAAATAGCGCATTAAAAATATTTTTGTTTTCTTTATTTACTTAGGAATTAATTACATCATGGTCATACCAGGTAATTAGACTAGTCCATTACAGTTTTTGGGGCATTCTTTTAGACAAACATACATATGGCAGTTTAATATGAATTAAAGTAACACTGTAGAGAATCTTTAAAAAAGGCTTTATTAAGCTAGACCGACGCATGAACCGACCATAGATACATAGACAATTGCACAATAAATTAATATTGCTACAATATTCTCACGACGTTACCCAAACATAAACAAGAATCTCATAAAACAAAGTATAAATTAACAAATGTATTAAAAGGAAACAACTTATGGAATTATACTAATTTTTTTCTTGTTGTACTGAGAAATATAAAGATAATGTTTTTATATCACTTAAGAAATCTTTTTAATTTTATATATTGTATAAAAAAAGAATGTTAAATTGGATAAAATATGTAGTAAAAAATACTTACTGACTCTCTGTATACGAGTTGTTTGTAAGCGCATTGGTTCAGTTCTGACTGGCGGTGAAGTGGAACCTGTAATAACATTTTACTTTTTTTTTTATTTTACGATATTACTAAGTTTTTTTAACTAGAGATTTGCAAATAATATCAATCGATTCCTACCTATAAAAAAATGATAAATAGAATTTTAAATTGCTTAAAATTCAAAAAAACTTCAAAGGAGTGCTAATTGAACATGCTATGAACGTATTAATTATAATATTAATCTGTCATACTTTTAAACAATAAACATTATTCACTAAAACCTTGGAAGAGTTGTTTCGAAAAAAAAATGTTTTAATTACAATTTCGTGAATGTCACTCACATAAAGCAAAAATTACTTTGTGTCTCAGGTCTCTCAACTCTGTAAAATCTTGAACAGCAAACCTGTTCTCATCGACTGGTTTACTGGCAATGCCATCTAACTCTCTTGTATCAGTCAAGCCAATACCAATGGCATAGATATGAATACCTTCAGCCCTAGCCTGTTCTGCTTCTGGAACTGTCCTTCTAGAGTTGATATTTGATACACCATCCGTCACAACAACGGCTACATTATCCACATCTGAGCGATCACCATTTCCTGCTGTGAACATAACAGATCTCATTGTTTTGAGAGCATCAGCAGTGTTGGTACTACCATACCTATAGGGAATATCATCAATGGCATTGTACACATCAGCTTTCTTAGCGTAAGTATTCAGTTGAAACTGCACATAATCAGCATCACTATAGATGACTACACCAACTCTGACATTGCCTCCATCAATATCAGCATCCAAGAGGAAGTCTTTAACAAATTCTTTTAACAGTTCAAAGTTTGGTTCAGTTACACTAGTAGAGGCATCCAGAACAAAGACCAAGTCTAATTTGGCCCCAGCACAGCCTGTAAATAAAACAAATAGAGGTGACAAAAACAAATAGAATAAAAGAAGTAAAAAAAAAAGTTCGTCTACCATTTCTAAAAGAAATTATTTAGCTCGTGGATATAAAAATTGTTGTACAACGAGGAAAAAAAATGGTATTGTATTCCAAAATACTGAATTATACTAATAAGGATTGTCTTTGAGTCCGAAGAATAGTGAGGAGTGCAGTATTTCCAGTAACTGCGCAGCCCCAGCTATGACCTACATATTTTGCCAATGTCTATGCAAGTATAACCATTGTCCACAGGGGATCGATTTAGATTTTCTTTTCGCCGACTGCTTTTGTCCTACTGAATAAAATAGCGCATTAAAAATATTTTTGTTTTCTTTATTTACTTAGGAATTAATTTCATCATGGTCATACCAGGTAATTAGACTACTCCAACACAGTTTTTGGGGCATTCTTTTAGACAAACATACATATGGCAGTTTAATATGAATTAAAGTAACACTGTAGAGAATCTTTAAAAAAGGCTTTATTAAGCTAGACCGACGCATGAACCGACCATAGATACATAGACAATTGCACAATAAATTAATATTGCTACAATATTCTCACGACGTTACCCAAACATAAACAAGAATCTCATAAAACAAAGTATAAATTAACAAATGTATAAAAAGGAAACAACTTATGGGATTATACTAATTTTTTTCTTGTTGTACTGAGAAATATAAAGATAATGTTTTTATATCACTTAAGAAATCTTTTTTAATTTTATATATTGTATAAAAAAAGAATGTTAAATTGGATAAAATATGTAGTAAAAAATACTTACTGACTCTCTGTATACGAGTTGTTTGTAAGCGCATTGGTTCAGTTCTGACTAGCGGTGAAGTGGAACCTGTAATAACATTTTACTTTTTTTTTATTTTACGATATTACTAAGTTTTTTTAACTAGAGATTTGCAAATAATATCAATCGATTCCTACCTATAAAAAAATGATAAATAGAATTTTAAATTGCTTAAAATTCAAAAAAACTTCAAAGGAGTGCTAATTGAACATGCTATGAACGTATTAATTATAATATTAATCTGTCATACTTTTAAACAATAAACATTATTCACTAAAACCTTGGAAGAGTTGTTTCGAAAAAAAAATGTTTTAATTACAATTTCGTGAATGTCACTCACATAAAGCAAAAATTACTTTGTGTCTCAGGTCTCTCAACTCTGTAAAATCTTGAACAGCAAACCTGTTCTCATCGACTGGTTTACTGGCAATGCCATCTAACTCTCTTGTATCAGTCAAGCCAATACCAATGGCATAGATATGAATACCTTCAGCCCTAGCCTGTTCTGCTTCTGGAACTGTCCTTCTAGAGTTGATATTTGATACACCATCCGTCACAACAACGGCTACATTATCCACATCTGAGCGATCACCATTTCCTGCTGTGAACATAACAGATCTCATTGTTTTGAGAGCATCAGCAGTGTTGGTACTACCATACCTATAGGGAATATCATCAATGGCATTGTACAAATCAGCTTTCTTAGCGTAAGTATTCAGTTGAAACTGCACATAATCAGCATCACTATAGATGACTACACCAACTCTGACATTGCCTCCATCAATATCAGCATCCAAGAGGAAGTCTTTAACAAATTCTTTTAACAGTTCAAAGTTTGGTTCAGTTACACTAGTAGAGGCATCCAGAACAAAGACCAAGTCTAATTTGGCCCCAGCACAGCCTGTAAATAAAACAAATAGAGGTGACAAAAACAAATTGAATAAAAGAATTAAAAAAAAAAGTTTGTCTACCATTTCTAAAAGAAATTATTTAGCTCGTGGATATAAAAATTGTTGTACGAGGAAAAAAATGGTATTGTATTCCAAAATACTGAATTATACTAATAAGGATTGTCTTTGAGTCCGAAGAATAGTGAGGAGTGCAGTATTTCCAGTAACTGCGCAGCCCCAGCTATGACCTACATATTTTGCCAATGTCTATGCAAGTATAACCATTGTCCACAGGGGATCGATTTAGATTTTCTTTTCGCCGACTGCTTTTGTCCTACTGAATAAAATAGCGCATTAAAAATATTTTTGTTTTCTTTATTTACTTAGGAATTAATTACATCATGGTCATACCAGGTAATTAGACTAGTCCATTACAGTTTTTGGGGCATTCTTTTAGACAAACATACATATGGCAGTTTAATATGAATTAAAGTAACACTGTAGAGAATCTTTAAAAAAAGGCTTTATTAAGCTAGACCGACGCATGAACCGACCATAGATACATAGACAATTGCACAATAAATTAATATTGCTACAATATTCTCACGACGTTACCCAAACATAAACAAGAATCTCATAAAACAAAGTATAAATTAACAAATATATTAAAAGGAAACAACTTATGGAATTATACTAATTTTTTTCTTGTTGTACTGAGAAATATAAAGATAATGTTTTTATATCACTTAAGAAATCTTTTTAATTTTATATATTGTATAAAAAAAGAATGTTAAATTGGATAAAATATGTAGTAAAAAATACTTACTGACTCTCTGTATACGAGTTGTTTGTAAGCGCATTGGTTCAGTTCTGACTGGCGGTGAAGTGGAACCTGTAATAACATTTTACTTTTTTTTTTATTTTACGATATTACTAAGTTTTTTTAACTAGAGATTTTCAAATAATATCAATCGATTCCTACCTATAAAAAAAATGATAAATAGAATTTTAAATTGCTTAAAATTCAAAAAAACTTCAAAGGAGTGCTAATTGAACATGCTATGAACGTATTAATTATAATATTAATCTGTCATACTTTTAAACAATAAACATTATTCACTAAAACCTTGGAAGAGTTGTTTCGAAAAAAAAATGTTTTAATTACAATTTCGTGAATGTCACTCACATAAAGCAAAAATTACTTTGTGTCTCAGGTCTCTCAACTCTGTAAAATCTTGAACAGCAAACCTGTTCTCATCGACTGGTTTACTGGCAATGCCATCTAACTCTCTTGTATCAGTCAAGCCAATACCAATGGCATAGATATGAATACCTTCAGCCCTAGCCTGTTCTGCTTCTGGAACTGTCCTTCTAGAGTTGATATTTGATACACCATCCGTCACAACAACGGCTACATTATCCACATCTGAGCGATCACCATTTCCTGCTGTGAACATAACAGATCTCATTGTTTTGAGAGCATCAGCAGTGTTGGTACTACCATACCTATAGGGAATATCATCAATGGCATTGTACACATCAGCTTTCTTAGCGTAAGTATTCAGTTGAAACTGCACATAATCAGCATCACTATAGATGACTACACCAACTCTGACATTGCCTCCATCAATATCAGCATCCAAGAGGAAGTCTTTAACAAATTCTTTTAACAGTTCAAAGTTTGGTTCAGTTACACTAGTAGAGGCATCCAGAACAAAGACCAAGTCTAATTTGGCCCCAGCACAGCCTGTAAATAAAACAAATAGAGGTGACAAAAACAAATTGAATAAAAGAAGTAAAAAAAAAAGTTTGTCTACCATTTCTAAAAGAAATTATTTAGCTCGTGGATATAAAAATTGTTGTACGAGGAAAAAAATGGTATTGTATTCCAAAATACTGAATTATACTAATAAGGATTGTCTTTGAGTCCGAAGAATAGTGAGGAGTGCAGTATTTCCAGTAACTGCGCAGCCCCAGCTATGACCTACATATTTTGCCAATGTCTATGCAAGTATAACCATTGTCCACAGGGGATCGATTTAGATTTTCTTTTCGCCGACTGCTTTTGTCCTACTGAATAAAATAGCGCATTAAAAATATTTTTGTTTTCTTTATTTACTTAGGAATTAATTACATCATGGTCATACCAGGTAATTAGACTAGTCCATTACAGTTTTTGGGGCATTCTTTTAGACAAACATACATATGGCAGTTTAATATGAATTAAAGTAACACTGTAGAGAATCTTTAAAAAAAGGCTTTATTAAGCTAGACCGACGCATGAACCGACCATAGATACATAGACAATTGCACAATAAATTAATATTGCTACAATATTCTCACGACGTTACCCAAACATAAACAAGAATCTCATAAAACAAAGTATAAATTAACAAATATATTAAAAGGAAACAACTTATGGAATTATACTAATTTTTTTCTTGTTGTACTGAGAAATATAAAGATAATGTTTTTATATCACTTAAGAAATCTTTTTAATTTTATATATTGTATAAAAAAAGAATGTTAAATTGGATAAAATATGTAGTAAAAAATACTTACTGACTCTCTGTATACGAGTTGTTTGTAAGCGCATTGGTTCAGTTCTGACTGGCGGTGAAGTGGAACCTGTAATAACATTTTACTTTTTTTTTTATTTTACGATATTACTAAGTTTTTTTAACTAGAGATTTTCAAATAATATCAATCGATTCCTACCTATAAAAAAAATGATAAATAGAATTTTAAATTGCTTAAAATTCAAAAAAACTTCAAAGGAGTGCTAATTGAACATGCTATGAACGTATTAATTATAATATTAATCTGTCATACTTTTAAACAATAAACATTATTCACTAAAACCTTGGAAGAGTTGTTTCGAAAAAAAAATGTTTTAATTACAATTTCGTGAATGTCACTCACATAAAGCAAAAATTACTTTGTGTCTCAGGTCTCTCAACTCTGTAAAATCTTGAACAGCAAACCTGTTCTCATCGACTGGTTTACTGGCAATGCCATCTAACTCTCTTGTATCAGTCAAGCCAATACCAATGGCATAGATATGAATACCTTCAGCCCTAGCCTGTTCTGCTTCTGGAACTGTCCTTCTAGAGTTGATATTTGATACACCATCCGTCACAACAACGGCTACATTATCCACATCTGAGCGATCACCATTTCCTGCTGTGAACATAACAGATCTCATTGTTTTGAGAGCATCAGCAGTGTTGGTACTACCATACCTATAGGGAATATCATCAATGGCATTGTACACATCAGCTTTCTTAGCGTAAGTATTCAGTTGAAACTGCACATAATCAGCATCACTATAGATGACTACACCAACTCTGACATTGCCTCCATCAATATCAGCATCCAAGAGGAAGTCTTTAACAAATTCTTTTAACAGTTCAAAGTTTGGTTCAGTTACACTAGTAGAGGCATCCAGAACAAAGACCAAGTCTAATTTGGCCCCAGCACAGCCTGTAAATAAAACAAATAGAGGTGACAAAAACAAATTGAATAAAAGAAGTAAAAAAAAAAGTTTGTCTACCATTTCTAAAAGAAATTATTTAGCTCGTGGATATAAAAATTGTTGTACGAGGAAAAAAATGGTATTGTATTCCAAAATACTGAATTATACTAATAAGGATTGTCTTTGAGTCCGAAGAATAGTGAGGAGTGCAGTATTTCCAGTAACTGCGCAGCCCCAGCTATGACCTACATATTTTGCCAATGTCTATGCAAGTATAACCATTGTCCACAGGGGATCGATTTAGATTTTCTTTTCGCCGACTGCTTTTGTCCTACTGAATAAAATAGCGCATTAAAAATATTTTTGTTTTCTTTATTTACTTAGGAATTAATTACATCATGGTCATACCAGGTAATTAGACTAGTCCATTACAGTTTTTGGGGCATTCTTTTAGACAAACATACATATGGCAGTTTAATATGAATTAAAGTAACACTGTAGAGAATCTTTAAAAAAGGCTTTATTAAGCTAGACCGACGCATGAACCGACCATAGATACATAGACAATTGCACAATAAATTAATATTGCTACAATATTCTCACGACGTTACCCAAACATAAACAAGAATCTCATAAAACAAAGTATAAATTAACAAATGTATTAAAAGGAAACAACTTATGGAATTATACTAATTTTTTTCTTGTTGTACTGAGAAATATAAAGATAATGTTTTTATATCACTTAAGAAATCTTTTTAATTTTATATATTGTATAAAAAAAGAATGTTAAATTGGATAAAATATGTAGTAAAAAATACTTACTGACTCTCTGTATACGAGTTGTTTGTAAGCGCATTGGTTCAGTTCTGACTGGCGGTGAAGTGGAACCTGTAATAACATTTTACTTTTTTTTTTATTTTACGATATTACTAAGTTTTTTTAACTAGAGATTTGCAAATAATATCAATCGATTCCTACCTATAAAAAAATGATAAATAGAATTTTAAATTGCTTAAAATTCAAAAAAACTTCAAAGGAGTGCTAATTGAACATGCTATGAACGTATTAATTATAATATTAATCTGTCATACTTTTAAACAATAAACATTATTCACTAAAACCTTGGAAGAGTTGTTTCGAAAAAAAAATGTTTTAATTACAATTTCGTGAATGTCACTCACATAAAGCAAAAATTACTTTGTGTCTCAGGTCTCTCAACTCTGTAAAATCTTGAACAGCAAACCTGTTCTCATCGACTGGTTTACTGGCAATGCCATCTAACTCTCTTGTATCAGTCAAGCCAATACCAATGGCATAGATATGAATACCTTCAGCCCTAGCCTGTTCTGCTTCTGGAACTGTCCTTCTAGAGTTGATATTTGATACACCATCCGTCACAACAACGGCTACATTATCCACATCTGAGCGATCACCATTTCCTGCTGTGAACATAACAGATCTCATTGTTTTGAGAGCATCAGCAGTGTTGGTACTACCATACCTATAGGGAATATCATCAATGGCATTGTACACATCAGCTTTCTTAGCGTAAGTATTCAGTTGAAACTGCACATAATCAGCATCACTATAGATGACTACACCAACTCTGACATTGCCTCCATCAATATCAGCATCCAAGAGGAAGTCTTTAACAAATTCTTTTAACAGTTCAAAGTTTGGTTCAGTTACACTAGTAGAGGCATCCAGAACAAAGACCAAGTCTAATTTGGCCCCAGCACAGCCTGTAAATAAAACAAATAGAGGTGACAAAAACAAATTGAATAAAAGAAGTAAAAAAAAAAGTTTGTCTACCATTTCTAAAAGAAATTATTTAGCTCGTGGATATAAAAATTGTTGTACGAGGAAAAAAATGGTATTGTATTCCAAAATACTGAATTATACTAATAAGGATTGTCTTTGAGTCCGAAGAATAGTGAGGAGTGCAGTATTTCCAGTAACTGCGCAGCCCCAGCTATGACCTACATATTTTGCCAATGTCTATGCAAGTATAACCATTGTCCACAGGGGATCGATTTAGATTTTCTTTTCGCCGACTGCTTTTGTCCTACTGAATAAAATAGCGCATTAAAAATATTTTTGTTTTCTTTATTTACTTAGGAATTAATTACATCATGGTCATACCAGGTAATTAGACTAGTCCATTACAGTTTTTGGGGCATTCTTTTAGACAAACATACATATGGCAGTTTAATATGAATTAAAGTAACACTGTAGAGAATCTTTAAAAAAGGCTTTATTAAGCTAGACCGACGCATGAACCGACCATAGATACATAGACAATTGCACAATAAATTAATATTGCTACAATATTCTCACGACGTTACCCAAACATAAACAAGAATCTCATAAAACAAAGTATAAATTAACAAATGTATTAAAAGGAAACAACTTATGGAATTATACTAATTTTTTTCTTGTTGTACTGAGAAATATAAAGATAATGTTTTTATATCACTTAAGAAATCTTTTTAATTTTATATATTGTATAAAAAAAGAATGTTAAATTGGATAAAATATGTAGTAAAAAATACTTACTGACTCTCTGTATACGAGTTGTTTGTAAGCGCATTGGTTCAGTTCTGACTGGCGGTGAAGTGGAACCTGTAATAACATTTTACTTTTTTTTTTATTTTACGATATTACTAAGTTTTTTTAACTAGAGATTTGCAAATAATATCAATCGATTCCTACCTATAAAAAAATGATAAATAGAATTTTAAATTGCTTAAAATTCAAAAAAACTTCAAAGGAGTGCTAATTGAACATGCTATGAACGTATTAATTATAATATTAATCTGTCATACTTTTAAACAATAAACATTATTCACTAAAACCTTGGAAGAGTTGTTTCGAAAAAAAAATGTTTTAATTACAATTTCGTGAATGTCACTCACATAAAGCAAAAATTACTTTGTGTCTCAGGTCTCTCAACTCTGTAAAATCTTGAACAGCAAACCTGTTCTCATCGACTGGTTTACTGGCAATGCCATCTAACTCTCTTGTATCAGTCAAGCCAATACCAATGGCATAGATATGAATACCTTCAGCCCTAGCCTGTTCTGCTTCTGGAACTGTCCTTCTAGAGTTGATATTTGATACACCATCCGTCACAACAACGGCTACATTATCCACATCTGAGCGATCACCATTTCCTGCTGTGAACATAACAGATCTCATTGTTTTGAGAGCATCAGCAGTGTTGGTACTACCATACCTATAGGGAATATCATCAATGGCATTGTACAAATCAGCTTTCTTAGCGTAAGTATTCAGTTGAAACTGCACATAATCAGCATCACTATAGATGACTACACCAACTCTGACATTGCCTCCATCAATATCAGCATCCAAGAGGAAGTCTTTAACAAATTCTTTTAACAGTTCAAAGTTTGGTTCAGTTACACTAGTAGAGGCATCCAGAACAAAGACCAAGTCTAATTTGGCCCCAGCACAGCCTGTAAATAAAACAAATAGAGGTGACAAAAACAAATTGAATAAAAGAAGTAAAAAAAAAAGTTTGTCTACCATTTCTAAAAGAAATTATTTAGCTCGTGGATATAAAAATTGTTGTACGAGGAAAAAAATGGTATTGTATTCCAAAATACTGAATTATACTAATAAGGATTGTCTTTGAGTCCGAAGAATAGTGAGGAGTGCAGTATTTCCAGTAACTGCGCAGCCCCAGCTATGACCTACATATTTTGCCAATGTCTATGCAAGTATAACCATTGTCCACAGGGGATCGATTTAGATTTTCTTTTCGCCGACTGCTTTTGTCCTACTGAATAAAATAGCGCATTAAAAATATTTTTGTTTTCTTTATTTACTTAGGAATTAATTACATCATGGTCATACCAGGTAATTAGACTAGTCCATTACAGTTTTTGGGGCATTCTTTTAGACAAACATACATATGGCAGTTTAATATGAATTAAAGTAACACTGTAGAGAATCTTTAAAAAAAGGCTTTATTAAGCTAGACCGACGCATGAACCGACCATAGATACATAGACAATTGCACAATAAATTAATATTGCTACAATATTCTCACGACGTTACCCAAACATAAACAAGAATCTCATAAAACAAAGTATAAATTAACAAATATATTAAAAGGAAACAACTTATGGAATTATACTAATTTTTTTCTTGTTGTACTGAGAAATATAAAGATAATGTTTTTATATCACTTAAGAAATCTTTTTAATTTTATATATTGTATAAAAAAAGAATGTTAAATTGGATAAAATATGTAGTAAAAAATACTTACTGACTCTCTGTATACGAGTTGTTTGTAAGCGCATTGGTTCAGTTCTGACTGGCGGTGAAGTGGAACCTGTAATAACATTTTACTTTTTTTTTTATTTTACGATATTACTAAGTTTTTTTAACTAGAGATTTTCAAATAATATCAATCGATTCCTACCTATAAAAAAAATGATAAATAGAATTTTAAATTGCTTAAAATTCAAAAAAACTTCAAAGGAGTGCTAATTGAACATGCTATGAACGTATTAATTATAATATTAATCTGTCATACTTTTAAACAATAAACATTATTCACTAAAACCTTGGAAGAGTTGTTTCGAAAAAAAAATGTTTTAATTACAATTTCGTGAATGTCACTCACATAAAGCAAAAATTACTTTGTGTCTCAGGTCTCTCAACTCTGTAAAATCTTGAACAGCAAACCTGTTCTCATCGACTGGTTTACTGGCAATGCCATCTAACTCTCTTGTATCAGTCAAGCCAATACCAATGGCATAGATATGAATACCTTCAGCCCTAGCCTGTTCTGCTTCTGGAACTGTCCTTCTAGAGTTGATATTTGATACACCATCCGTCACAACAACGGCTACATTATCCACATCTGAGCGATCACCATTTCCTGCTGTGAACATAACAGATCTCATTGTTTTGAGAGCATCAGCAGTGTTGGTACTACCATACCTATAGGGAATATCATCAATGGCATTGTACACATCAGCTTTCTTAGCGTAAGTATTCAGTTGAAACTGCACATAATCAGCATCACTATAGATGACTACACCAACTCTGACATTGCCTCCATCAATATCAGCATCCAAGAGGAAGTCTTTAACAAATTCTTTTAACAGTTCAAAGTTTGGTTCAGTTACACTAGTAGAGGCATCCAGAACAAAGACCAAGTCTAATTTGGCCCCAGCACAGCCTGTAAATAAAACAAATAGAGGTGACAAAAACAAATTGAATAAAAGAAGTAAAAAAAAAAGTTTGTCTACCATTTCTAAAAGAAATTATTTAGCTCGTGGATATAAAAATTGTTGTACGAGGAAAAAAATGGTATTGTATTCCAAAATACTGAATTATACTAATAAGGATTGTCTTTGAGTCCGAAGAATAGTGAGGAGTGCAGTATTTCCAGTAACTGCGCAGCCCCAGCTATGACCTACATATTTTGCCAATGTCTATGCAAGTATAACCATTGTCCACAGGGGATCGATTTAGATTTTCTTTTCGCCGACTGCTTTTGTCCTACTGAATAAAATAGCGCATTAAAAATATTTTTGTTTTCTTTATTTACTTAGGAATTAATTACATCATGGTCATACCAGGTAATTAGACTAGTCCATTACAGTTTTTGGGGCATTCTTTTAGACAAACATACATATGGCAGTTTAATATGAATTAAAGTAACACTGTAGAGAATCTTTAAAAAAAGGCTTTATTAAGCTAGACCGACGCATGAACCGACCATAGATACATAGACAATTGCACAATAAATTAATATTGCTACAATATTCTCACGACGTTACCCAAACATAAACAAGAATCTCATAAAACAAAGTATAAATTAACAAATATATTAAAAGGAAACAACTTATGGAATTATACTAATTTTTTTCTTGTTGTACTGAGAAATATAAAGATAATGTTTTTATATCACTTAAGAAATCTTTTTAATTTTATATATTGTATAAAAAAAGAATGTTAAATTGGATAAAATATGTAGTAAAAAATACTTACTGACTCTCTGTATACGAGTTGTTTGTAAGCGCATTGGTTCAGTTCTGACTGGCGGTGAAGTGGAACCTGTAATAACATTTTACTTTTTTTTTTATTTTACGATATTACTAAGTTTTTTTAACTAGAGATTTGCAAATAATATCAATCGATTCCTACCTATAAAAAAATGATAAATAGAATTTTAAATTGCTTAAAATTCAAAAAAACTTCAAAGGAGTGCTAATTGAACATGCTATGAACGTATTAATTATAATATTAATCTGTCATACTTTTAAACAATAAACATTATTCACTAAAACCTTGGAAGAGTTGTTTCGAAAAAAAAATGTTTTAATTACAATTTCGTGAATGTCACTCACATAAAGCAAAAATTACTTTGTGTCTCAGGTCTCTCAACTCTGTAAAATCTTGAACAGCAAACCTGTTCTCATCGACTGGTTTACTGGCAATGCCATCTAACTCTCTTGTATCAGTCAAGCCAATACCAATGGCATAGATATGAATACCTTCAGCCCTAGCCTGTTCTGCTTCTGGAACTGTCCTTCTAGAGTTGATATTTGATACACCATCCGTCACAACAACGGCTACATTATCCACATCTGAGCGATCACCATTTCCTGCTGTGAACATAACAGATCTCATTGTTTTGAGAGCATCAGCAGTGTTGGTACTACCATACCTATAGGGAATATCATCAATGGCATTGTACACATCAGCTTTCTTAGCGTAAGTATTCAGTTGAAACTGCACATAATCAGCATCACTATAGATGACTACACCAACTCTGACATTGCCTCCATCAATATCAGCATCCAAGAGGAAGTCTTTAACAAATTCTTTTAACAGTTCAAAGTTTGGTTCAGTTACACTAGTAGAGGCATCCAGAACAAAGACCAAGTCTAATTTGGCCCCAGCACAGCCTGTAAATAAAACAAATAGAGGTGACAAAAACAAATTGAATAAAAGAAGTAAAAAAAAAAGTTTGTCTACCATTTCTAAAAGAAATTATTTAGCTCGTGGATATAAAAATTGTTGTACGAGGAAAAAAATGGTATTGTATTCCAAAATACTGAATTATACTAATAAGGATTGTCTTTGAGTCCGAAGAATAGTGAGGAGTGCAGTATTTCCAGTAACTGCGCAGCCCCAGCTATGACCTACATATTTTGCCAATGTCTATGCAAGTATAACCATTGTCCACAGGGGATCGATTTAGATTTTCTTTTCGCCGACTGCTTTTGTCCTACTGAATAAAATAGCGCATTAAAAATATTTTTGTTTTCTTTATTTACTTAGGAATTAATTACATCATGGTCATACCAGGTAATTAGACTAGTCCATTACAGTTTTTGGGGCATTCTTTTAGACAAACATACATATGGCAGTTTAATATGAATTAAAGTAACACTGTAGAGAATCTTTAAAAAAGGCTTTATTAAGCTAGACCGACGCATGAACCGACCATAGATACATAGACAATTGCACAATAAATTAATATTGCTACAATATTCTCACGACGTTACCCAAACATAAACAAGAATCTCATAAAACAAAGTATAAATTAACAAATGTATTAAAAGGAAACAACTTATGGAATTATACTAATTTTTTTCTTGTTGTACTGAGAAATATAAAGATAATGTTTTTATATCACTTAAGAAATCTTTTTAATTTTATATATTGTATAAAAAAAGAATGTTAAATTGGATAAAATATGTAGTAAAAAATACTTACTGACTCTCTGTATACGAGTTGTTTGTAAGCGCATTGGTTCAGTTCTGACTGGCGGTGAAGTGGAACCTGTAATAACATTTTACTTTTTTTTTTATTTTACGATATTACTAAGTTTTTTTAACTAGAGATTTGCAAATAATATCAATCGATTCCTACCTATAAAAAAATGATAAATAGAATTTTAAATTGCTTAAAATTCAAAAAAACTTCAAAGGAGTGCTAATTGAACATGCTATGAACGTATTAATTATAATATTAATCTGTCATACTTTTAAACAATAAACATTATTCACTAAAACCTTGGAAGAGTTGTTTCGAAAAAAAAATGTTTTAATTACAATTTCGTGAATGTCACTCACATAAAGCAAAAATTACTTTGTGTCTCAGGTCTCTCAACTCTGTAAAATCTTGAACAGCAAACCTGTTCTCATCGACTGGTTTACTGGCAATGCCATCTAACTCTCTTGTATCAGTCAAGCCAATACCAATGGCATAGATATGAATACCTTCAGCCCTAGCCTGTTCTGCTTCTGGAACTGTCCTTCTAGAGTTGATATTTGATACACCATCCGTCACAACAACGGCTACATTATCCACATCTGAGCGATCACCATTTCCTGCTGTGAACATAACAGATCTCATTGTTTTGAGAGCATCAGCAGTGTTGGTACTACCATACCTATAGGGAATATCATCAATGGCATTGTACAAATCAGCTTTCTTAGCGTAAGTATTCAGTTGAAACTGCACATAATCAGCATCACTATAGATGACTACACCAACTCTGACATTGCCTCCATCAATATCAGCATCCAAGAGGAAGTCTTTAACAAATTCTTTTAACAGTTCAAAGTTTGGTTCAGTTACACTAGTAGAGGCATCCAGAACAAAGACCAAGTCTAATTTGGCCCCAGCACAGCCTGTAAATAAAACAAATAGAGGTGACAAAAACAAATTGAATAAAAGAAGTAAAAAAAAAAGTTTGTCTACCATTTCTAAAAGAAATTATTTAGCTCGTGGATATAAAAATTGTTGTACGAGGAAAAAAATGGTATTGTATTCCAAAATACTGAATTATACTAATAAGGATTGTCTTTGAGTCCGAAGAATAGTGAGGAGTGCAGTATTTCCAGTAACTGCGCAGCCCCAGCTATGACCTACATATTTTGCCAATGTCTATGCAAGTATAACCATTGTCCACAGGGGATCGATTTAGATTTTCTTTTCGCCGACTGCTTTTGTCCTACTGAATAAAATAGCGCATTAAAAATATTTTTGTTTTCTTTATTTACTTAGGAATTAATTACATCATGGTCATACCAGGTAATTAGACTAGTCCATTACAGTTTTTGGGGCATTCTTTTAGACAAACATACATATGGCAGTTTAATATGAATTAAAGTAACACTGTAGAGAATCTTTAAAAAAGGCTTTATTAAGCTAGACCGACGCATGAACCGACCATAGATACATAGACAATTGCACAATAAATTAATATTGCTACAATATTCTCACGACGTTACCCAAACATAAACAAGAATCTCATAAAACAAAGTATAAATTAACAAATGTATTAAAAGGAAACAACTTATGGAATTATACTAATTTTTTTCTTGTTGTACTGAGAAATATAAAGATAATGTTTTTATATCACTTAAGAAATCTTTTTAATTTTATATATTGTATAAAAAAAGAATGTTAAATTGGATAAAATATGTAGTAAAAAATACTTACTGACTCTCTGTATACGAGTTGTTTGTAAGCGCATTGGTTCAGTTCTGACTAGCGGTGAAGTGGAACCTGTAATAACATTTTACTTTTTTTTTATTTTACGATATTACTAAGTTTTTTTAACTAGAGATTTGCAAATAATATCAATCGATTCCTACCTATAAAAAAAATGATAAATAGAATTTTAAATTGCTTAAAATTCAAAAAAACTTCAAAGGAGTGCTAATTGAACATGCTATGAACGTATTAATTATAATATTAATCTGTCATACTTTTAAACAATAAACATTATTCACTAAAACCTTGGAAGAGTTGTTTCGAAAAAAAAATGTTTTCATTACAATTTCGTGAATGTCACTCACATAAAGCAAAAATTACTTTGTGTCTCAGGTCTCTCAACTCTGTAAAATCTTGAACAGCAAACCTGTTCTCATCGACTGGTTTACTGGCAATGCCATCCAACTCCTTTGTATCAGTCAAGCCAATACCAATGGCATAGATATGAATACCTTCAGCCCTAGCCTGTTCTGCTTCTGGAACTGTCCTTCTAGAGTTGATATTTGATACACCATCCGTCACAACAACGGCTACATTATCCACATCTGAGCGATCACCATTTCCTGCTGTGAACATAACAGATCTCATTGTTTTGAGAGCATCAGCAGTGTTGGTACTACCATACCTATAGGGAATATCATCAATGGCATTGTACACATCAGCTTTCTTAGCGTAAGTATTCAGTTGAAACTGCACATAATCAGCATCACTATAGATGACTACACCAACTCTGACATTGCCTCCATCAATATCAGCATCCAAGAGGAAGTCTTTAACAAAGTCTTTTAACAGTTCAAAGTTTGGTTTAGTTACACTAGTAGAGGCATCCAGAACAAAGACCAAGTCTAATTTGGCCCCAGCACAGCCTGTAAATAAAACAAATAGAGGTGACAAAAACAAATAGAATAAAAGAAGTAAAAAAAAAAAGTTCGTCTACCATATCTAAAAGAAAATATTTAGCTCGTGGATATAAAAATTGTTGTACAACGAGGAAAAAAAATGGTATTGTATTCCAAAATACTGAATTATACTAATAAGGATTGTCTTTGAGTCCGAAGAATAGCGAGGAGTGCAGTATTTCCAGTAACTGCGCAGCCCCAGCTGTGACCTACATATTTTGCCAATGTCTATGCAAGTATAACCATTGTCCACAGGGGATCGATTTAGATTTTCTTTTCGCCGACTGCTTTTGTCCTACTGAATAAAATAGCGCATTAAAAATATTTTTGTTTTCTTTATTTACTTAGGAATTAATTTCATCATGGTCATACCAGGTAATTAGACTACTCCAACACAGTTTTTGGGGCATTCTTTTAGACAAACATACATATGGCAGTTTAATATGAATTAAAGTAACACTGTAGAGAATCTTTAAAAAAGGCTTTATTAAGCTAGACCGACGCATGAACCGACCATAGATACATAGACAATTGCACAATAAATTAATATTGCTACAATATTCTCACGACGTTACCCAAACATAAACAAGAATCTCATAAAACAAAGTATAAATTAACAAATGTATTAAAAGGAAACAACTTATGGAATTATACTAATTTTTTTCTTGTTGTACTGAGAAATATAAAGATAATGTTTTTATATCACTTAAGAAATCTTTTTAATTTTATATATTGTATAAAAAAAGAATGTTAAATTGGATAAAATATGTAGTAAAAAATACTTACTGACTCTCTGTATACGAGTTGTTTGTAAGCGCATTGGTTCAGTTCTGACTGGCGGTGAAGTGGAACCTGTAATAACATTTTACTTTTTTTTTTATTTTACGATATTACTAAGTTTTTTTAACTAGAGATTTGCAAATAATATCAATCGATTCCTACCTATAAAAAAAATGATAAATAGAATTTTAAATTGCTTAAAATTCAAAAAAACTTCAAAGGAGTGCTAATTGAACATGCTATGAACGTATTAATTATAATATTAATCTGTCATACTTTTAAACAATAAACATTATTCACTAAAACCTTGGAAGAGTTGTTTCGAAAAAAAAATGTTTTCATTACAATTTCGTGAATGTCACTCACATAAAGCAAAAATTACTTTGTGTCTCAGGTCTCTCAACTCTGTAAAATCTTGAACAGCAAACCTGTTCTCATCGACTGGTTTACTGGCAATGCCATCCAACTCCTTTGTATCAGTCAAGCCAATACCAATGGCATAGATATGAATACCTTCAGCCCTAGCCTGTTCTGCTTCTGGAACTGTCCTTCTAGAGTTTATATTTGATACACCATCCGTCACAACAACGGCTACATTATCCACATCTGAGCGATCACCATTTCCTGCTGTGAACATAACAGATCTCATTGTTTTGAGAGCATCAGCAGTGTTGGTACTACCATACCTATAGGGAATATCATCAATGGCATTGTACACATCAGCTTTCTTAGCGTAAGTATTCAGTTGAAACTGCACATAATCAGCATCACTATAGATGACTACACCAACTCTGACATTGCCTCCATCAATATCAGCATCCAAGAGGAAGTCTTTAACAAAGTCTTTTAACAGTTCAAAGTTTGGTTCAGTTACACTAGTAGAGGCATCCAGAACAAAGACCAAGTCTAATTTGGCCCCAGCACAGCCTGTAAATAAAACAAATAGAGGTGACAAAAACAAATAGAATAAAAGAAGTAAAAAAAAAAGTTCGTCTACCATATCTAAAAGAAAATATTTAGCTCGTGGATATAAAAATTGTTGTACAACAAGGAAAAAAAATGGTATTGTATTCCAAAATACTGAATTATACTAATAAGGATTGTCTTTGAGTCCGAAGAATAGCGAGGAGTGCAGTATTTCCAGTAACTGCGCAGCCCCAGCTGTGACCTACATATTTTGCCAATGTCTATGCAAGTATAACCATTGTCCACAGGGGATCGATTTAGATTTTCTTTTCGCCGACTGCTTTTGTCCTACTGAATAAAATAGCGCATTAAAAATATTTTTGTTTTCTTTATTTACTTAGGAATTAATTTCATCATGGTCATACCAGGTAATTAGACTACTCCAACACAGTTTTTGGGGCATTCTTTTAGACAAACATACATATGGCAGTTTAATATGAATTAAAGTAACACTGTAGAGAATCTTTAAAAAAGGCTTTATTAAGCTAGACCGACGCATGAACCGACCATAGATACATAGACAATTGCACAATAAATTAATATTGCTACAATATTCTCACGACGTTACCCAAACATAAACAAGAATCTCATAAAACAAAGTATAAATTAACAAATGTATTAAAAGGAAACAACTTATGGGATTATACTAATTTTTTTCTTGCTGTACTGAGAAATATAAAGATAATGTTTTTATATCACTTAAGAAATCTTTTTTAATTTTATATATTGTATAAAAAAAGAATGTTAAATTGGATAAAATATGTAGTAAAAAATACTTACTGACTCTCTGTATACGAGTTGTTTGTAAGCGCATTGGTTCAGTTCTGACTGGCGGTGAAGTGGAACCTGTAATAACATTTTACTTTTTTTTTTATTTTACGATATTACTAAGTTTTTTTAACTAGAGATTTGCAAATAATATCAATCGATTCCTACCTATTAAAAAAAATGATAAATAGAATTTTAAATTGCTTAAAATTCAAAAAAACTTCAAAGGAGTGCTAATTGAACATGCTATGAACGTATTAATTATAATATTAATCTGTCATACTTTTAAACAATAAACATTATTCACTAAAACCTTGGAAGAGTTGTTTCGAAAAAAAAATGTTTTCATTACAATTTCGTGAATGTCACTCACATAAAGCAAAAATTACTTTGTGTCTCAGGTCTCTCAACTCTGTAAAATCTTGAACAGCAAACCTGTTCTCATCGACTGGTTTACTGGCAATGCCATCCAACTCCTTTGTATCAGTCAAGCCAATACCAATGGCATAGATATGAATACCTTCAGCCCTAGCCTGTTCTGCTTCTGGAACTGTCCTTCTAGAGTTGATATTTGATACACCATCCGTCACAACAACGGCTACATTATCCACATCTGAGCGATCACCATTTCCTGCTGTGAACATAACAGATCTCATTGTTTTGAGAGCATCAGCAGTGTTGGTACTACCATACCTATAGGGAATATCATCAATGGCATTGTACACATCAGCTTTCTTAGCGTAAGTATTCAGTTGAAACTGCACATAATCAGCATCACTATAGATGACTACACCAACTCTGACATTGCCTCCATCAATATCAGCATCCAAGAGGAAGTCTTTAACAAAGTCTTTTAACAGTTCATAGTTTCGTTCAGTTACACTAGTAGAGGCATCCAGAACAAAGACCAAGTCTAATTTGGCCCCAGCACAGCCTGTAAATAAAACAAATAGAGGTGACAAAAACAAATTGAATAAAAGAAGTAAAAAAAAAAAGTTCGTCTACCATATCTAAAAGAAAATATTTAGCTCGTGGATATAAAAATTGTTGTACAACGAGGAAAAAAAATGGTATTGTATTCCAAAATACTGAATTATACTAATAAGGATTGTCTTTGAGTCCGAAGAATAGTGAGGAGTGCAGTATTTCCAGTAACTGCGCAGCCCCAGCTGTGACCTACATATTTTGCCAATGTCTATGCAAGTATAACCATTGTCCACAGGGGATCGATTTAGATTTTCTTTTCGCCGACTGCTTTTGTCCTACTGAATAAAATAGCGCATTAAAAATATTTTTGTTTTCTTTATTTACTTAGGAATTAATTACATCATGGTCATACCAGGTAATTACCAGGTAAAAACTCCAACACAGTTTTTGGGGCATTCTTTTAGACAAACATACATATGCACATAATAAACTGTTAATAATAAACAAGAAATTTTTTTCATTTTTTTAAAAAAAGCTTATATTAAATGTTTTTGTATCAATTACCTATTATTAGTCATGTTGTTATATCTACAACAGACTTTAACATAATATCATGTGCGGTTAGAATTGTTTTACTAATTAGTTTTGTTTAATTTTTTATCTTTCTAAATGAGCTATGATCCTTTCACTTGGCTGGACTATTGTGAAAGGAAGACGAATGAATCGAGCTACTAGATGAATGTTTACATTATGTTATTTAAATGCATATAAAAATACTCATGGTTTGGGAGTCTTCAAGGGAACTAAATTATTTTATACCAACATATCTGTCAAGTACGAATTTTTCATGTTTAAAGTGACCAAGAAAAATAATTAATTACCGTTATTTATATAACTACTTAGCAATTTTTTAAAATGTATTCTTGTGTTATCAGGTAACAGAAATAATTGTGAAAATTTTTAGCTTAATTCATGATTGGGTGTGTAAAAAGAAATTGTGCGAATTTTTTACCAAAGAGACAGTCAGACTGACATAGTTAGTTGATATAAGCTTTGTAAAAGGGTAATATTAATTTTAACAGTATGTTTAGGTCAATATTTTTAAACACAATGTGTCAACATTAAATATTTAATACAATAGTAATGGAAGTTAATAATAAGAGATTTTTTATTTTTTTACTAGACAAATGCTGAGCAATTTAATTATCTACTACCAAGAAAAAAACATATCACGAAAAACAAAGCATGTTTTAGTCTATAATTACAATATTCATGTTTTTTTCTCAAACTTTTTTTAGCAAAAAGAGCGTTGATTGTGACCGAATAAATAGTAGAAAACTACTAGAAGACTACTTACTGACTCTCTTACTGACTGGAGGTATTGGTGGTGGCTTTGTTGTTTTGCTGACTTGCGCTAAGTTGGAGACTAAAATGGAGAAAAACATAAAAAATACTACTTTTAAAACCAATATTATACTAAGCATACTTGTATCAATTACTTTGGATTAATAATATAAATAAATTTGTAATTAGTCTAGTACAGAGGTCCCAATTTTTTTGGGGGGATGTAGACCTCTTCACTTTTTTCCGGTTTTCGTTAGACCCTTCATAACTCATATTGCAGTTTTGCTGATTTATGAACTTCTAATGTGTTTTTTTTACTTATTTCTAATAGTAGTAAGGTGAAGACTGAAAAAGTATTTAAAACCATAGGTAAAGTTAACCTTCTTGAAATTATGAAACAATGCTATGCTGTAAGTGTCACTGAATATTATGTGACATTTGATAATGCATATTAAAGTGTCTACTAGGCTGGAATTAAAGACGCCTTCCTTCACTTGCACTACTGTCGCGTATGGCTACAACTGAGTCATCTGAGTACTAGAACTATAGTAGCACAACAAACATTTAGATTGAAAACGTAATGCCATGAGTAGCAGACGTAAAATTTATTACATATAAAATAACAATTCTTTGGCTGTTCAGCCATCAAGAAATACAAGTTTCCCTACACAGCAATTGATGATATTAAAAGAAATATATATGTATATGTATGTATGTATGTATGTATGTATGTATGTGTGTGTGTGTGTGTGTGTGTGTGTCAAGTACAACTAATAATACTTTTACATTAAAATCTCTATGCGTCGATTTCCTTCAGGACCATGGTGACTACTGACTTCTAACCAAGTGGTCAACTCTCAGAACGAGATTTTTTACACACAATTTCACACAAACTTTTACGTAAAAGGTGTTACCCATGAATTTTAAGTATAGTCCGTGAATCCCAACTAGTTCATGTTAAACAATGTTGTGACAGCAAATTCGACCAACGAAGTCCGGGTCGGAGCCCTGTCGCTAAGTGTCTTCATGTATTCTGAGCTTCAGAAATTCTTTCTCCTGAACTCTACGATCATTTTTTGTCACTATTCCTCCTTCCTCCTTTTAAAAAAAAACTCTAGTCGCAGGTCCAAATAAGTCTAATTAAGTCCAAATAAGTCTAATTAAGTCCAAATAAGTCTAATTAAGTCCAAATAAGTTTAATTAAATCCAATTAGGTCTAATAAAAATGAGGCAACACAAAAACATCATATCATGCGAGGAACATTCGAGATAAAACAGTAAGTGTAAGTGTTACCTTTGTATTAACTCTTTCTCTCCGAATTAACGATACCATCGTTGATTTGACTGCATTAAATTAAAATTAATTTTGGTTTTACAAAAGATAATTTGTGTTATCTAAGAAGAGTATGACATTCTCCTTTAATTCTATACCAAAAGTAACGTTTTCTGATTACAAAGAAAAATTTTATTGAAATATAATCATAAAAGGGTAGAATGTACAAATGTGAAAATGAACAATTCTGTCGGAACGTTGAAAAATAATTACGGAGATAAAGAGTTGAGTATAACATCTTGTGGATCTTTTTCTTTTGTTGTTGCATAACAGTTGTCACCATAAAGATCTACTAAAGTCAGAAGAATTTCGACACAAGAAGTTTGCAAAGAATTTCGTAAGCAGAGACGTTATGAAATGTCTTCCTTGACTCTTTCTCTCCTAAATAACGATATCAACGTTGATTTGACCCCATTACATTAATTTTTGGTTTTAGAAAGTATAACTTGTGTTACATAAAAACAGCCTACATTCTCCTATAATTCTATACTGATTACAAACAAAAGTGTTATTGAAATTTAATCATAATCATTGAATGTTCGAAATTGTTTCAAATTTAGATGTATTCTATCAGGGTGGCATCATCACAAATGATCCTCCAGCTAAGGTGGTCTCATAGCATCATTACTTATACTTTTTTGCTATATTATTGACATATATATAATATACGTTGGACAATGAAATTAATACAAGTGACTACATTTCATTTTTAGATTCAGCCAGGTTAAAAAATGTTAATTCCCTGTAGGCTAAATTTAGCTACTTGAATGAGGTATAAATTTTTTTTTATTATTTTTCGTTCCGATTAAAATCTAAAGAATTCACTATAACAAGGAATACATAATTTATATTTGTATAAGACAATTGTTAATTACATTTTTCTTAAATGGGATTGACTCTCGTAAACCCCCATTTACATCTGATAATTCCCTTTTTTTACTTTCATAGAACTTGTGTAAGTTTAGACTAGAATAACAATTACAAATCTGTGCGATTAGAAATATTTCTAACAGGATCAATTGGAAAGGGGTAGCGGAAAAATAAGGGTATAATTGTGTGATCGCAATTAAAATGAATTTATAAATGAAAAAAAAACACGTAGTCCATAGCCTCCTCATCCTTCTTTAGCCAATACACTAACCACTATGCCAGTGGATCATTTATGAAAATAGAATAAATTGTAGTTATCTACTGTTAGCTTCAAACTTAAAAGTGGTGACTTTCGAAGAAAAATTGGGGCTAATTCAACTTATATCGCCACAATAGTCAATGATGATCTCATTCCTTTGTTCAAAATACCAGAGAGCCTTTGAAGTCGATAAGGAATCGAAAAAACGATAAATACTCAGCCTAAAGTGTCAAAGTAATATTGACAGATCAGTTGTGAGTTTCAAAGCGGGCCGTCCATAAAAAGTATTATATACAAGAATATACTGACCAAAAGATGGATTGGGGAAGAGGAGTCAGGCCAAAGTATTAACTAAACCTTTCGATTTACAGGGTGGAAAACTTAAAAAGGGCTAGATCAAAAAGTATATAGCATATCAAATAAAGTGCTATTTGAATTTACGGGCCGGTCCAAGTCATAAGTAAGAAAAATAAAGGATATGATCCATTGAAAAATAAACAATATACATCCAGGGAACAGATCAACAATGGGTAAAGTAAGTTTTTTAACACTGATAGTGTCACAAACAATGATTTGACAGATAGTGCCTCTAGTGATGCGAATAGGGGTTAAAACTGACCACTGGGAGGACAAAGCCCTAGACCGCACTAGTTGAAAAGAGATGATGACCATGTAAAGCTGTGGACAGCGAAAAAACATGGGCCTCAGCTCTGAAAGAAAAGCGTGCCAAACGAAAAATGAATGGCTCCTCTACTATCAAAGTGAAAGTCACCTTAACATGCGATATATGTGAGACAGGAGTGTCTTTCCAACACAGGGCTCCACAGTCACATGAAAAAATGTCCAACGAGATGAAGCAGAGTCGATACAAACGGAAGAAGACCAACTGAACAAAGAGGTCTATTGTCTTCAACCTCCCACTAAAGCGAAGGTGAAATGTTTCAAATAAATGATTCTGACTCGTTTTCAATTGACATACAAGTACTTACAATGAGACGATTTAGTGAATAAATAAAACATTGGATGTTAGTTGCACGACCTAAGGGACCTACCTATTCAGGCTAGCTATTTAATTTGTGGGCTTAAAGTTTGTTGGAGAATATTTTTCAAAGATTAACATATCTAAATTATTCATTGGCTTACTAGTTTAGTCACAACATATGTGGATCTTACTTTTTAACAAACTCACACACTATCAGGGGAATCTAATATTTAGTCACAAAAATGTAAACCTTCTTTTCTACCTAGACTTTCTTATTAAGCTTCTTAATATAATAGGTCAACTTTTCTGCAAGTTTTTTTTTTTTTTTTTTTTTTTTTTTTTTTTTTTTTTTAGAAACAACTAGAATCGTAATTCTTCTCCATTGCTAATAATGGCAACATTATATACATCCCAAACACACACAGTGTAAATTAAACGAACGAAGCCCTTGACATAGTCTAAATTATCTACATAAACGTATATTTCAAATGTTGACTAACCAGGGTTCAAAACACCCCAGACGGACTCAATAAATTCTGCAGAAATTGCACGTTCAAAGCTGGGAGAGTAGAAGACAAAGGAGCTCTGGCTGGCAACGCCCTTCAGTTCATTGGCGTCTGCTCCTCTGATGCCAACTGTGATAATCTGCAAGGAGAGAAAAAAGATAATTTTTATTTTTCCTTTAGGTCTGAAACACAGAGAGGTAAGTATGTATGGACTAGATGTTGCTGACGGTGGTTGACTTGTAGAACCAAACTGCTGGTAGACAAATAAACTGTATTATATACTAATTCTTAAAACTTGAAATAACTTGAATAACTCCTTTTGTGATCAAAACTAAAAAGAACTTTATTTCAGTGCAAACATAATTAACTTTAGACAGAAATGGCAGAGACGAATTTTGGGAGTCAGTTACACAGATTGGGTCTCAAACAAGGAAATCCTATGCCGAACTGGGAGTCGAACACTTAGTGAGGTTGTGACAGAGAGTCGCATGAGGTTTGCGGGACATGTTCTACGAAAAAATGAACTACGCATACCAAGAGTTGCGATGACATGGAGGCCAATACGAGGAAAGCGCAAGCAGGGACGTCCTCGTATTACTTGGCGCCACAGCTTCATGAAGAACCTCAGAACAGTGGATACCAGGTGGGAGGAGGCTTTAGAAATTGCCAATGACAGATCTTTCTGGAGACAGCTTGCCGCCCAATTCGCCGTACAGCGCGGGAGAACGTACGTCAAAGTCTAAGTATGAAGCGATTGTTATTTCTTCCTTAGGCATTTCTAAATGTGTAGCATGAACGTCAATGTTCTCAAACAGTTAGTAGAAACTAAGTCGTCACCAAATCAGCTTAGGGGGAAGTAGAAACATAATGTCTTGGATTATTTTGATAAACGACATTTAATTTCTCATAAGAAAGAGACGTTGAAGTAATAAGGGCTCATTTAATTTTTTTTTTATATTCCTGCTATGTGAAATTAATCATTAACGTCCTTAAATCATTGCAAATAGATAAATCTTCCACTCTGTCAAAGAATTTTTTAAATTGTATTAAAGAGCTCGACAAAACAGGCTTGACGTTCTCTTTCAAAAACCAGCAAACCTTCTAGGTTTTAAGACTTAGCGTACTGCTCATTAGTTTTCTTTTACCATTTTTGTAAATAATTTTTTTCCCCAAGTTTTTCTTTCACATTACTAGCCATATATCGATCAGTCTTTAAATTGAAGTGTCTCTAATTGATAATACTTTCAGAGCCTCGTTGGGATCATGATGTCTCATTATGGAAATGACATCTCGTAAAGCTGCAATGCTAATTGTCACGAAGTTTTAGAGACCTCTAATGTTAGCAATACTCTCTGGACACAAATTTAAGAGACCTCTAATGTTAGCAATACTCTCAGGACACAAATTTAAGAGACCTCTAATGTTAGCAATACTCTCTGGACACAAATTTAAGAGACCTCTAATGTTAGCAATACTCTCTGGACACAAATTTAAGAGACCTCTAATGTTAGCAATACTCTCTGGACACAAATTTAAAAGACCTCTAATGTTAGCAATACTCTCTGGACACAAATTTAAGAGACCTCTAATGTTAGCAATACTCTCTGGACACAAATTTAAAAGACCTCTAATGTTAGCAATACTCTCTGGACACAAATTTAAGAGACCTCTAATGTTAGCAATACTCTCTGGACACAAATTTAAGAGACCTCGAATGTTAGCAATACTCTCTGGACACAAATTTAAGAGACCTCTAATGTTAGCAATACTCTCTGGACACAAATTTAAGAGACCTCTAATGTTAGCAATACTCTCTGGACACAAATTGCACACAATCGGTAATAACGAGGTAAAAGAGGACCCAAAATAGATTTTTATAAGAACATAGAAAAATAGAATTCTAAACTTAAAAAAAACAGCTTTGAAATTGTTTCTGTTCTTAGAACAAATGTAAATTTATTACAATTAGCATATCTTTAATTAGTCAGTCACTTTGTTGCAGTGAACAATGATACTGACCACTGGGAAAACATAGCCCTAGATCGCACTAGTTGAAGAGTGACAGTGACCAAGAAAGCGATGGACAGCGAAAATAACATGGGCCTCACCTCTGGAAGAAAAGCGTGCCATGCGAAAAATGGCCAGCTCCTCTATCATTAAAGCAAAAGCCACCTTAGATGTCGATATTTCTGGACGGGAGTGTCTCTCCGAAATAGGGCTCGCATGAAAAAGTGTTCGAGATGAACCAGAGTCGTCCTACGACAGAAGGAGGCCAAAAACTTTGAAACTAGGGTTACGTTGAAGACAACGTTTTAATTTGGTTTGTTTAGTTTACAATTCATCTCAGCAGCGCTTCCATCACTTTTGCTTCTACCCCCTTCAAACCATTTTTATGAAACCATTCACCTGGGGGCGTTTTGTTTTGCCCCCTGTTCTAAGACATTGCAAAGTAAAATTGTACTTTAACTCACCTTGAATCCACTCTTTCTAAGCTCATCAGCTTCTTTCACCATATTTTCTGATTGATCTGAATTTTTGGCATCCGTGATGAGTATGACAATATTCTCAGCTTCAGGGCGATCAAGATTCTTAGTAAAAAATTTGGATTGTACCTGAATCGTAGAATAAGACCATTAGGGTGTAGTTGGATATGACACATATATATGTATTATGTCTGCACATTGAAGTTAGAGAAGTGAAGTATCCAATTCAGACATTGTAATAATGTAAAGGTCATTTATTTCTAAAGCTAACAGTTAACGAGGATGTAAGTGGACAGAACAACGACCAACCGCTTTGACTATGCCCAACAGGTTCCCGTTAGAGTTGAACCAACTCAAGAATGCCTTAAAATCCCGAAATTCCAGTCTCCACAAAAATTGAAAGCCTCCCCCCTCCCTCCAAGAGCCTTAATAAGCCCTCACGCTTGAACATAAGATGTGATTAAAATGATTGATTTGTACCATTATGGATCAAAACTAAAAAATGTTGCAACCTTTAAAATTCATAACCAGCGTTTTTGTTTCGTTCTTTTTTTTATTTGTACTTTTTAGAGTATTTTAGAATAAGAGTTGTTGTTTTTTACTTTATTTTTTGAATATTTAAAATATTTTAAGCGGCCCCAGTAAGAGGAAAATCCGCTATTAGGTAAAAGCAAACCGTTTAGTTAATAAAATTAATTATGCAAGCTATTTTGTCATAAAAATGCACCAATTCTAAAACAATACATAAATGTAAGGGAGATAATGTTACAATATGTTAACAAAGAAAAATAAAATAAGTCAAATATATTTATAAAATACACAAGAAATGTTTACAACAAATATTAATATTAGTTAAAGTCTATTTTAGTCAAATAGCTGTTAAAATTAAAAAAAAACATTTATGTTTGTTTATAAAGGCTAAGAATGCACTTTGTATGTAAATATTACCCACATTTTTTAAAATGGACTTTTTATTCAGCGAATTTCATGCGGTAGCGTGACTGCCGCGATAACAAGGCTGCACTAAAATAGTTCCCTCAAAATGTTTCAATATTTTTTTTTATTTTTTGCCCCCACCAGGATAATAGCCACTTATTATTGTGCGTTCTGTATGTTGGTTGGTCTGTCCGTCACGTTTAGATAAAATATGAAGACCAAAAGCTATCGAAACATTTAATTTTCCTTCCGAAACATCTCAATAGTTTAAAAAATCTATAATAGACTGTTTCTAATGTTTTTGCGAAAAACAAATAAATGCCAACGAATGACTGTTTGCGCTTCTAACATATATTACACTTAATTTCCGTGCTTAAACGTTGCAAAATCACATGACCAATCATATGTTGTTCCGGTTTTTTTAAATAAATGATACATAAATGCTAAATAAAATTCTTTTTACTGACTTATATTTCGTTAACTATATAATTGTTATTGATATTATTTTATAAAAAATAAAAAATTACGTCAAATGATTGTTTGTAATCGCATAATTGACTTATATTAAACTTATATTCTTGGACAATACGTCACTAAAGTTTAAATATCGATATAGAATTGTTCCGTATTTTTAATTTAAAACAAATTTATCCCAAATGACTTTTTCTCAAATATATCGACAATAGGTTGTTAAAGATTTTAAAATAAGAAAGTAATTTACTAGAAACGATTATTAAATATCTGTTTTTAGACTTATTTTACATTTAATTTTCTTGCTGAAACATAACAATTTTTTTAATTGGTAAAAAATGTTCCGGATTTTGTTTTCAAAAAGAAATCGATCTACATTACTTTATTTTTCTTACAAGTCGTCGCTAAAATTGTTCCGAATTTAATATGAAAAATCTACTAACGCCAAATAACTTTTTGAAATATCTCTTCTAATAAATAAAACAAATTATCTTCTTCACATTTACGAAAATCGGTTGTTCCGGATTTCTTAGGAAAAACATTTCAACTCTATTTATGTAAAATCGCACTTCTGTCTTACACTACATTTAATTCTCTAGCTAAAACGTTATAAAATCTAATTATCGTTCATATTATTTTCCGATTTTTTAAGGAAAACAACTTCCAAACACCAAAGTATGGTATGAAAATCTCTCCACAAGGCTATGGTACATTAAATTTTCATACGAGACCATCCCAAAAATTTAATTAGATTCATCTGGAATTCTTTTTTTTTTCTCTCACTATATACATATAAATCCGAAACAATTTTTTATAGATTCCTAAAACTATTGAGATGTTTCGGAAAGAAAATTAAAAACTAATAAGAATAGCTTTTAGTCCTTTTCTATATTAACATGACGGACGGATAGACTTACAAATACAAAACGCACAAAAAATGCGGCTTTAATCCGTATATATATAAATGCAAAAGAAACGAAGCTGCATCAGCCTAGAGAAAGAAAAAGAAAGCTGCCCTGTCAGCTAGCGCTATAACAGATACATGCACGAACTGTGGCAAACTCTACCGCTCCAGAATTGGCTTGATCCGTCACTGGATTAACCCCATCTCAAGACGTAACCAAAGCTTGTGACTCATCTGGGCGCATCCATGGCTGTAGTTGGCCTTTTCAGTCAAAGAGCGACTATGGTTCATTTCGAACACTTTTTCATATGTCTG
Source organism: Biomphalaria glabrata (assembly GCF_947242115.1). Taxonomy (NCBI): domain Eukaryota; kingdom Metazoa; phylum Mollusca; class Gastropoda; family Planorbidae; genus Biomphalaria; species Biomphalaria glabrata. The sequence continues at coordinate 20,432,873 of NC_074726.1, forward strand.
AGGAGCCCTATTTTGGAGAGACACTTCCGTCCAAATATTTTGCAGGTTAAGGTGGCTTTTGCTTTGGTGATAGAGAAGCTGGCACTTTTTTTTTCGCATTGTTTTACTTCCAGAGCTTAGGCCCATGTTTTTTTTTCGCTGTCCATAGCTTTCTTGGTTACTGTCTCTCTCCATCTGGTGCGGTCTAGAGCTATCTCTTCCCAATGGTCAGTCTTGGTGTCACTGATTTGAGTTTCCGTTTTATCACATGCATGTAACAGAGGTTGTGGCGACCAGTTTTTCTTGAGCCAGTCGCGAGTTCTCCGTATAGAATGACTTTCGGGATGCGATTGTCCTCCGTTCGGCGAACATGTCCAAGCCTAGCGCAGGCGGCGTTGTCTGAGGACTGTAAACATGCTGGGAAAACCTGTTTGCGCAAGGATCTCAGAATTGCACACTCTTTCTTTCCATTTGATTTTCAAGATCCTTTGAGACATCGCAAATGGAATGAGTTTAGTTTAGTCTCTTGCTTTGCATAGGTGGACCATGATTCACTGCCATAAAGTAACGTACACATAACGCATGCCTTGTAGACTTCCATTTTTTGGTCACTGTAGTGAGCTTCTGGTTTTCTCTTGACCTGAGTCTATATATATCCGGCTGGAGTGATCTGCAAGTTATTGGAGTCTGGTCTGTCTTGGCTCAAGAGAACATCCTACCGATTGTTGTAACTCTAAGGCAAGCACTCAACGAAAGGTAGCAGGTAATAATAAATGATGTATTAATTATAAGCTATCAATAGTTAGACTTGGACTTCCGCTATCAAGTCACAGGGAGTAATGTCTGAAGTCCAAACAGTCCTACTTAATACTGGAACAGACTACCGACACACTTCCCAGTGTCGCTCCAGGTCTTCCAAGCAGTTCACTAGTATCACACAAGGTCAGCACTTAGCCCCAGACTGTTCAGACCCCCATAACTTCATTCGGATCTACAACAGTCCTTCTTCCTGTATCAACATGGCTATGGAGTGGAGTTACAACATAGCCCCCTTCTCAGCTCTGTTCGTCCCCTGCAGATTCAGGTGCACGTTGGTCAGTGCAGGTGGAGGTCGGTCTGTGGGAACTACATACGGCAGGGCATCTGTTAACAAAGATCTGGAACTTTTGCATATTTGTTTTAGTGACTCTCCTTGTCCCTGAACCCTGTAGAAGGACACACTTCGCGTTTGTATTACAGATTCTTATCTTGTTACGTAGAGATAGTGCCTTAGAGCGCCAGATTGCTTGATGAGTTGAAATTATTATATCATCATCAGCTCCGCCGTCTTTACTAACTCTACTTCCCAGATAAGTGAAGTGGTCCGTATCAAGGATGTTCTCTCCCTGTAGCAGGATTGGTTTCTCTTGTATGTTGTTGATCCTCATAACTTTCTTTTTGTTGATTATATGCCCAGTCTTTTCCTCTATTTCTAAGAGTCAGGTCAGTTTGGTGGACGAGGAGAAGTGGTTGACATATTTATCACAAAAATCTAATTAACAACGTCAACATCCAAGAAATAGCGAGTTAATAAAAGTCAAACGTTAGATTTCAAAATTAAAAATGAGAAGAGTAGGTCCCTCCACCAGTAGCAATCTTTATTTTCGTGTTAAATATCCAACACAGAAACCTAGATTAAGCTCAAGTGAAAAGTAAATATCATTGAATGATGTCTAAGAACGACTAATTGAAATGTGTTTTTATTGGAATGCACTTTTAAATAGAGTCTTTAAGAATTGTAGTTTTATTGAAATATAGTCTCGTGAAAATGTAATCTTATAATAAAAAAGATAGTAATATGCTCTAAAAATGTATTCTTATTGAAAAGTATTCTTTAATGAAATGTATTGTAAGCCTAGTTCAATAATTTACATACCTCGTTGAGAGCAGCCCCGGCATTAGAGGCTGCGGCCCTGTATTTTAGATCAATCTTGTCAATAGCAGAAAACACGCCATTTTTTGTTTTAGACTTGTTAAAGTCAACCTATTCAAACGTACATGCAAAATATTAAATTTAAATTACTATTCAAACCAAAAAACTAAATTCTTATGCAATTTAATTCAAGAATAGAAATTTAAAACTAGAAAATTTTAAAAAATCCTCTTACAAAAACAAAAGGTTATCTAAAGGGGAATAACTCCGCCCTTAAAATTATATCTGTCAGTAAGGTAAAACTCATTTCCCTTATTCGATATCAAACAAAGTAATTAATTACCAATAATTAATTAACTATTTTAATTTTTTTTTATTGATTCATGTATTGTTAGGTACAATAAATAATTGTTTAAAGTATCAAGTTCATCAGAGAATACGTGAGAGAGAAAGAGTGTTAACAACTGGAAACTAAACCCAACAAAATTTAGCCATATCTGTGAATACTGAAGTATTAGTTTCCCTTTTTGTTTACTCTTTTATTGATTTATGTCTAGTCTATATCAATGAATAATTGTGCAAAGTTACAGCTTGATCCAATAATGGGTGTGGGAGAAATAATGTGTAAAAACGTTTTACCAGACACACAGACGACAGACAGAGAGAGTTGATATTTGCTTTGTAAACTTTCAATATATTCAATTTTATGTATTGTGACGAGATGTTAATTAGTTAATATTCGGCGCGTTTGTTTGAGTCTAGGGGAAATTTTATTAATTTTATCCCGCTCACATATAGGATTTTGTACAGGCACACCGCAACTTACAGTAAGAACAGACCAATATTATAAGTTCATAAATAAAAATAATTTAATGAATGAAAGTTTACAAGATAAAAATGACCAAATAAAATTATAATTAAGAAATGAAGTAAAGGTGCTAATATCTAAAATAACTGTTCATCATGGATTGCTAATTATTGAGTGATTGGAGGAGAAGAATGTTCCTATGTCTGCTACTTATTTTTCTTAGCTGCTAGCCCTTGGGTCGTCTTCTGGCGGTCGTAGGACTGGCACTCAGAAGGATGAGTCATCCGGCTCTGTCTTAGGACGTCGGCTCGGGATATTCTCTATGCGGTAGGCAAGCTGGCTCTAGGGTGACGCCACTGCCTGTTTAGCAATAGAGATGGTTGGTGCTGCAGACTAAGTTGTAGTGGGACGATCTCTCAGCTGTGATCTCTAGCTCGTAGAGAGCCGTGCTAACTCAACACCAGTTTATCTTCTGCTGCGAAGGTTGCTCTAATCTGTCGGCATTAGGCAATAACTATTGGGCAGTGGACAGTTTGGGCCGGGTACTGGGCAGATGATACTGGGCAGTATAGGGCACTGTGGACACTGGGCAATATGTTAGGGCCAAGGACAGTAGGCAATGCCTTCTTGCTAACAGGTATGTAATTGGGGGGGTGTATCTGGTGTGGTCTGCCTCGGTTACAGCTTTCTATGGAGATCTGGTAGTTGTAGCAATCGTGTGTAGTAACCAGGGGTAGCAATCAGGGGTAGCAACCAGGGGTAGCAATCAGGGGTAGCAACCAGGCCGTTTGTCCCTAATGAAGTCCCACAACTAAACTTCCTAACAGAGGAGACTGTATGAATCCTAGCGGGCCTAATTTGGAATGCTTTGGTCTCTCTCTATATATAGATGGGACTTTTCGTTTACCGGGTGGGGAAGAAAGCTAACTGATTTTCTCACATGTATCGATGTACCGGAGATGTCAGGCGTCAGGTCAGATTTATGGTCAATATTCGTTGCCTACCGTGGGAGTAAAGTCTTAAGCGAATATGTATCTGTCCAGCCCGAGTGCAATGCTATTCTTAGAGCGATGTGTATCCTGCGGGGGGGGGGGGGGGGGTTAGGTGTGAAAAGTTATTAGGCCGCGGCGTTTAGCGCGGGTGCAGCGCTGTCCAGCGGTCAATAATTAAAAGTTAGCCATCGAGAGGCTAGTTAATGTTTTACGTCGAGATTCGTCCCGTGAGAAACGTGCGAGGGGGAATAAATCCTACAAGAAATTAGTTATGGGTGGACAAGAAAATAATTGTTTTATGTTAAAAATAAAGTTTCTCACAGTTTGCTGGGAAAAACTCAAATGAACTTTTGCATGCAAGTTTCGTATCGTCACATGTATGAAGCTAACGATATGATAGTAAATATGAAAGCAGTTAACTGCGAAATCCGGAATGAGTATCTTTAGCTTGGTTGGAAAAAACAAATAATTCGTGATGGAAGAACTAACTAAACAAACTCAAGTACTGCAGCACTGCAGCCTCGAATACTGTTATAAAATGAAGACTAGAAGAAATCGAGCTTATGCTTACAAAAAATGATGTGGTACAGATAAGAGTTGGCAACATGGTTTACTTACCAGATTACGACCTTTTTTAGCATAGTTCATAAGGGCAACTCTCACGTTTCCATTGTCGATGGACGCTTTTTCTAATATCGACTTGAGGAATGTCTTAAATGAATTGATATCATTTGGCTTGGCGGCATTTGATAGGTGATACACTATAGCGACATCAGCTAAACCTGTAAAAGGTATAATTATGTTAACAGAGTAGATCAAAGATGTTTATCTCCTAGTCCTCAATAAATCAAGTGAAGATCATTACAAAGAAAACGTTTGATCAAAACATTTACATTTTAGAGCTCTAAAAGTCCGTTAAAAGTTAAGGACAAAGTCTGTCTCACTATTTAAACGACAGGCTCTTGGACTCGCTGAGCGTTACACTCAAATAAAAAAGATTGAAGTTGTATGCTGAGTCACATGATTAATGCAAATGGCATCCCAGACTTCGCCAAGATTCGAACCAGGACCCCAGATTCGGAAGCCAAGCGCTTAACCACCCAGCCTCCTAGCCCCCTACAATAATATTATATATATTATATTGTTACGTATTTCTGAATCTTCTGGCTAGATGTATTAGTTGGCACACAAATAAAAACACTGTAAAGAACTTGACGACTAAACTTTCAGTTTCATATAACTTTAATGACTATTAACTCTAACAATTCGTTACTGTAACATGTAGTGTAGAAGACTGTACAATATCTGTCAGTTTACAGTTAGCTATACTTCGTTGCAATTCATCTCTTCTCAACTTGCATCGAGCCGTATTCCATTGAACAGACCAACGACACACTTCCCAGTGTCGCTCCAGGTCTCCCAAAGGTGAACCAAGTCGTACTCAAGTCTACCGAATCAGAGTCGCACACGTCTTACATCGACTGTATCGACTGTAACGGCTCAAGTCCACTGTAATTCGCTGTATACACTTTAACGACAGTAGTCCACTCCAGTTAACTCTACCCTAGTTAACTTACATCGAGTCGTACACATCTCTCTTCTACTGTCTCGCACAGTAGACAACAGTACCGACGACTCACTCACGACTGACTTTCACATTAACTCTCTGGCTTATAGAGAGTCCCTAATCGCTTGTCCAAAGTTGCACAAACACGGCTAGTATCCTCTGGAATAACACGTGAGGAAACGTCACATCCTGTCTTTGTTTATACATGTAGATTCCAGAAAACATCGGCTGCAGTGTCATCTTGCCGGGGTCACAAGTTGTGACCTCTATCTGTCACTGGACATTGCTAGTACCTTCTGGAATAACACGTAAGGACACGTCACATCCTGTCTTTGTTGATACATGTACATTCCAGAGAGCAACCGCTGCTGTGTTATCTCGCCGGGGTCACACGTTGACCTCTACCTATCACTGTCATCTGTAACACTATAATAGATATATATATATATATATATATTATATATATATATATTACAATGTTATATTTCTGTGATTAAAATTGTTAGTACCAATAATCTATAACTTTTAATACAAATACATAATGTAGACTTAATTGTAAAAAATTAGTACTGAGGGGGTTTTTTACTACTGGAAAATAAACATTACTTAATTTATCTAGACCAGTAACTCACCTGTGTCTGTTATGGCTACAGGAACGTCAGGAACACTCTCTGAAAAAAAATTATTATTATTATAGCAAGATATATTAATACAAATTATACAAAAATATTTTAATACTAAATATCTCAAAATATCTCTGAAAATCATAAAATAAAAAAATTTTACTTTCTTTATATAAATAAAATATCGTCTCTAGTAAATGCAGAATAATTGCTTAATGCATTTTTTTAAACCAGAAAACGATCGTTTGTGGTGTAGAATTTAATTGAAGTCTAGCTACGACATTTACATTATTTTTGTTTTCCTTAGAGAGGATGCACACAAAAAATTGCAAAACCATTTAGTTTCCTTTACTATATCAAATAACAATGTCAAGTTTATAACTATGAATTAAATTAGCAATTTAAAACCCCCAGTGAAGATCTTGTATATGTTTAGATATAAGTAGAGGTATCATGGGCGTAGCCAGGATTTTTTTTTCGGGGAGGGTTTTGGGGGGGGGGATTCCCCCCGACCCCTCCCCCCCCGGCGGAAAAATATTATATATATAATATATATATATATATATATATATATATATATATATATATATATATATATATATATATATATATATATATATATAAATATATATATATGTGTGTGTGTGTGTGTGTGTGTGTGAGTGTGTGTACATAATTAATCTTCATTACATTCTGACCCTTTCGGAAGACGTTTATTGTTTATTGCAGACTCCCCGCCCTTGCTAGGGATCTGGGGGAGTTCGCAGCGCTCCCCCAGCGCGGGGCGAAGCCCCGCCGCCGAGCACTATTTCTGGTATTGAAAGCCAACAAAATGCATATTCTGAGGTATCTACAGTGCATTATCTTGCTATTAAAAAGTTTTATTTCAAAAACCTAATGTGCTATTCTTACTAACTTAGACCCTCTCGCGCCCTTCGGCGCATTTTCCGGCAAGCTGTTTCCGCAACTCTTATTTTGCGTAATTCATTTTGTCGGAGAACATCATGCGACGCTCTGTCACAACCTTACTAAGGGTTCGACTCCCAGTTCGGCATATGATTTATTTGATTTAGACCCGATCTCTATAACTGACTCCTAAAATCTGTCTTAGCCATCTTTGTTGAGCCACATTTAATGTTTTTCAATTTCGGCAGAAGACTATTCACACTGTATTAATGGAGCCCAAGCCACTGGTAGAAATTTGTAACCTTTCTTGACTACGCTCTTGGAATTGCATGCCTGTAATTCGCTTTAGATTTTATATCGAAAAGGAAAGTTTTTTCGTCAAATCATCTGTTGAGGGGTTTTAAACTAAGAAATCTCTGGAGTTTTTTTGTTTTGTTTTTAATTCAAAACCCCATTTAGCTACGATCATAGAATTTGGTGACTGTAGTTTCCTTTAAAATAATATTGAAGAGAGAGGTTTTCATCTCTAAACGCTCTGTAAGGGAATTTTAAACTCAAAACCATCTGGAGGGGTTTTAAACTTTAAAGAAAAATCCATCTGGAGGAGGGGGATTTAAACTCAAAACCCCTTTGGCTACGCTCATAGATTTTATAGTGTGTAATTTGCTTTTTTTCTATATTGAAGAGGTACTTTTTAGCTTCAAACCCCAACTGGAGGGGGGTGGAAGGTAAAACTTAAAATCCCTTTGGCTACGCTCATAGAATTTTGAGTGTTTAATTTGCTTTTTTATATTGAAGATGGGGTTTATCATAAATTTTGGAGGGGGTTTTAAAATCAAAATCTTCCTCAACTGTGCTGTTGGAATTTGGGGATTGTTTGCATTTTTTTTTGTTTTGTTTTATAGCAGAGGGGGATTTAACTGCAAAAACCTCTGGTAGGGGTTTTTAAACCCAAAGCCCCCTGGTAGAGGGATTTGTATCTCAAAACCCCCTGATAGGGGTTTTTTAAATCTCAAAACCCCCTGGTAGGGGGATTTAAACTCAAAACCCCCTGGTAGAGGGTTTTTAACTCAAAACTGCCTCGGCTGTGCTGTGGTAAGTGATGATTTAGTATTAAAATCTCACCTAAAATAAACAAAATGAAAGCAAAAATCACTCACTTAATTCCGTTCCCCCTCCCCCCTGCTACGCCCATGAGAGGTATTGATTTTTAATCTCCATAGTCTAGAAAATTAACACATGAAAAACATTTCCTCCAAAGAACATGTAGCAAAGGAATGATTTGTGATTAGGATACAAAGACAAACAAAACGTGACGTCATTACGAAGTAGAAATAAAGAAGAATATCGAGAATCGATAATGCTGCCAAAGTAACATAAAAAAAACTGGATATATGTGTGACATAATGGGGAAATAACTATTTTTGATTACTTGTATAGTTAGGAGTGATTCCCCTTATGTAGTTTATAAAAGGCCTTGCAAACTGTGTTTAGTTGCCACTTGCTCCTGAGTTACCAGCTTGACCACTTGACCTGTGTTGTGTATAGTATTTTTTCTGTTAGTGGTCGTGTGTCATGGGGTACTCGGAGAAGTGTGCCCTGCTCTGGAGATCTTTGGGCTAAGTATGTCTTTAGTATTATTGTATTTTATATAATGTATTTATTAATAGATATAGCCCCAAATGATTTCCAGTCAGTATATTTTTTTTACCCTGATGTTCTGCATCCTGGGGTACTCCCAAACGTGACATATTTTTGTAACCTTTTTCTGAGGGATTCAACCTGTATTGAATCATCAGATGGACTTTACATATTTCTGTTAGCCTTGTCTCTGAGGGATTCAACCTGTATTGAATCATCAGATGGGCTTTACCAAACGGATGGCTATAGGTGGGATTCTATGAAGCTTGTAGGCTCATAGGTTTCTCTGAAGCCTATAGTTCATCATGACCATTTTGTTGTTTTTTTTGGCTAAAAGTGGCTAGTGTAAGCCTGAAGCCTGTAACCATAGTGTAGCCAAAAGTGGTCATGTGTTGACCTGAGGCCTGTGACCTGTATTATTGATAACCAGAATGTGACGATAATGTAACATATGACTAGGGCTGTGTGCCATATTATTTTTGAGTATCTTTTGTTTACTTTTTGTTGTGTCGGCCTGTGAGTTGATGGCCATTTATTTTTCTCATGTAAATAAACTTTGTAAATATGTTTACCTGCGACTTTGTAAAGTCTTTTGTTGCATACATTAGTTGAATTGTATACCTGGAGGTTATACCTAATAACCTAGGCAGTACAAGAAGGGACCAGCACACCTCTGGACGAACGTGCCAGCACACTTTTAACACTGATCTGTTGATCTAAATACCTAAATCTAGCTATAATTCTAATTGAATATTTTTAGCTATACCCGCTACTAGGTAATGTGAACTCATATTGGTTCATGAATCCTCTTTAGGTCACATGGGGGATCGTCACTTTTCAACATGAACCCTCGTTAGGTCACAATATGGAACTACAGATCGTTTGAATCAATCCATTACGTTATATGGACACGCTGTAATAAAAACAAACTTTCTACTTATTCTTACATCAACTCACTCCAATGTGTCTTTCTTGTAGATTACACGTTATTCTTCTCATTTTTCATCCTCCAATCGATTTGAAATTTTATAAAATTATTTCTTCTTGACGACACATACTAAATTTTAGTTTTTATATATTTTATTTTAAGCAGTGGTACAGTATAATACAATTTGAATCTAATGGGACACATATAAAACCAGTTACCCCTATTGACTTTTAACCAAAAGGAATGGGTTCTTCTTTGAAACTTTAATTGATTTTCTATTCCCAAGGGATGCCCCTACCACCACCCCCTCTTCTGGATCCGCCAGTGCTCTGTCGCCATATTTGACTATTCGGATTTAACAGTCATTTTCGTCGGAAAAGGGGATGGGGCGGTAGAGTGAAAACGATTAATCATATAAGAGTCCTCTCTCCATTTTATATTTATTGCCAATGATTGCACAGTCACAGTTCCATACAGTGCCTGCAAAGCAGGAAACAGCTTTTCCCAACCGACCTTGCCTGTTGAACTATTTCTTGAAAAAGTGCGCTGCATTGAAGCGGAGGTTTGAAACACTTTAGCTGCTGGATGGCAGGGGAAAGTCATAAGTGGCTCATTCAACCTTGACCTCAGAGTGCGTTCTAGGTTCTGTTTGACTTCCCCAGTTCAATTACTTGTTAATTTACCAAAAAATAATAATAATAATATCACAATAGTGCTACTTTGTGCAGGAAGTGGGGGGGGACGAATTTTAGCCCCTACCGTCCCCCCCCAAATGGATCCGCCAGTGGTTGGTGGTCACGTTTTTTATTTTTGCATAAGCAAAAAAGCCACATTCAACAAAAGATGGCTTATTTTAGAATATAAGGACTTTGGGAATTTCTATTTGCTTGTTTATTTTTTAAAAGGACTAACTGGCAATGAAAAATATACAAGTATTAGAGAAGCACGGACTGTATAATTGTTAAACTGTATTGAACTTTATTGTATTAGTCTAATACTTATACTGTAAACAAATTAATTATGGATAATAACGATTATTATTATTATTATTATTATAATGTTAGAAATGAACGAGTAGTCATTCTCTGGCGCTGCCAGGGTCGAGTTTCGCTAAAGAGAAACAAAATTCATCGTAGTCCCTTTAACAGTTTCCACTGAGGAATTTTCTGGTGATATGGCAGGTCTGCAGCAGTACCGCCCTCTGACAGGCAACGAAGATGTTCCTAAGAATGTTAAGGGCCTTGAAGGTGTCTGTGAGGTCAGTTGTTATTATCCCCTCGGTTGATATAACAATGGGGTTTATTGTTATTTTGGACAATGTCCATAGACGCTTAATCTCCAAGCCTAGGTTCCCATATTTTCTTTGTTTTTCTATCTCAATTTTTCTTAAATTAAGAGACAGTGGTACGGCGATATCGATAATGGTAGCGGTTTTTTTCTTTTTTATCGATGAACAGCAGATCCGGGCGATTGAAATCTACGTTTTGTCGGTCAGAATAGGCCTATCCCAGTACAGCAGATGTTCAGTAGACTCGAGAACCTCTTGCGGCGGAGAGTACTTATAATAAGGGAACTGTCCTTACCGATCAATTTGTACGTCAAAGCCAGGTGTTGGTGTATTAACTTGGTTATGGCGACCTGAAAGGACTGAACATCCTGCCATAATGTGTTCAATTGACTTAACCACATTTCCACATTTTTGGCATTTGTCAACAATATTGAGTTTTAGGATATGTTTCTCGTAATGTTTTGTCATAATTACTCTGTCCTGTATTGCTGTAACAAAGCCTTCTGTTTCAGGGTAGAGATGACCTGCTTTGAGCCATGCTAAGGCAATGTCAATGTTGTCCCCATCTAATAAAGCAGGGAATTTTCCGTGGAGTGTTTTTTCTTTCCTTGGCAACATTATCCAAAACGACATTAACTCCAGCTTTCTTTAGGTTCAACGGGGTTGCTTTGGAGTCGTATTTGTTTAGGAAGAAAACTAAATCATTGCTTGAGGCGTTCAGTTTTGATATTTTTAAAACTTGCATCTTACATAATCTGAAGATGTTCTGCAATCCACAATCTCCATCCTTTCTAAGCAGGTATAACCTTATGGTGGAGGACTTGGGGTTTAAACATCGAAATTTGGTTACTAGTTTTCTCGTAATTCTATCAATATTATGTAGGTCGGTGTCACTCCATTTTATGATACCGAATCTGTATTACTATTATTATTATTACCAACTTTCTTAGACAAGCTTTTAAAGACCCGTACAAACATTAGTGGGGTATCGCCCGTTAGTTTCAGAAGGTCACCTGGTGACTGACTAACTGAAAGTTTTATATCTACTTTTTTGGAATTTCCTTTCATTTTTCACACGTATGTACGAACAGTCTGTCTCAACACCATTACAAGAACCGTCAATGCTATAAAGACGTATATATTTCTTTGTATAGTGTCAATTTTCATTGCTTCGGGCGGTGAGTCCTAAGCAGAGATTTAAGCACACAAAAAAAAGTCAAATGATATCTTCATGCGTGGTTATAACAATAAACTAACAATAATCACACCCCTCTATCTACATCCATTCAAAATTTTAATTTAAATCATAGTTGTCTTCAATCACGCACATCCAATATGCTAAGTCCTGCTTGTCGCATGTCGGAAAACTGCCAGCGTGAACATTACATCGTTTTCTACTAATAGAGAAAGTAAAAGAAAGCATACTGTGTTCTGAGTATATGTACTACTGTTAAATAAGACAAATCACAGCCCTAGAGATAATTCTCGAACCATTGGCTTTAGTGTGCCTCATATGCATTCTTTAAATGTTTTTTTTACACAAAAAAGTAATTAATAAACCATTAGATTTTAAATAACGATTTTAGGTTTGGAGATGTGAAACCGACAGACATAAAACACTGAACCATAATCTTCAAATACAGAAACAAAATCTAATTAAATACTAAGAAAGACCCATAGATAAAGTCATATTTCTCGTTCGATATGCTAGGACTAATTCGTACAAATGCTCCCTCTTGCCTAGCGCTATTAGAGCATGGAATGGGTTGCCTGAGCTAGCCAGGAGAACCAGTGACATGGCAGAATTTAAGTCATTGGTTAACATGCATGACAAGATGCATGGCGCATAGGACGTAATCGTCTTCTTTTTAGAAGTAGCGTCTGTATTATATAAGATAAGATAAGAAGATAAGATAAGACATGCTGACAAGCCACACTTTAATGAAAAGCAGCTTTTTTTATTTGGAAACTGCTAGAAAAAGCATCAAGTCTAAGATAACATTATGGACTTTTGGAAACATAATAAATTGAATGGAGTCTCTTTCTCTTAGCTATTTAAAACTGTCTATATTTTTTTAAAAAATAAGTACCTTGACAAACAATACATAGGATGACCATGAAGAGTTCCAGATAACTCAAGCTAAGACGCCCCATTGTGGACTGGAAGTAAAAATCAATGTTAAAGTTAAAATCTTGCATTGGAACGATACATGTAGACAGACGGACGGACAGATCGACAGATGGATGGTTAGATGGATGCACGATCTTATGTTTAAGTTCCAAAATTCGCGGGTACGCTGTTCTGCCTCATCGTGGCGCCCGCGTGGAAACGGCTACTTGAGGGGGTAGCTAGGCTAAATGAATGGCGAAACATAACTCCCGTGGGGATGCCCACGGGTAGACGAGAGTCAACCTCTTACACGGGCGGGGTTGTAAAAAAGTCCCCACGAACACGTCCCACATCCATGCGCTGTTCCTCAAAGGGACCGTTACATCAATGGCGGTTCCCACACAGCTAGCTTGGTACAACGAAGGAAAATGACGGTGGCTCCCGGTGCCCTCGGCCTTCGGCCATGTGCAGCCAAGCATGCGTCGGGGCCAAAGGCATTGGAAACAGCAATGTTTTACATAGGCATTGACTCGGGTCCCTCTCAAACAGAACTGTGTTCCCACAGGTTTGTTTTTTTTTTTTACTGTTCGGCTGGACGACCAAACAGGTTTTTTTTTTTTTTTCAAACTTAGAGCTCGAAGAGCCTTCGGCTCAGCTCTTAGACATCAACAAGTTCCAAAATTTGAATAAGCCACTGTTTAACTACAGGAATGCAACAGTGAGTCTATGAATTTCATCTTTGGAAGAAATGTTTTAAGAGAGATACTATGGTTACTGGAGGCGCGGTGGCTGAGCGGTAAAGCGCTTGGCTTCCGAACCGGGGAACGGGGTTCGAATCCTGGTGAAGACTGGGATTTTTAATCTCGGCATCTTCGGGCGCCTCTGAGTTCACCCAGCTCTAATGGGTACCTGACATTAGTTGGGGAAAAGTAAAGGCGGTTGGTCGTTGTGCTGGCCACATGACACCCTCGTTAACCGTAGGCCACAGAAACAGATGACCTTTACATCATCTGCCCTATAGACCACAAGGTCTGAAAGGGAAACTTTACTTTTTTTTTTCTTTACTATGGTTACTGAATAAAATAATTTATAGGATTAGGGCTACATCAGGTGTTCTCAAAGTGTTGGTCGTGACCCCCTTGGAAGTCAAATAACGATTTTCTAGGGGTCGTCTAAGACCCATAGGAAAAATGTATTTTTTGTCTTAAAAAGCTTGAAACTGTAAAAACAAAAAATGCTACTGATTGTTTTGTATTTTTGTTATTAAAACGTATATATATACCAAAATGTTACAAACAGCTAAATATTAATGTTTCCAACATTTAAATCGTCACATTATAGCCCTTTGTAACTGTTTTAATCACTGTCCGTCAAACGGCCTAGCGAAACGCAACGTTATTCCACTGTTAAATGGTGGATGTTATTTCTATGGTGAAGATTTAACCACGTTATTATAGAGGACATCCATTTATAATTTTTTAATACGCCATCATGTTAATGAAGATTACATTTTCATTGTTGCACAACCCAGAAGGCTTAACGGTTGGGGGGGGGGGGACGCCTCATAGTGAGCGATTGTAAAAAGGAGGCGCAGAGCTAAAAAGATTGAGAACCGCTTGGTTACAATAACATGTAACAATTAAGTCAGTCATGGTGACCAGATGGCGGCACATTTGACACCTAGAAGGTGGGCATGTTTTTTAATGGATTACCTTCTGTTTCTACAAACTAGTGAGAGAAATAGAAAAGTAATGAGAGACCAAATGTAAAGGGAAAATAACTTCATGTCTCTAGCCAATGTAAAACTTAAACCATCTTTTCAAGTTCAAATTATACGTATACTATTACCATATTCGCATACGGTACGGATACTCTAAAATTTTGAAAATTGAAAAATCACCAGTCTTTTAATAAATCAATCAATAAATAAATAAAATTATAACATTTCCATAGCGCTACTTTTATGCAATGGGAGTTTCCGTGTCTGCCTTTAGGCACTCGGTAAAAACAATTCTGCTCAAGTTGGGTGACGAACCTCGAGCCCCCTTCATAGGTACCCAAGCCAAGTTCATGCATACTTGGCCTCTGGACCACGCGTCCACTTTCATTAATCAGCAGTTAAATATTTTTAAATATGAATATGTTAATCACCTAAATAATGAGAAGAAACATAGTAGTATCGTGATCACAAGGGCTACTTTAGATTCTAAGCATATCACTAAATGACTTACCCTACACTGTAATACATGACTACATCAACATTGACCAACTGTCAATTTATTCCTTCACAGTCCTATACTATATGCTCTCTACACGGAAGTGAGTTCTCTATGTAGTCTACTTATACCAAGGGGTGAATTGTTATCAAGTGTCCATTAAAAGAACAGAGATGGGACGATAAGAACATTATTTTGTTTCTGAGAATTTCCAAATGGAAATAAAATCTGAGTTTTCATGAAGAGCTGCTACAAAATGTATTTCTATTTTTTTAAGAAATACTATTTACAAGATTAAACAGTGAATGCCATAGTACAAAGAAAAACATTTAAAACACTTTTTTTTTTTAAAGAAAAAGACGATATCCTTTGTCCATGGTATCTCTAGCTATGCTATTTTGCTTTAGTTCTCTTCATAACTAATAAATTTTAGATTTTAAATAGGTCAATGGATAGATCTACTAATTTTTAAAACAGGGTTTTTCAACTTGCGGATATTTATCCCTTTGGGGGGGGGGGTGGAATGACCTTTTGTTTCGGTCGCCTAAGACCATCGGAAATTTGGGTTTTTGATCTATTTATCGTGGAAATGTTATTTGGTCGTTTCTAACCTGCATAGTTGTACCATAGTTGGTTTACATTTTCATTTCTGATAACAATAGAAAGGGACATTACTCAGATAGATTTATATTGTACAAATTATGCATTGACGGTTTAACATAAATTTTATAAAATAAAAAATGAGGGTGACATATTTAGGACGACATTTTGTTAGTGGATACAGGTGGCACTTTGAGTTAGTAGGTGTAACTTCATTGTGTAAAGGGTAGACAATGGCGTAGCTAAAGGGGGGGGGGAATGGGGGAGAATTTGAAGAGTCCCCCTGGCCCCACTTAAGAGGGGGCCCAAAATGGGTCCGAAATTTGTTTGTAAATACAAAAATTAATATATTTGATTGAAAATAGTGTCAACGGGTGTCTTCTTTTTCAACAATTATGCATTAAACTTATAAAAAGACTAAACCTAGATCTAGGTCTATCAGTACGTTGACTTTGTTGACATTTTAAAAATATTTTTTTTCCACAGAGATCAAAGTTGTTGTTTTTTAAAGTTAGTTTTACATTTTAACTGCAAATCTTAAATAGATTTTTTGCCGATTTATTTTCCTTTTAAAAGAGATCAAACATGTGCTTGCAGCAAGAATAAAGAATATTTATTTATTTCTTGCCACGAATAAAAATGTATGATATACAGCGAATTCCATGTATCTTGTTACCTTTACTAATAATAGATTTAAATGGAGAGTACTTTAAGGTTACGCTATTTATCCTTGAATCAAAATTAACAGAATCGGGTATAACAGATCCAATATTATTCTTAATAATGTCTATTATTCGGGTTTGGCGTCTATAAGTTCAGAATTAAACTTCACACTAGAGTTATATTACCCCTATATTCATCTTTCCTCAATCCAATGGTAACATGCTTTTCTAAATTAAAACAAAACGTTCTTATAGTGTGATAAAAGAGGGAATTGCAAAGGTGATAAAATGAATAAAAAAAAACTAAATGTATGTCTTTTCGTCAGAGGAAATTTCACAATCATGGCATATTTTTTATTTTTGAAATTTAAAAAATGTTTTATTTTCTATGGGAACTTCCCCCATGCCGAGTCGACCAGAGTGGGGCTACAAAACAGCCTGACGCAAAGGTTAAAGCTATGATAACGCAGCCACAATGACTGGCCGTCTGTCTAGCCTGCGGATACGTCTGTTGGGCATAAATCCAAAAGCAACATTTCTGAACTGTGATAATCACTCTCTCAACCTGGCAGCTTTTCATTCTGCTGAGATCTTATCTTATCTTATATTATACAGGCGTTACTTCAAAAAAGAAGATGATTACGTCCTACGTTTCATGCATTCAGGCATGCATGTTAACCATTGACCTAAACTCCGCCAAGTCACTGGTTTTCCTGGCTAGTTCAGGCAACCCATTCCATGCTCTAATAGCCCCAGGGAAGAATGAGAAACTTTTTGAATCAACAACTGAAAGAATGGACACTAGAAGCAGTGCACAGAATCTGTTCTGTTGTCACAGATAGATATTAACATTAACATACTGTAGACATTAATTAATAATAATGTAAATGGAATGGAGACTGTGATTATCAAAGTAGACATAGAAGACTCTCTTTTTATTTCCGTCAAATCCTTTTGCTTTCGCATATAACACAAACAACCAACAATGACACAATATCATATAATATTAGCACATCCTTCCTATTGAAGTTATTATCACATCCTTCCTTTTAAAGTTCTTAAGACTGATATCTACTAAGAACTTTAACAATTCGTCTACTTCTGGTTGTCTTGACTGGCACAACAAGTTCTCTAGACGTTGGTCTATAACTGTCTGTTTCGTTTGTTCCAACAGTTTGCTGTTCGTTGTCTTCATCGGTATCATAGTACCCAGAGATGTCTTCATCGAAACTCTTGTTTAAAAAGCGTTGATGTCTTCTGTATGTTTTTCCATCGTTTGTCTTTACGATGTAAGATCTGGGTGCTGAATGTTTTTTTTATGACAACTGCTTTCTGCCATGTTTGTCCTAGACGAACTCTCACTTTCTCTCCGACAGAGTAATCTTTATGTAGTCTTGCTTTTGCATCGTATTTCACTTTGCTTTTCATCTGTCGTTCATTGAGTAATATCTCTGCATTTTCAGCTACAGATGGTTTCAATGGTATGGGATCAGTTGGAATTATGTCCCTGAGTCTTCTACTCATCAGCAGTTGTGAGTATTTCTATACTCGAGCATAGCGAGATATGGATCTTTCCCACTTTTGTATGCATTGAATCCTTTTGCTTTCGCACAAAACATAAACAACCAACAATGACGTAATACCATTATAATATTAGCACAGAATCTTCTTCATGCAGTCGAAAATTAAGAATTTTTTGCCTATCTGGAATTCTGGTCATAGCTCCTGCGCCCAATTAATGTAGTTCAGAAGAAAAATTAGTACCCTTTCATGCTTTCTGAAAAATGATGAGAAACTGACAAAACCCAATCCATCGATAAAGCAAAAGAAGGTAGTGAATACTATGGATTCCCTGTAATTAAAACAACCAGAAGAAAGAAAAGACTTGATGGGAAGTTGAGTTCTAATGTAGGACTGTCAATAGAACTGCAATTCAAACGTGTGCGACAGAAGTGCTGGACAGATTTCATTTGGAGATGAAGGGCAGATTCCAAAGGCTGGAAAGAAAATGGATACCTTTGGGTTTCTTATTGAACCATGACACCTGTTGGATGATGACACGCCTATGACAAACTGTGTTACTTTTTCCTGTTTGTATGATGAAATAAATGGCAAATCGCTTGTCATTTATGCACAAGCACTTTTCATCGACAAACCAGAAATACAATCACATATTGAGGAAACAGGCTTCATATGGTAATTACGTGTGCTCCAACCTTGCAACCTCCTCCGAATACCGCTTACTCAGGCCACTTCCATTACGTCATGTGAGAGATCATTCTCAAAGCTCAAGCTCATCAAAAACTATCTCAGGAGCACAATGACGTAAGAAAGGCTTATCATGGAAAAAAGTCACAAATACTAGATAGTATCAATGTAGATGATGTTATAGATGTCTTTGCTGCACAGAATGCACGACGTTAAGTGATATGAATTGAGATTTGTCACTTGTGTATTATTTAGCTAGTTAACAACGGTATTATTCATTAAAAGAGTTTTAATGATTATATTTTGTTAAATTTACTGATATACTGAACCAATTGATTTTGGGCTTATATATTTTGTGCGTACATTATCTCTGTGACAAGTCAAAAGCTTGCTGTCAGAGTCACTCAATTTTATCACAGCATTATCATTATTATTTATTATTTATTTATTTCATTTTAATTATTTCTCATTTTTAATCCCGATTTCCCTACCAACCCCCATCCTTTTCCTCTTCTCGCTAGACTTAGTCCACCACCTTGGCGACAACTAGGCCACGACTTTCTAGTTTATCTCCCCTTACCGGGGAAAAGATCAAACAAACAATCTCTTACTTTGGTCTTAGGTGTCAGATGCCCGACTTTCACGTCGAAACCACTTTGGATGAAACGCGCTTCATTATTTCTTCTACCCCACCCACGTCTCTCTTTGATCAAGGAAATTATTCGTGTCACCACGCCTCTTGACCATTCCAATGTGCATCTTTCGTCGGACTTTACCTACGTGAGAGATAATCTCTAGCCTATCACATTTCCTGTTTCCGCCCATCTCATCCGGACCTTTATAAGATAGAAAAAGGCGGGACAGACACTCTCTCACTTCTAATTCTCGCTGACCAGTCGAGTCTGGACTAACAGTTTATTCTTACTCTTAGAGGAATACCTGGTGCCTCCCTCAGGTGTCTGCCTACTTATTCCACATCAATCAACTACTTTATTTGGTGCTAGTCAGCACTGCGATCTACTACTTGGCGCTATCGGCTCTACTCGCCTGCCTATTTGACAGCCCACCTGTCAACTTATTAGGTACGACGTTCCTATAGACCCAGAGTCTGTGCGAGACGTCATAGCTTCGCCAAATCTCCGCAACTCACTCGACTTATCCTTCTAACGACGCTGCCCACGGCAGATCAGCTCTGCCCGCAGTAACCTTGTGCCCACGGTAGCCGGCCACCGCCCTACTTTGTCCACCACAGATATCAGAACTTTGGATTGAGACTCCACAAGAACTGAATCACCGGCGTCCCTCTACCCGCTAGAGCGCCATCTCCAGCTGCAGAACCTCAAGCCAGGACACAGCCAGCTGCGACCCAAGCAGGACAACCAGCTAAGTGCAGAGGACGAAAGCGACATGCTCTCTTATTAAATGCTTAGTATGATGATACACTACTGCTAACGAAATAGATGCAACCCCCCCCCCCCATTTTATTCTACTTTGTATATTTATGTAAATAAATATTCTTTAATCTTACAAAATTTTTACCTTTCTCATTGTTTGTCTCGTTGCGTGTCTGCTCCCGATTTATCTCTGATGGACCAGTGCGTGGCAATTCAAAAACAATCATCCCCTAGACACCAAACAAGCCAATTACACACGTCATACACGAGGTCCGTCACAATCTCATGTCATTTGTCGAATGTCAAAATGCAAGTGGCATGATGAAAACTCATCTCGGTGGGTGGTGTTTGCTAAGGAGTCTGCTATAGTGTTTCCAGTGACACCTATGTGACTAAGTGCCCACTGCATTATGACAGGGGTGCTATAGCGTTGCTTTATGTTGTGTGAAGACATGATGACAATGTCGATATTGGGAGGGGGGCATGGTCCAGGGCATTGCAAAGCCTGTAATACAAGTTTTGAGTCAGTGACCACAACAATCTTTGCCCACAAATGCCCTCAAATGCGCTTCGTCTAGTTGAAAGTCAATGACTTTAAAGGCTTCTAAGATTGTCATGACCTCCGCATCAAAATTGCAAACATTACCACATGGTCCAAAGATTTTGACTATTCTATACAATTCCTAGGCAAAGAACGACATGAAGACATTACTAATCACTTTGTCTGTACGTTTGGTGAATTCTATAAAATTTGTTTAGAATGCCGGATTTCGCACTTTGCCAGTTACACACACACACACATGTATATCTTTATATATACGTGTGTGTATGTGTGTGCAGGTAGATTGATTACAAGGCCTGAAAGGGGGACTTTACTTTTTACTTACAGGTAGAATACTAGATAGATAGATAGATAGATAGATAGATAGATAGATAGATAGATAGATAGATAGATAGATAGATAGATAGATAGATAGATAGATAGATAGATAGATAGATAGATAGATAGATAGATAGATAGATAGATAGATAGATAGATAGATAGATAGATAGATAGATAGATAGATAGATAGATAGATAGATAGATAGATAGATAGATAGATAGATAGATAGATAGATAGATAGATAGATAGATAGATAGATAGATAGATAGATAGATAGATAGATAGATAGATAGATAGATAGATAGATAGATAGATAGATAGATAGATAGATAGATAGATAGATAGATAGATAGATAGATAGATAGATAGATAGATAGATAGATAGATAGATAGATAGATAGATAGATAGATAGATAGAAACAGGAAATGAGAAGGCTGACACACTGACACACTCGCCAAGAGTGGGAGAACAAACTCACAAGTAAACTCTGCACTCTAACCAGAAGAAATGAAGAAATTATTTGTAGATAAAATAAATGAGAAATGGACGAGCTCCCATCCAAATCACAAGAAAGATGATGCTTACTATAAGCTATCCCGACAAGACCAACGTCTAATCTTTCGACTCAGGACCGGACACAACAGAATGCGACAACACATGTTCCGGAAGCTCAAAATTGGAACCAGTGAAATCTGCCCATGTGGAGTATCACCAGAAAAGGCCGACCACGTCCTCCAAAACTGCTCTCTCTACCAAGAGGCCCGTATAAGACATTGGCCCCAAATCACCCCAATAGAAAGAAAACTATATGGAGAGCTCCCTGATTTGGAAACCACTGCGCAGTTCATCTCATGTATTGGTCTAGTCATATGAACACTCCAACATAACAATGAGAACGATGAAGAAGAAGAAGAAGATAGATAGATAGATAGATAGATAGATAGATAGATAGATAGATAGATAGATAGATAGATAGATAGATAGATAGATAGATAGATAGATAGATAGATAGATAGATAGATAGATAGATAGATAGATAGATAGATAGATAGATAGACTACATATTACAAAAAATATTTGACTAGTTCCATGATATCTTGTTCTGCTGTGATATGTTTGATGACGTAATTGGCCCACTATTTCTCTTGGCTAGCTACCACGCCGTCTCTAAACTCACATCAGAGGCTCTGAACTCAGGTGTTGGTTCTCGGGAAACATTTCGGGTCACTGTAACACGTAACATCAAGTCAGACGTGACTAATTGGCTGCACATTGAACCACTGGAAGTGGTGCAAATGTGTTTTCAAGAGAATTACATTTTGTTTTCACAGACTAGGCCCATCCTGCTTGTTCTATACCTCATACAAACACTAGATAGAGTGAGAGAAATAGTAGAGATAGGGAAAGAAAAGGAGGAAGTGAAAGAAATAGGAGGAAGGAAACGTAGTGAAAGAAAGTGTTTAAACGAATTGGGGAGACAAGAGAGAAAAATAATGTGCTTTTAATTATTATATTATCTTAGTATTTTGTTTTCCTAAAAGCTTATTTTCTATGTTTTGAAGGCATTTGAAGTGAATAATTGAATAATTGTCAAGTAAATAGTGTAAATACTTTTCCAGCAAAAGGTGTGTTTGAGATTTAAATGTTGGTCTCGCTCACGTGGGCTTCAAGAAATAGGCTAGGGTTCCCCAGTTAAATAGCACATGCTATTCTTGATGAGCTTGATGATAAACGATGGTTCTGTAACCTTTCTGACATTGCTAGCTCCAAGCATTAACACTTGAACATCTGGGAACAAGGGGAGTCGGGGTTCAAACCCCCTTCGAAATTTAATCCCCCCCCCCAGCAGAAGGGCGTGGAATTTTGTAACTGTTATCTCTTTTCAAATTCCCAATTCCATGAACGTAGCCAAAGGGATTTGAGTTTGAGCCCCTTCCCCTTTAGGGTGTTTTAACTTAAAAAAAAACCAACTTTTTCGATAAAAATCTAAAGCAAACGACAGTCACCTAATCCCAAGAGCATAGCCATGGGGTAATTGTTTGAGTTTCTAAATTACCGCCAAAAAAACCTAAAGGAAAACGACTGTCTCTAAATGGAATAAATGTAGCCGACGAAATGTAAACCCCCCCCCCCTTTCCTTCCAATAAAAAGAAAAGCGAAGCTTAAGTCACTAAATTACATAAGAGTAGCTAAAAGGGGTTCTGATTATAATTCCTTCAAATCCCGTTTTTTTCTATTAAAAAAAATGAAGAATAACTAGTCACCAAATTTCATAATCATAACGCATGGGGGCTTTAGGGTAAAATCCCCCTTCGATAATTTACTCCTGGTTGAGAAACAAGCTTTTAATAGAAAGAGAAGAATGAAATCAAGAGACGATCCTGTGGATGTAAATGACAGTTCTATTTCTCACCATTTATAACAGCATCTACTACTTAGTCTTACTTAGACTTAGACTTAGGTCCTCCCGCGCCGTTCGGCGCATTGGGCGGCAAGCTGTCTCCATAATGATCTGTCACTGGCAATGTCTGAAGCCTCTTCCCATCTGGTGTCCACTGTTCTGAGGTCCTCCATGAAGGTGTGTCGCCAGGTAATACGAGGACGTCCCTGTTTGCGCTTTCCTCGTTTTGGCTTCCATGTTATCGCAACTCTTGGTGTGCGTAATTCATTTTGACGTAGAACATGTCCCGCAAACCTCATGCGACGCTCAGTCACAACCTCACTAAGTGTTCGACTCCCAGTTCGGCAAAGGATTTCCTTGTTTGAGATCCGGTCTGTGTATCTGACTCTTAAAATCCGTCTCAGCCATCTCTGTTGAGCCACATTTAGTCTTTTCTCAATTTTGACAGATGACTTCCACGTCTCACATGCATATGTAGCAGTTGGAATGACGATTGTGTTGAGAAGGTGTATTTTTGTCTCGAGTCCAATGGCTTGGCTAGTCCAAATAGGTTGCAGCCTTTGGAAAATGCTCCCTGCCTTTCCTATTCGGCACGCTACATCATGGTAAGCGTCTCCATCATTTGTTATGATGCTGCCAAGGTACGTGAACTTGTCCAGCTCTTCAAGCTTTGACTCGCCAAGTCTGACGGGGACACCCTTTGCCTTATATCCCACTCGCATAATTTTAGTCTTATCCAAGTTTATGCGGAGGCCAATTTTGGGTGCCTCTCTGTCTAGGCTCTCCGTCATTTCTTGAATGCATTTATTTGTAGCCCCGAGTAGTGCAACATCATCAGCAAAGTCCAAGTCCGTCAATCGGAGTTGTTCATGCCATGGAATACCAAAGGCAGTCTGGTTCATTGCTCTCCTCATTATGTAGTCGATGGCTAGGAGGAAAAGGAAGGGAGATAAGATGCACCCCTGTCTCACACCTGTCTCGATTGTAAAAAACTCTGTTGTTCCCTCTTCTGTTTTAATGCAGCAACTAGACTGACTGTAAAGGTGTCGTAGGATCTGGACGAATTTTTCTGGTATACCGTATTCTCTAACTATTTTCCATAGTGATTCTCGGTGGACACTATCAAACGCTTTTTTGAAGTCCACGAAACTGATCGTTAGCCGTTGTTGGTACTCAAAACTTTGTTCTATGATATTTCGTAAAACGAAAATCTGCTCTGTACATGATCTGCCTCTTCGGAAACCTGCTTGTTCTTCTCTGAGCCTTTCATCTACAGACTGTTGAAGCCGTCTCAACAAAACAGTGCTGAAAACTTTGCCTGGGACAGAGAGGAGAGTAATGCCCCTCCAGTTGTTACAGTCTGCCAAGTTGCCCTTTTTTGGAAGCTTTACAATCACTCCCTTTTGCCAGTCCTCTGGGACTTTTGAAGTTCGCCAACAGAGATTTAAGAGATCAGTCATTCTGTTAACAATGCACTGTCCCCCATATTTTAGCATTTCTGCTGATATCATGTCTAGTCCTGGTGCTTTGTTATTATTTAGCACTGCAATGGCCATGGTAACCTCCTCAGCAGTTATTGGGTCTGTCTTGACCTTGAGATCATTGTCTGGAGAGGGGTCCTTGAATATGTAAGTTATGTCTGGCGACAGTTGGTTAAGGGTCTCTTTAAAGTGCTCTACCCATCTTGCATCCTGTTCTTCTTTCGTTAACAAAGTTTTGCCTTGCTTGTCTTTTATTGGTGCCCCATGTCCACTCTTTGCTCCAGTGAGATCTCGGACAATACGATGGAGGGTTTTTGTGTCATTTCTGCTTGCAGCTGCTTGTGCCTCTTGTCCTTTCTGCTCAATCCAGTCCCGTTTATCTTGCCGACAGCTTCTCTTTACTTTCAGATCTGCTTCCCTATAGGCTTCTTCCGCTAGGCTGCGATCCTGTGTTTCATTTTTCTGATCTCGTCTACGTTTGGCCTCTTTCCTCTCATCTATCAATTTCCATGTTCTGTCTTGTATCCACCGTTCCTTGTATGAACCTCGCCTCCTTCCGATAACTTCTTCTGCGCACCCAATAGTGGTATCTTTGAAGTTGGCCCACTCTTCTTCAAGGGTCAATATATCTGCAAGAGCCTCAAAGCGGTTCGTTAGTTTCAATTGGAACTGTGCTGCAGTATTGCCGTCTTTAAGCTTCTCTACATTAAATGGGCGGGGTCGTGTATGCTAACACATACACTATGCTAACTGTATGTGTATGCTAACTCCGCCGTATGCCGGTCCCAAGCCCGGGTGAGAAAGGAGGAGGGTTTGGCGTGGGGCTAGCGACCCCACCCTGTAAAACCACTATTGCTACAGAAACGGCAAACTCGACACATAATGAAAACTATACATGCGGCGAGGGCGGCCAAACCCTGATGACGGTGTTGGATCAAAGCCAACTGGAAGTCCAATACCCGATACATGGCAAGCCTTTCAACGCAAGGAAACCGACTCTTATAGGCACGTGGAATGTAAGAACCCTGAATCAATGCGGTAAACTGGCCCAACTTTTAAGAGAGTTTGACTCTTATCGGCTGGACATCCTTGGGATCTGCGAGATGCGGTGGACGTCAAGTGGAAAAATTATCAATGATGGCAAGACAATAATATATTCAGGACATGACAAGGAGCACATTGGTGGTGTAGGAATCATCATGTCTAAAATAGCAGCTTCAGCGCTAATTGCTTGGAAGCCGATCAGTGACCGCATCATTACAGCTCGACTCCAAACAAAGCAAATTAAAGTCACTACCATCCAAGCTTATGCCCCTACAGAGGATGCAGAAGATACCATCAAAGATCAGTTCTATAATCAACTACAAACCACTCTTGATGAAACACCTACTCACGACCTAATTCTACTGATGGGAGATTTTAATGCCAAAATCAATCCCAACCGAACTGGCTTTGAATATGTAATGGGACCATATGGCTCTGCAGAAAACATCAGTGATAATGGCGAGCGTTTGATTTCTCTCTGCGCATCCAACAGCCTTTCAATTGGAAACACATATTTTAAGCACAAACAAATACACAAAAAAACATGGCGATCACCAAATGGGGAAACCTTCAACGAGATAGATTACATTTGCATCTCCAAACGATGGAGGTCATCTCTGTTAGACGTGCGGACCCGCAGAGGAGCTGATATCGGCTCAGACCACTACCTTGTCAGTGGCAAATGTAAGCTCCGATTGAAACGCCAACCAAAACGAGCCACACGACCCCGCCCATTTAATGTAGAGAAGCTACTACTTAGTACAAATTTAATTGTCGACAAGATTTTTCTACTTTAAAATTTGTAACGAAATCATTTTATTTAAAATATATCCGTCTGTTATTTTGTATTCATTGTCGAAGACTTCTTATATAGAGTCTCTATCATTGCCCAAGACTTCTTATATAGAGTCTCTATCATTGTCCAAGACTTCTTATATAGAGTCTCTATCATTGTCCAAGACTTCTTATATAGAGTCTCTATCATTGTCCAAGACTTCTTATATAGAGTCTCTACCATTGTCCAAGACTTCTTATATAGAGTCTCTATCATTGTTCAAGACTTCTTATATAGAGTCTCTATCATTGTCCCTCTAAGGACTTTTTATATACAGTCTATCATTGTCCCTCCAAGGACTTCTTATATTGACTCTTTATGACAGAATGTGTGAGGATAGAGTCTATCAGGTTACAGCTATCTGGCTGTAGACAAATGTTTTTTTCCTTTTAATTCAAATCATTTATCACTGTTCCTATCCACAAGTCTCCATATGCCAGGGAGGCTGACGTCAATATCTATGCATCACTATTAAAATAGGAGTGTGTTTCAATTCTTTAATAATTTTAGACTTTATAGTAGTTGAAAAAAATAAGATGACTCTGACTTTCAAAACGCATTTTAAATAATTGTCCTTCATTTTTATTTCAATCCTTATATTAGTGCATTTCAGATAATTACATGTGTTTATTATTATTATTATTATTACTATTATCATTATTATTATTGTTATTATTATTTTTATTATTATTATTATTATTATCTTTTCGTGTGTTGGTCTGTTTTATCTTTTGTTTTCTAAGAAACTATTTTAGGAAAGAAAACTAAAAAAAATGTAAAGCTATATTGTTAACACATTTTTATTTAGTTCTGTTTTTATAGATATATGTTCATCGTATGTACAAGTTGGCACAATGGAATATTTCTGATATTGTCTCACTTATAAATAAATGCATAAATCAATATTACTATCTCTGTCTATTTAATATTGAAAAAAAAATCAAATGTTATTATGTCTTGATACAGTGGCTCGCTGGATATATGTAACTATTATAGCAATATAATTATGGACATTAAAAGAATAAAACAAAGTGTTCATGAATGGGGAGGGGTGGGGCCTCAATCATTGTATACAGGAAGAATACTTAAGGAACACAAACTATATACAGCTCTGAGTATTGCACGGTACGGCCTTTTGGAGATTTGAACATTTCAATAAGTCATTGTTGGGAATGAAATCTTTCAAACTCGAAAAATGCCAACTTTATGCCTAAATCGTTTTTATATTATATTTTTTATAGTGTTACTTCAAGTCTAGTTATAGACATTTAATAAATAGATCCTACATTTGCTCAGTCAAAATACTGGTGATGTTTGGTAGGACTAATACAAAGTTGGATTGGATTGTACACTAATTTTAAGGTACTTTTTACGTAAATGCATAGCTTTGAAACCTGAAGCTAAACATCAAGTCATACTTTGTAAGATGAATAGTAATGACTTTTGAGTTACTATTTGACTGATAATTCTTACAAGACAAAGATAGAATTGTCGTAAAGTTTCCTTGTAATGACGCGATTGAAATAGTTTCGAATTTCCAAAATGAAGTTGATATAATGTTTTAAAACAAATAATATTTACATAATTTTATTGATTGGACTAAAACACTTAGGATTTTTTTTTTCGACAATCATTTATAATTTGTGTTTTAATGTTAAGATTTGTTTTCGTTTGTTGGATGCATTGGACAGTTATTCTTCTTGGCAATAATTTGTAATGATATAAAATGTCCTTGTTTTTACTCGTGTATTTTATTTGTACAAGGATTTCAAATGTTTTTACATAAGATTAGTTTAAAATTAAAAGCAAAAACGCAAGTGTCCCAAGGCTAGAGAAGTTGTGATGTCCGCCTCTGTTTACTTTGTGAATGTAATTCAACACATTTATTTGTTAAAAAATAATAAAATGCTAGAAATGTGTATACATTTTATTTGTTTCCTAATGTCTAAATTAAAACATCTTTTTTTAAAAAAAAGTATTTACGAGTAAAGTGAGTGAAAGTGAATCACTAGGAGTGACCATCGCTAACAGCCCATCATTACAAGTTAGTGAAAGACTAGTGAGATACGCCTATACATCTAGCTCAACAAACAGCCAATACAACATAACAACTAGATAAATGCACTTTTTGTGTTAGTTTATACAACAAAACATACAACTGAACTAATATAATAACCAAGCTAGTTTACAAAGGGCAATAACTATTGTTATTTTGGAATAAAACCTTGGGAGGTCAGTTATCGGTGCTGCTTTTGTTTAAAAGTCGAGAGTTCCGGTATAAAGAGATCGGACTTTCCTGGCCTGGTCAGGCATGGCAGAGTAAGTGGTCAGACGAGCACATTCAGTGGGGACATCAAAGTCGTTGGGGTTGACAATGCCTTGAACGACGTCGAAGAAGTGGGAGATGGAGGTCCTGTTGAAGTTCTGGGTGTCCACGAGAAACTGGCTGACGGGGTAGCAGTTTCTGAGAGAGAACTGACCGAGCCAGTTTTCACCTGTTGATGGACACAAAGATTATCATAATAACCTTATTATAAATTTAAAAGAAAAAGAAAACTTAATAGTAATTAGGTTTAATGTTTACATTGGAAAGTGGATTATGTAGTCAGAGTTAATGAAGTTAAAGATAATGTAGTCATTGATAATGCAGTCAAAGAGTACTTAGTCTTTTTAGCTTTTGAAGAAGTATACTTTATACGAGGTGTCATACAGCTGACACCAACGTTGGACTGGATATCGAAATTGGCCCGGGCATTGCCATATAAACCGGCCCACATATATCATGTCATATGTTGAAGCCAGGATTTTAATCGGTTGGGGTGGGATCTCCCCCCGCGTAACAAATATATAGCCAGTCCGCCCCTGCTTACAATTTAGGGTAACGTGTACAAGAACCCAAACAAATTTAGTTTGAAAACCTCCAAATTTATACATTATTATAAAAAAATTTCCCATTTTCAAAAGTTTAGACGACGACTAATATATCGAATACCTATAGTCTGTTCAAGATAAAGATTTTCTAATCCTCTAGTCAGATTAAAATATTTTTGATACTTTAAAAATTAATAACGAGTTTTCCCAGTGTGACTGTTAAGCTAGTAATTCTTTTTTCAACGATATCAATTGTCAAATTTCTAGAAAAAATCGCTAGAGCCGTCTATGAGAAAACAGTCCACCAATCAGTTTTTGCCGATGAATGTGCGAACTGGTGCGAGATTGGTGACGTCGTGAAAAGCTACACGAAAGTCTGGTTTGGTTGGTCAAATAGCAAAGTAAAAGTAAGTTCCCCTAACAAAATTTGTGGTCTTTAGGGCAAATGATGTAAAGGTCTAGATAAAAGACAGGTTTTCATAGCCTTATAAAAACCAAATTTTCATGACCATATAAAAACCAGGTTGTCATGTTTACAGAAATGCAAACCTCCCTGGCCAAACTAACATTTTTTTTAAAAGGTTATATCAAATCTGTTTGTCTGTCAGGTAAAAAGTTTGTACACGTTATTTCTCCCACACCCAGTCTCGGATCAAGCTGAAATTTTGCACATTTATTTCTTTTACATGGCATTACATGAATCCATTAAAAAAAAACTAATTAGTTAATTAACTATTGGTAATTAATTATTTTGTTTGGTATCTCGAGCAAGGGAAAAAAATCTTATTTGACTGATAAATTATTTGAAGAAAAAAAGGCTTTAAAATAATTAAAAATAGCTATAAAACCTGTTTTCATAAGCAGATTCCTTGCACAGTGGTTACCGTATTGGCTTTTTAAAAAGTAATTACATTTAAAAAGCGATCACTCAGATACCCCATTCTTTCTCCACTCCTCGTTCTGGTCCAGACTAGCTGAACAAAAACAGTCAAAATATTTCTAATCGCACAGATTTATTATTGTCAGTCTAGATCTATAACAAATTTAATCACTTGACTGATCAAAACTACTTGACACAACTACTCTTTGCGATTAAGAATTTTTTTTTTCTTTGTATTTTGCTTGTTTTATACTGATTTGAATTTTTATTTTATTTTCCTAACTATTGGTTTAACACTTTCTTTATTAATTTCAACTAGATCTGTAACTCTTCCTTTTCAGAAGTACCGATCAAAAAAATATCCTTGATAATTAATTATTAATGACAGACATTCTCATTAGCCTTCTGTTCTATCGCTAGGCAACCATTGTTAGCCAATTAATGGATATAAATCAACTTAGTCTTGGTTGGTTGTATTTGCCTTAGTACCCTGTTTACTAACGCAATAAATGCCTCCGTGTTGAAACTTCATTCTGAAGCCCAGAGCATAACATACAGATTTGAAAGGTAAACTACAATGTTATCCTATGATTACACAGATAGACATTTGGAGAAGAATGTTGTCTTAACTATTACACTAAGTTTTCTTTTCTAATTATCTTAAAGATAAGATAATTGTTTTATCATTCGTGAAAAACGCCAATGATTTGTGCATGCGTGTGCGTGTGTGTGTGTGTGTGTGTGTGTGTGTGTGTGCGTGTGTGTGTGTGTGTTTGTATGTGTATGTGTGTGTGTGTGTGAGACAGAGAGAGGAGCAAACAGTTTGATAACAGACAAGTTAACGTTGTTGTTTTCTATCTGTCAACACGCCCCCTGTCGCCCTGGCTGATCCAGGGGAGGGGGGGGTAGATACATTGCGTTCATAGGTCACATTCGTCGTCTGGAGACCAGAAGATGTGCATCAATTATTGACCCGACCTTTGGCTTTGTCTGCCTATCTATATTTGACTGGGGCAATCGCTGTGATGCTGTGACAAAAAGGGCGATTGGGTTGAGCACTTGCCCGATGGGTCAGAACATGGCAACAGAAGACACACACAAAAATGAAATAATAACAACAATACATTTGTTCAGAGAAATGAGGGGAAAAGTTGTAGAAGAATAACGGTGGTTGCGGCTCATGTGTAGGGTCTAGAATGTTTCAATAATATCTTTTTAACTACCCTTAATATTAAAAAGAACCATAAATGATTCACCGAAAAGAGTGATTCATAAACACGGCTCCTTTCCATTTTACGACAAAGAAGTAGTTTAGTTGTAGTTATAATTTAGTTTTAGTTTCTATTTAATTTATTTTAACTTTTTTTTTTCCAACTTCAAGAGAACCTAAATTGAACACCGGTGAACAACGTTTACGCCTGTGCTGGTTGTGGGAGTCGTAGCACAATAAGTAGGTCACAGCTGGGACTGCATAGCCTCTTGAAGTACTGCATTCCTGCTTCATGTAAACCTTATTTATTTATTTTATTTGTAGTTTAGTTTCACTCTCGGTACACTGGCATCGATAAATAATTCATTAATAAGGCTTGTCTTTGAGTCCGAAGATTAATGAGGAATGAAGTATTTCCCGTGGCTACGCAGCCCCAGCTGCGACCTACATATTTAGCTACATCCAGCGCAGACATGAACAATTGTCCGCCGCTGGTCGATTTAGATTTTCATTTCGCTGTCTACGTAATTCTCAAATAAATTAAATAATATTATTATAGCATTTATTAAACATTCCAAATATATCTGCAAGATGACAAGATTGACACAGAAAATAGTATTGTCGAATCGATATTAATTCCTATGTATAGGGAATGTCTTACCATAGGGATCTAGAAAAAGCTTTGTACATCATAAATCTTTTTATCTGTCAGTCGTTTCTTAGGTTCACGCTTGATCACAACCCCCTTTCGTTTATCGGAACCAGCTTACTTTAAATACCTGTCAGTACATGACTTGAGGACTATACATTAGGGGAGCTACTACTTAAGGCAGCGGGATACACTATGAAAAATAAATGATAATCTACTGCCAAAAAAAATATAATTTTTAATCGACTCTTGATTGCCAAAATATGTAGGTCACAGACTCACAGGAGTGTGACGTCATGTGAAATACTGTCTCTTCCTTACTCTTGGGGCTCAAAGACAAACTTTTGGATATATGCAGAAACAGTTTAATACTGCCTGAGTTCGTATTGGCACACTTACGTCTGGTGGGGATTCTGTCGGACCAGATGTCCACGGTCAGATCTTCTCCTGGGCCACCAACTTGGAAGGAACCTTCGTAAGTGGAGTTGTAGGGGACCTCGAAGGGTCTGAAGGGGCCGGTCCTGAAACGTGTGCAGTTTTTAAGCTTGAAGTCGTACTCAAACCCGGTGTCGATGTAGTGGAGGAAGAGGAACTCACGAAGCCTGTGACGAGAGCAAATACAGAGTCAAAGACATAGTGACAGTTTCCAACAATAATATTCCAAAAACAAAGGGAACTAATAATGATAAAATATGACAATGGTTTCTTTTAATTTTTGAAAACTTGAAGAAAAAAACAACTTTCAATGCATCCTCTAAAATGTACGTTCATATGTTAGCTACTTGTGCTTTGATCGTGTATTTAACTTAACATAAAATATGTTTATGTATGGGCGCTTCAATATAACCTCTAGCGTTGTATTTATAGCATTCAATTTAAAGCCTCCTATGCAGCTTACTACATGATGTACCGATTGTACATTGTATACTTACTCCCTGGTTCCGCCAGTGAAGGACTCCTCGAACATAACTACTCTCTGGTTTGGTCTGTCATACTCTGTGTAGTATCTCCTGTAGTAGGTGTCGCCCTGGTCATGACGTGAGGCACGGAACTGTGGACAACAATCACATGACAATGTCTTATAACATCGACGTCAATATCATGCAAGTGGAATGACAATCGTCTTATTGGTATTCAGTCATACATTATGGCGTTAGATGTGTTATAAAGGTGTGGTCTTGCTTAAAACTTAGATTCTCCACATAGATTGTCTTATAGTGACTTCCACAACCTATTCTCGGCTAGCTAGCGTCTTCTAAAAAGGTGCGCCTCAATGTGTTATAGAAATGATTGGTCTAGTTCAACTTAACACACACAAATAACGAAATACAAAAAGGAAAACATATCAATCTGCGTCAGTGTCTATCATAAAGATAGTGTTTTAAAGGAAATAATGACTGCTTAACAAATAACTAGGCTCAAAAAACAAAGATTGGCTGATTTAACTGATATGCTCATAGACACAGACAAGTGACTGATTTAAGATACCCTGTGAGTGGCCGACAATCTGTCAATCATTTTGTAACCCTTTATAGATAGATAGATTGATGTATATATTCATAAGAAACTGTTTGATCTGGGCAGTAGATGAATGTGCAACAGAAACCATTATAAGGTTATCGATGCAACAAAACTTGACATTATCACTTTATATACGATACTTAATTAATCTCTGGAAATTTAATTATAGGTTTGGCACTAGGAGCGGACCTTTCCCTGGCCAACAGTCAACTTTGAACTTTCACCTTTTTAACTTCATTTAAACATTATCTCTTTTTTTCCCGCGTGCGGCAATGACGTAGCGGAAGCGGTCCAACCCGTTGCCAAATATGGTAATGGCTATAGAAAGAGGCCCCCTGGGAAAAACAAGTGTAGGCTACAAATTTGACGTAATTTATCGACAACACCAGCATTACAGATCAGAGAGTCTCCATTTTTTCTGGTTAACAGTCCTACGTTTTTTTTTGTAGCTATACTTGCCAAAAAAACTCGTTGCTATAAACGATAGAAATGTTATTTTCTAAAAATACGTTTTAAAAAAAATGGTAGCCATTAATTCTACGAAACTCTATCGCTACGGTGCCTGTGACAACAAACTGAGAACTGTTGGAGTATTGAAACAGAAAGAGAAAGTGTTCAATGAAGTAGGTGTAGCAACAGGGCAGCGATTCTCAACATGTAGAGCCAAGCATCAAATCTCTTTCCGATTACACATAGTTTTCGTAACCAAAACAGGCCCGCTTCGAAAAAACAAAAAGCCGGTGTTAAGCTAGCTTGTGACTCCACTTTCTCTTTTCCCTCACAATTTCATCTCGACTTTTCTCTCCTTTTCTTTATTAGACTTTTGTTGACTTTGTCCCTATCATGATAGTATGCACTGTAGACACCAGGAAAATACATCTCTACATTTTTGAATGTTAGAAAATCGCTAAGGTCTTAACTGACATATATTACTGAGATCTTTTTATAAATTATTTGATGACAGTTTTAATAAGGTCAGAAATTAGGCAGTAGTTTTATTTAGAAATTTCATCTGTTAAATAATGGTTTAATAATAATATGACAATATATAATACTAACAAGCAACATATTTTTTAAACACCGATTGTTTAACATATTTATTTATGTATTTGAAAGTCTAGGTTTGATTTAAAGCACACACAAGAATTATATTGTCCACCTATAACAAACAACTAAAACAGAAGCCCAAAGGCCTGGTAGTAAATTCAAAGAGAAGTAGATTTTCGTTACGTTATGTGCAGACGAGCTGAGGACGTAACAAGGTGTTGGGTTCTAATTCTCAGGCAATGGAGAAACAAAGTACCTAAAACTTGGAGGAGTTTCTACAGTAAAAATGAGGCTACAAATCTAAGGCTATATCACTGAGGCTGCCAGAACATGAGATCAACTAAAAGCAGCGTTTTTTCCCCCATTACTGGGGTCGCTAAAAACAAAGAGAAAAGAAAGACTGACTAAGTCTCTGATACTGATCTGGTAATGTAGGCACCAAATGTTTCTTTTGTTTCAAATGTTATCAAAGTCATTGATATGCAACTGAAATTACTAGATCTTAATACATGTACTATAATCAAAACAATGTTATTATTTGTATGTTCCTAGGAGATCAGTGCAAATGTGTTTGACGTTAGAAAAGAAAGTCTCTGCTTTCAAGGGGATTGAAATAATTCATTATTCACGACAGAGTTGAAGCAGCAAAAGAATATACTCCAGTCTTTTCAAATGAAATAATATACTAAATTAACAGTCCTGATAAATGTAAGAAAGATAAAACTGAACTTCCAGTGTCCCTCATCTACATCTTGCAGCTATAAAGACTCATTAAGAGAAAAAGACTCCCAATCAATCAATTAATGGAAACATGACATAAATAACATAAATGTGAATGTTTAAATGTAGAATCTTTGATTAGTAAGACTACGGAACATCTCTCGACATTACGTGGAGCTTTGAAAAGAGACCTTACTATCTCATGGAAGAATCGCACTGTTTCAGATATGTAAAGTGACTATCAAATATGCTAAAGATAAGTCACATAAGATCCTATTATTTATGTTTGTCAGATTAGATTTGAATAGTAGATCTACATCTAATTACTTACTGTCAGTTCCCATGGGGCTGAGCAGGGGCGTGCCGCAAAGCTTACGGCCACCAGAGCAGCAAGAATGAGCAGAATAGCCTTCATCTTGGTCCACCGTGTGAGTCTTACAGGTAAGTAACAAGCACCAAAGTGAGACCAGCTGGACAGAGCACCTGGTTTTGTTCACCTGTCTCGAGTTATACTCTAGTCCAGTAAAGGAACGAAATATCTAGACCAAATACTTTCGATACAACATTATAAAGTGATAACTTAATGATAGATGTACATGCGTATGTCTGTGTATGTGTGTGTCTGGTTTGAAGTATAGGCCTATCATAAGACCAGCATGTGAGTGACTTTGTGAGTGTGTGTTGGAGACAGTCAGAGTGTGTTAGGCGGACTTATCAAGTAGATCATAAGACAGACATATCAGAAACTACACTTCGATATCATTTTCTAATCGCATCAAAGAATTTTTTAAGTAAAAAGAACAATTTTAATTTTTCAATTACGCATTTCTAGCATTTCAATTTTTTTTTTTAAAGTTTCGTTTAAAGTTTCTTTTAAGTGACTGACGAAAAAGAAATTAAACGAGACCAATCGTTACAGAAAGTCGTCGTCGTCGAAAGGTGTGGGCAGTTTAAACCAATAGTTTGTCGCCACGTCACAAGTCGTGACGTCAGACCTATGACATGGAAACGAGCTATTGGTCTAAACTACCCACAGGTTTCGACGTCACAGGTCAGTATTGAGTTCTACTATATCAATATAGTAACTATAGCAATTATACATAAAACACTGAACCATAATCTTCAAATACAAAAACAAAATTTAATAAAATACTCTGAAAGACACAAAGATAAAGGCACATTCCTCGTCCCATATGCTAGGACAAATTTGTACAAATACTCCTTCTTCCCTAGTGCTATTAGAGCATGGAATGGGTTGCCTGAGATAGCCAGGAAAACCAGTGACTTGGCAGAATTTAGGTCATTGGTTAATATGCATGACTAAATGCATGACGCGTAGGACGTAATCATCTTCTTTTTTTGAAGTAACGTCTGTATTATATATAAGATATAACGATCGGTCTCGGCTTAAACCGCTGTATGCAGTCCATATGCCCTTTAGTCCGTCCGTTACGTTTAGACCTAAAAACAATTCAAAGCTTTGAAAATACCATTTCATGATAGCTTGCTAAGTTCAAGTGTAGCGGCTACTATTTGTCTTTTAAAAACGAATCCTTTTTTTTTTTTTTTTTTTTTTCATAAAATTATATATGTGAACTATTTTTTATAAAATATTTTATTTGTAAAATAATATGTGACAAAAGCTTATACAAATTAGAGTAAAAATAGGGGATGTTATATTAATAAATGGGAAACACATTTTTATCGATAACCTGCATGCATAAGGTTTTATTGTTTGTAAAACTAAGTTGTTAAATATATTAAAATTAATAAATACATTATATTTTGTGTGTACAAACTACCGGAAACATGTATTTGTTAAAACTATGTAACAATGTAAATATGTAACAATGTAAATATGTAACAATGTAAATATGTAACAATGTAAATATGTAACAATGTAAATATGTAACAATGTAAATATGTAACAATGTAAATATGTAACAATGTAAATATGTAACAATGTAAATATGTAACAATGTAAATATGTAACAATGTAAATATGTAACAATGTAAATATGTAACAATGTAAATATGTAACAATGTGTATTGCATGCTTAGAAGACAATGTCCTGATGTAATGAGGACAGGATGGTCGGCATATTTTGGTAATCATATCTCTACTTTTTCGAAGAGTGACCATTCACACTTCACAATAAAATCAAAGTTACTTCTGAACTGAATGAACCAGAGTTGGATGTTATCATTTAACGTTATCGCATGACTTTATCAAGTTAGAGAAAAGATCCAATCAAGACTTTCTGATGTCTTTGTGTCACCCAGAAGCCTATTATCTTCACCAGTGAGACAAAGCACATGACAGTGTGATAGTATTTTGAAGTACTGACATAGTGTGACAAGTCGGATTAAAGATTTGGCCGCTTTGGGTGTCTAGGGGATTTTATAGTTTGAGAATCCTTACTTGCACACACAAACTACAAGCACAGAGTTATAATGCAGGCAACAAATACTATATTTAGATATGAACTTATGTACAGTTTATTATACAAAATAAGATAATGAAAGGTGAAATGCTGTACAGTTGCTAGTATGGAATCTAGCTTATTTACATATATATAGGACTATCATCATCAGATATTAGTACCAAGTGGTCTGAGTGTCATTAGGCTACCAATCAGTTAAGCCAGTGACGAGTCTGTGGCTAGCGTTGTTACTTGGACTCTTGAAGGATGAGTAGGTCTGATGTCTGCAGATCTGGTGCCAGCAAATCTGCTATCAGCTTTAGGTTGCTAAGATTTCAGGCAGATGTAGCCTATAGATAAAAGCTGCAACGATATGATGTGATGATCGGCTTAGCCATAATGATAACACTGGGTGGTAGATGTCTTTCCGTGAAGGACATCTTCAGTCTTATGTAGAGAAACTATAAGCTAGTTTCTTAAATATCAAAGGGAACCAACAAATGAATAAAGTGTCCCATCAAGGGAGATAACAATAATAATGGGGACTCCCGTAAAGGGAAATAACAAACAGTAGTAAGTGACATATGATAAGTAATACAGGTGACGTTCACCAATCACGGTGAGTAGCAAGTACATACATCCCTTAGATAAATGAGATGACAGGGGAAGGAGAGATCAACGTCTGATACTCGCCCATGTTCCCACATAAGTAAACATAGAGCATAAGTAGATACATACTCAGCAATAAGACATGTTTACAGAAATGCTTTGATAACTCCCTGCCAAGGAATTAATCAATGATGATATATTAAAAGCTCGTGCCGAGCGCTAATATATCCGAGTTAAATTAATAATAGTTAAAGAGCCAAATACATCTGGTAAGAATTGTTAATAAACTCTAGTCCAGCTGGTTTGAACATTTAGCCACAAAAGTCATGATATAAAATATAAGTATACAGTAATCTACTTACATTATCCATGATAAGAATACACAAATATGTACACAAATAAGGTAGTAATAAATGCACAAATATATATATATACATTACTAAGTAAAATGGTTCTCAAGCACTTTACTAAGTTACATACCACCAATCCAAAGTGAAATAAGGGAGTGAAAATAGTCTAGAGCTTAAGCAAGAGATAGATGTGCTCCCTCTGGGCTCTCCAGCGTGAATGAGATCGGACGATGAAGTTTGTCCATATACACGTGGATAGCCAAGGGGGGGGGTGAGTGGCGGGAGATAGGTGCAAAGGTGGTCTAGACTATTTGACGTCTTTGACAAAAGGGGTCCACGCTTGACCGTGACGAGAGTTTCCGGGAGATAGACATTGCGCGAGGGCGCGAGTTGAAAGCCCAGGAAATCAGCCCAGGTGGTCAGGTGGATTATGAAGGGGAGATTATCAGAGCTGGGTACATCAATGGAGATTATACCTTGATAAAGGCTAGTGCCAGACGAACAGTGTTGCCCGAGGCGTTGAGTTGAATGGGCACTTTGAAGTGACCAGCCGCTCCCAACAAGTGGGGGGGGTCAACGGATGTTTGCCAAGATAGGAAAAGGGGAGCGTACTCTTGTCAAGAGTCTAGTGTGGCACGTGTCAAGGTGGGATAGTTAAATGTGACATCGCTGCCAAAGGGGGTGGGGTTGGATTGGAGGGGTGGTGGCTGTGTTTGTAGCGCTTGATTGGCTAAATTAATAAAATTGATGATTAATAGCGAGTAAATAAATTAATTAAATGCTTAGACCTGAGTGATATCTTGAGTGAGCTAAAACGGTTCGTCACCCATAGCCGAGCTTAGCAGAGCTTAAACACCGTTCAAAATAAGGGTAAGTGGCCAGGGGGAAGGGGTGGACGTGATGAAAAGAACATTTATTTTGTACGGGAATCAACTGACAAAATGTTATTTCATATTCCAAACTAAATCTAATTAAGTGTAATTAAATTTTAACCAAGATTTTGATCAATCGCAACAGCCCTAGATAAGCAAGATCTTAATATCTGTCAACCCAAAAAACTTCGAGCTCAAATCTAAGTTTAAAACCCATATGGTCGGTTTTTGACAGCGTCCTACATTGGTGTCACCCTGAGTAGTAACCCTTACGGTAGACCTATGACAAACAATATTGACCAATTCTATTCGGGTGGAAGACCCAATAAGAAGACCTAATGTATTAATGAGCACTACATTTTGAAAAGTTATATAGACTGACTGTCCTTGGCATCTGTTGTATGGCAATCTGTTTTCAGACATTGTTATAACCTTATCATGCACACCGCCATTCTAGATAGTGCATAAGGTGCGCACTACTAGAGACTAGACTGAGGAGGTGCGCACTACTAGAGACTTGACTGAGAAGTATGTTGACATTAGGAAGAAGAGAATGGATCGCCGCCCAAGTCTAAGAGCTGATGAAGATGCTGTGCTCAAGGCAGACGCTGTTGAATGTATTTGTGATGTCCCGTACATAAATGTCTGTATATTGTTTTCAGTGTAAATGTATAAAGTGAATTTTCGTTTGCCAATTCATTTATTGAACTATTATCAATTGAAGGCGATTGTTGACAATTATTGTAACCCTGCCCGTGCACCTGTTTATGGTGCCCACCAGTGCACTGTTAAGAACTGGGCCTAGACAGAACTATTTAGAGAGAAGAGAAGCATACATCAGCCCAAGTGACAAGATGGAAATTGTTTTGAAGAAAATCTATCGTTTTGGAACCTGACTAATGTAGCGTCCATCGTCTTGCATGGTGACTTAAGACTGTCGTCGTTTACTGAGAACCATACTAGGGTCTGTACGCGAGAGTGCCTGGAACCTGCATTTGCAGAAGGAAAAGGTGAATCCTTAAATCCTTAAACAGACTTGACAACCGCTGTTTGTGTTTGTCGTTGTCAACCATTTGTTGATTACTCATTGTAAATAAACACCAAACTCATCTTGTCTTTCCTTCTTTTGAGTTGCTTT
This sequence comes from Biomphalaria glabrata, assembly GCF_947242115.1. Taxonomy (NCBI): domain Eukaryota; kingdom Metazoa; phylum Mollusca; class Gastropoda; family Planorbidae; genus Biomphalaria; species Biomphalaria glabrata. The sequence continues at coordinate 20,473,643 of NC_074726.1, forward strand.
CCTTAAGTTCAAAATATCTTGACAGAACGTGATAGGAGTGAGGTTGTGCTTTTTAATTTACTCTTCCAATATAGTGTGTTCTATACGTTTGGAGGCGCGGTGGCTGAGCGGTAATGCGCTTGGTTTCCGAACCGAGCTCCTGGGTTCGAATCCTGGTGAAGACTGGCATTTTTAATTTAGGTTGAGTCCACCCAACTCTAATGGGTACATGACATTAGTTGGGGAAAGTAAAGGAGGATGGTCGTTGTGTTGACCGGACAAATTCCTTGGCCACAGAAACAGATGACATTTACATCATCTGCTCTATAGATCGCAAGGTCTGAAAGGGGAACTTTCGTTCCTAGCGACATCATGACCTAGATTGACTTCGACATTTTAAAACTTTTTCTGAAAATGCTGTCTGTGAATGTATGCAGGATATGCACATGTAAAGATGCATATATTATTCATTCTTGAGTGTTCGTAGAATTCTGTCAAATATATTAACATGTCTACAGAAATGTAAACTTTTTATTTTTAATCCTTCTATGATGGATGTAGTCTATATAATTTTTCAAAATGTACTGCTCATTAATACATTAGCTGTAGTTCATCTTCTCGCATAGCTGGTCGTGCAGCTGGTGATCTGGGTAGATAAGACAATGATCAGGTTTCAGTCTCTGACTTCAAATCCTTCCCAGACTTCCTGTGATGCATGGAACTATTCCCAATAGCATTTCGTGACTAGCAGGCGTCCAGAATCAAACTGAGTCACTAACCCATATCACAATTTCAATATTAATGTTTTTACTTTTTTTTTTTCTAAAACATTAAAGATAAGAGTAGCATTTAAGAGACCAAAAGTTTTCATTAATATTTTAATCTGTCTGGGTTTTTTTTTGAAGGCCCCAACGATAAAAAAAAATTTTGTTGGTCCGGAAAAATCGCTACACGTTTACAAGCCATGACCTTCAAACTTCTGTTTTGAAACTCGTTCTTCTCTTTCCTTTCTTTGTGTTATTTCTTTTGTTTAGCCTCTTCGCTTTTCTTTTTTTTTTTAACTGAGTAGAAAGAAAGTGAGGAACACGAAGAGTTTATTTCGATGCATTGATTACATTTTCAATCAGTTGATAAGTTCTGCATAGAGCCTACACCACTGACTTCCTGTGAAAGCGAGAATCGACTACAAGGTGGCCACACATTATATCGACACTAAATGAACTGATCACTCCATATGTCCCTCAGAGAGCCCTGTGCTCCATGGACTCAACGCTTCTAGTGCTGCCTCGTTTCTCCCTCAAAAGCTACGGTCTGCGGGCTATTTCAGTGTATGGACCAAAGGTCCACATGGATCTCAGACAGACAACATGCTACACTACATTCAAGAAGCACATTAAGACCTGTTTCAAACTTTTTTAGATTCGTTTGTCATTTTAGCTCTCGTGTTTATGTTTGTAATGTTATCACAGCTCCTTGAGCTTACATTTTGTTTGTTAACAGGGCTCTATAAATTAAATTATTATTATTATTATTATTATTATTATTGTTATAGTGTGACTCTTACAGTTGGAAACTTCCATGACTTACGCTCCTGGATCTTTAGATATGACCAGATAAGACGTTGTACTTAACACGGCTGCTCATCACGTGACGGGTCGACAGATGTGATAAACAGACCCAAGGCTATTACGATAACAAAAAAGATGTTGAAAGTAGCGAGGGGGCGTGGCGCCTGACAAACAATAACCTTAACAGACGACGTTCAACCCTAACCTATATATTGGTAAGAACATTTGAAAACAATTGGCTTATAGGAACTCTTCTTTTCTAGAATCTTTTTTGTTCTCTATTGCCTGAAAGCCTTTCTCGTTTATAACCACAAGTTTTGGAACTTGATTTTGATTTTTTTTTATCCAGTAAAAATTTAAAAAATATGTTCTATACCATTTTTTTTACATTAGGGTCTCATACTGGTTAACATTGCTATATAATAATTTAACTTTGGTATCTAATATTATCTGTAAATAAGTATTTTACATTGGTAGTTGCTACTAATTGTTTTACTTTGGTATATTGCCTAATTACCATTAGATAGGTAATTTATGATTGACATTATCATTGGTATATGGTTCTAATTATTTAACATTTGTATATGGTAAGAATTACTTTATATTGGTAACTTGTACCGAGAAAAGAACGCTACCACCATATGCGCGACATCCTCGTGGAAGATAAAATGAACTGTAGTTAGTACAATGCACATGGCGAAGATGAAAGAAAGGCTCGTCCCATACGCCTCTCCGTTCCTGACCGCCTCGCACAGTTAAAGAAGAGTTACATAGTAGGAATAGGAAGAGGTCGCTGGGATTAACGCGTTTTGAGCGTGAACACCGCAGAAAAGAATGTGACAGAAAAAACAAAAACTTATAACTCATCTGTGGATATAACTAAGTCGGTCGTTAGAGACAATTTCTCATATTGTTATATAATTAAAATTCCCCCCCCCGCCTTTTTTTTACAACTCCGATTGGTCACTCTTCAAAAGTATCTGGTACCAATTGTTTTACTTTATTGACCGGTACAGTTTTAAATTTGTAGTAAAAGAGTAAGCAATCCCATTCAATTTGAACGCTGAAAGTGTTGAAATATAAACAAGGAAATGGAGTAAACGCAAAATATTCCCTCCCTTTCATAAGATACTATCCTTTGTCTAAATCTATTTGTTATGTTGTTTCTGGAAAAATGATTTCGCTCATGAAACAAAATAAATAGTTGCCATAACGTTAAGGCAACGATGTGCGCGATCTTGTGACTAAATGAGACCGTAACGCCTCTAGTTGAAAACAGAGCAAAGGCTTTGTAATATACATGTTAGCATTGTCAGTTACCCACTCAGATTCAAGTTAATTGGGTGCTCACCCTTTTTTGCCACCACTAGTGACAATAATCTCAATCTCAATTAATAATTGTATTAATCAATAACATTAAAAACTCTCTGTAAACACTGCACTACACGACACAGTCAACTCAAAGAACTTGACTACTCTATCTCTCTGTAAACACTGCACTACACAACACAGACAACTCAAAGAACTTGACTACTCTCTCTCTCTCTCTCTGTAAACACTGCACTACACAACACAGACAACTCAAAGAACTTGACTACTCTCTCTCTCTCTCTCTGTAAACACTGCACTACACAACACAGACAACTCAAAGAACTTGACTACTCTCTCTCTCTCTGTAAACACTGCACTACACAACACAGACAAATCAAAGTACTTGACTACTCTCTCTTTCTGTAAACACTGCACTACACAAAACAGACAACTCAAAGAACTTGACTACTCTATCTCTCTCTGTAAACACTGCACTACACAACACAGACAACTCAAAGTACTTGACCACTCGGGCTACTCGGGCTCCAAAATAAAGTAAATCTTGAATGTCTACTAAAACGGCAGCCAATGTTATACAAGTGACAATATGTAGCACTGACTGTTGTACAAACTCTGCTGGACTGTCCCTGGATTTGTTTGTGTCCACTAAGACTAGGGAGACGATCAATAAAGGGGAGTAACTTAGTTTATACCACCACTTCAGTCAATTACAATTTCTTTCCCTTGCCCGAGTTACTAAACAAAATAATTTATGACCAATAGTTAACTAATTGTTTTTTTTTATTATTATTGATTCTTGTGTTGTCAGGTACAAAGGATAATTCTGCAAAATTTCAGCTTGATGCGACATTGGGTGTTGTAGAAATCACGTGTACAAACTTTTTACCAGACAGACAGGCAGACAGATAGACAGAGAGTGAGTTGATAAAAGCTTTGTAAAAAATCACCTGTCTCAAATGTCTTAATACCCATGACTGCCCGGCAAAGTTAAATTTCTGACCCCAAGTTCGACCAGCATCATGATTGACATGGTCTGACATGGATTGAGATATTGAAACATATGTGTTATTCCCTTTCTTTTAACTTTCTCTCTTATGTCAAAACAAACGCATGCTATGGAATGCTTTAACCCATTTTTTGTGTTTTAATGTGGTCATCCCTTGCGTGAAGAGTCTTATGGGAAATTGAGACAAGTGTTAGCAGAATAAATAAAGAACACATGTAATACAATTTTTTTTAATTCACAAAATATCGATTTCAAATGATTTCAATTAAACTTCTAGACCACCTTTTCTTATATTCCTATAAAACTGTTTATGATAGCTATTCACATACTTGTTTTATTTTAAATAAGTCTGCTCTAATTCAACAGAATCGGTACAGCCACTTTTACTTACAGCCCAATCAGAGAGATTATTTGACTCTCTAATTCCCTTTCTTCATACATACGCAATCGGATGTCATAAAAATCAGAAGTAGATACAAACAATCAATAACAGTGATACATTCACAATCAGGCATAACGATGAAAATCCCGAAACAAAAATTAAAACTGGACATTTCTTTAGAAATCTCGGTTAACCAGTCCAAAGAGAATACACCCTGGGATACTGACGTTTTCCCAGTAAAATGATGTGTAGTCTGAAAGAGAAACAATTAAAGACGAATGCTCAAACGAGACCATTTGTTATAGAACGTCTGAATACTGACCTCCAACGTCACAACCTGTGAGCAGTCTAGAGCAATAGCTCGTTACCACACCGTAAAGACCTGTGACGTGGCAACGAGCTATTGGTCAAACTGCCCACAGGTTATGACGTTGTAGGTTAGTGTTCAAGTATAAGAAACTTTGAGTTGGAATCTTCGTGAAATTCTAGTGCTTGACTCTAGCCTAGAGTCAAAGTTAGAGCTAAAAGCAATCCAAAGAACTAGAGTTGGAATCTTGGTGAAATTCTAGTGCTTGACTCTAGCCTAGAGTCAAAGTTAGAACTAAAAGCAATCCAAATGACTAGAGTTCGAATCCCTAAGCAGAAAGAAACATAGAAACAGTATATTTCCTTCTTTGTTTTCTGATTGAATCTCGGTGACATCATTGTCTTGCTGTCTTGGTTTCGTGTCTTACTGTCTTTATATCTTTTTTGCAGTCTTAGTATTTTTTCTCGAGGTTTTGGCATTTTGTCTTCTTCTCTTGATATTATGTCTTGCTGTCTTGGTATTTCGACTTCCTGACTTGGTATTTTGTCTTCCTGTCTTGGTATTTTGTCTCAAGGTCTTGGTATTTTGTCTTCCTATCTTGGTATTTTGTTTTGCTGTCTTGGTATTTTGTCTCAATGTCTTGGTATTTTGTCTCAAGGTCTTGGTATTTTGTCTTCCTGTCTTGGTATTTTGTTTTGCTTTCTTGATATTTTGTCTTGCTGTCTTGGTATTTTGTCTTGCTGTCTTGGTATTTTGTCTTGCTGTCTTGGTATCTTGTCTTGATGTCTTGGTATCCGGCATTCTGTTATTTTGTCTTCCTGTTTTGGTATCTGTTGCTGCTGTCTTGTTATTGTCCTGGAACTTTATGGCGTCAGCAAAACAACCTGTAATGGGACTATATGGCGTCAGCAAGACAACCTGTATTGGGACTATATGGCGTCAGTAAGATAATCTACATTCGAAGTATACGGTGTGAGCATCCCATTTATTACATTGACACTTGATATGTAACAAAACAACGTCCAGCTTGCCCTCTCCACAGCAGACGTCAAGAAGTAGCAGACAATATAACAGGCATGTCACGTCAGGAGAGATAAATAAAGGTCAGTCTCCTTTACGTTGACTTTTGGGAGCACACGATAATATTTTTTGTTTAAAAGAGAGAATACATGTTTTAATTTCTGGGTTGTACTTGCAATAGAGTTTAAGGAAAACGGTTAATTCTCTTTAACCAAGAAATAATTGATTCAAACTTTACGTTTATATTGATGAACATCTGAAAGGAATTCAGAAAGACTTTAAGTTTCCACAGAAACAAGCGAAATGTCTTCGTTTTAGGTGCTAAATATTACAGAGGAAACCTAAATTTATAATAACTCTCCCATGTAATTAATGAAAGATTAGCAAAAATTGAAAACTATACACACATATAGAGTTTTCAAGTGATATTTCCAATTAAACTAATTTTAGAGTTCATAGGTCATTTTTAAAACAGTTGTAATGTTTACATCGAGAAGTACATAGAAGTTTAATTTATAAAGCGCTGGTTGTGAGTGTGTATGTGTTTCATCTGTGAATGTTGTTCGTATTTGCATCTATATTGTTATTGTACAGTAGTATCGCTGAGGTTGTCAATTGTAGTCAAACGTAATTATCTTATCTTATTTTATCTTGTGAGGTTCTTTAAGTTCGTTGTGTCATGTGGTGCAGTTTAAAGAGAGCCAGAATAGTAGGAGAGAGACGTAACACTGGTGTCAGAAGTGGGATCGGATCTACTATGGCTCGTCTGAAACTGCTGAACGAACTTGAATTGAAAGAACTGAGGCGAGAACTCCGTGATCGAGGACTGAAGGCAATCGGAAAGAAGGAAACCTTGCAAGCACGCCTGAGAGAAGAACTAACTGAAGAAGGTGAAGATCCAGACACCTACCTGTTCGAGTTAGAACCCGATGTAGTGCAGCTGTTGATCACCTTTATAGAACAGATGCTGGCTGACTTTCAAAACGTGTGGAAGGGTGACTTACAGAAAGATACCTGTACCAGAGTAGAACAGATGTACACTTCAGTGAAAGAAGTGACGAGACCCGAGCTGAAAGCTTTCAACGAGGTGGTAGAAACCCCGTGCTAAAAACACACAGCACTACCCCCATCTGTGTCACCACCAGGTTTACAACAATATATATATATATATATATAAATGGTCAGACAGCCAAAAAAAGTTGGTAAATTAATACAGAATTGAATTGGAGAGTATAAATTACAACCTTTGACCAGATCACAGTATTCTCGCATTTATGCGAACGAAGAACCGTAAGTGGCTGACGTGTTGGAAATGTGACATGTCTATGCTAAGTGCCAAGGTAGACAACTCGGCTTATTTTATACATGGACATCCACAGTTATCTTCCCCTTTGTTTAACAGGACGCGCGAGACAAGTGCGGTGACCGAGTGGCTCATGCGATCACCTCCCCTGAGCCCCTTGACATCTCAGCACCTCATTGACAACCGGCAAAACGGGGGGATACACATAAACATTATTAAAAGGGGAAGTTATCATCTTTTAATTATTTATGCTAAACTGGTCAGAGGGATTGTTCTTCAGACGCCACTGGGTCTATCTCTCGAAACGAAACTCACCATCATGAACATCCCAACATTAGGAACAATGTTTCTCACATGTTTGTTAGGGCGACTTTAACAAAGAAAGATATAATTTCTATAAGTAGAACAATCCACTAAGCAATGAAGACTTATGACAGCACTCGTGAAGCCTAAAGCAAATCAATAGGGGAGCACAAGGGATGGCGCTGAAGGACCGATCTTCTCAACGGGATGTATAGAACTGTGAAACCCTATTTTTTTTTAAACAAGTTTTTCTTGACAAATTTATGTGGGTTTTTTTTTCTTTGCCAAATTATTGTAACAAAAACTTTGACGGATCTGTGCTGAACACAGGAGAGTTACCTTGATGTGCTGAACACTGGAGGGTTACCTCGCTGTGCTGAACACAGGCGGGTTACCTTGATGTGCTGAATATTTACCTTGCTGTGATGAAAGCTTATCTTGCTGTGCTGAAGGGTTACCTTGCTGTGCTGAAGGCTTACCTTGCTGTGCTAAAGGGTTACCTTGATGTGCTGAAGGCTTACATTGCTGTGCTGAAGGTTTACCTTGCTGTGCTGAAGGGTTACCTTGCTATGCTGAAGGGTTACCTTGCTATGCTGAAGGGTTATTGTACTTTGCTGAAGGGTTAGCTTGCTATGCTAAAGGGTTACCTTGCTATGCTGAAGGCTTACATGTCTGTGCTGAAGGTTTACCTTGCTGTGCTGAAGGTTTACCTTGCTGTGCTAAAGGCCTACCTTGCTGTGCTGAAGGCTTACCTTGCTGTGATAAAGACTTACCTTGCTGTGCTGAAGGCTTACCTTGCTGTGCTAAAGACTTACCTTGCTGTGCTGAAGTCTTACCTTGCTGTGCTGAAGTCTTACGATGCTGTTCTGAAGGATTACCTTGCTGTGCTGAAGGCTTACCTTGCTATGCTGAAGGCTTACTTTGCTGTGCTAAAGGGTTACCTTGCTGTGCTGAAGGTTTACGTTGCTGTGCTAAAGGGTTACCTTGCTATGCAGAAGGGTTATTGTACTGTGCTGAAGGGTTACCTTGCTTTCCTAAAGAGTTACCTTGCTGTGCTGAAGGCTTACCTTGCTGTCCTGAAGGCTTACCTTGCTGTGGTGAAGGTTTACCTTGCTGTGGTGAAGGTTTACCTTGCTGTGCTGAAGGCTTATCTTGCTGTGCTGAAGGTTTACCTTGCTGTGCTGAAGACTTACCTTGCTGTGCTGAAGGCTTACCTTGCTGTGCTGAAGGGTTACCTTGCTGTGCTGAAGGCTTACCTTGCTGTGATGAAGGTTTACCTTGCTGTGATGAAGGGTTACCTTGCTGTGCTGAAGATTTACCTTGCTGTGCTAAAGGGTTACCTTGCTATGCAGAAGGGTTATTGTATTGTGCTGAAGGGTTACCTTGCTATGCAGAAGGGTTATTGTATTGTGCTGAAGGGTTACCTTGCTGTGCTGAAGGCTTACCTTGCTGTGCCAAAGGTTTACCTTGCTGTGCTGAAGGCATACCTTGCTGTGCTGAAGGTTTACCTTGCTATGCTGAAGGGTTATTGTAATTTGCTGAAGGGTTAGCTTGCTATGCTAAAGGGTTACCTTGCTGTGCTGAAGGCTTACCTTGCTGTGCTAAAGGGTTACCTTGCTATGCAGAAGGGTTATTGTACTGTGCTGAAGGGTTACCTTGCTGTGCTGAAGGTTTACCTTGCTGTGCTGAAGGCTTATCTTGCTGTGCTGAAGGTTTACCTTGCTGTGCTGAAGGCTTATCTTGCTGTGCTGAAGGTTTACCTTGCTGTGCTGAAGACTTACCTTGCTGTGCTGAAGGCTTACCTTGCTGTGCTGAAGGTTTACCTTGCTGTGCTGAAGGCTTACCTTGCTGTGCTGAAGGCTTACCTTGCTGTGCTGAAGGTTTACCTTGCTGTGCTGAAGGCTTACCTTGCTGTGCTGATTTGGGTAGAGGAATTGTTGGCGTGGGAAATAGAATAAAATGGTTTCGATTCTCTAGGACACCACATTGATCTTAAGCTACATAAAATACCATTACCTTGCAAAATGCTCCTTTTTCCTAGTTGCTATAAGAGTTACCTGATTCAGCCAGGAAAACCAACGATTTGGCAGAATGTTTAAGTCAATGATTAGCATGCATGACTAGACTGACTTAGAGGCACGCGTAGGACGATATTTTTTGAAGTAACGTCTGTATTTTATAAGATAAGAAGATAAGATCTTCATGGGTTCAGGAATCAAAAAGCTGGAGACTGACTGTGTACTGGGTAGGCATGTATTTTAGAAACGTCTATATTAAATTTACTATAAATTACATAGATTATTATATCTTTGAAATAAACTACCTAGTTAATCATACCGTGAAAACTCTGGTTTGATCGTTATAATTTTCAAATTATAGTCCTGTTTAAATTTGGCTTACATATTTTTTTCAAACACGGCCTTAGCGGGAATTACCGAACTCGACTCAAATGTTTCTTTGTATTGGAATAAATAAATAGATTTAGACAAAAATCATTAGCTGAAGTTTTAATAGAAGAAGATTGTACAAAGTCACCGGAAAGACTCCTTGCAATATAAGAAATAAATTTCATGAGAAATTATAAACAGTTGCAGCTTCCTAAAGGAGAAATCTGTTTTTAAACAAGATTACAGAAAGAGTTTGTGTTTCCTACAAACTCAAGGGCGGCCCCCTATGTCTGCCCATGAATTTAAAACCTGTATTTGTTACTTGTTTCTTATTGGCTAGGACCATGAGCTTTAAATAGGATAAGTGTACTATATAAAAGAACAAGACACCGCTTCCTATTTGTAATAGTCAATCAAGTCTTTGTTGGATGACCGCGTTGAATGGCATGTTTTTCAAGCCCTTTCAGTCCTTTAATCAACTGACTCGACACACAAAGAATCAACATTACCTACCGATAAATGTGTAAAAATAAAATTTATAGAATTCATAAAATATGACTAAAATAATATTTGTATAGAAATGTGTTGTTGTTTTTACTTCAATGTAAAATCATTTAGTCTAGCTCCTAATGCACCAAGATACCTGTGTGTAGTCGCTGAATGAACTCTTTATGTTGTGTCTCTTGTATTTATGTGCATTTTTCTGTTGTGTTGTCTTTATATGAGAAAAGAGTCCTTGTAATCACAACAAATTTCCGTAAGGATCAATAAAGCAGTCTTAGTCTTAGTCTTAGTCTTAGTCTTAGTCTTAGTCTAGGTCTTAGTCTTAGTCTTAGTCTTAGTCTAGGTCTTAGTCTTAGTCTTAGTCTTAGTCTTAGTCTTAGTCTTAGTCTTGGTCTTAGTCTTAGTCTTAGTCTTAGTCTTAGTCTTAGTCTTAGTCTTAGTCTTGGTCTTAGTCTTAGTCTTAGTCTTAGTCTTAGTCTAGGTCTTAGTCTTAGTCTTAGTCTTAGTCTTAGTCTTAGTCTAGGTCTTAGTCTAGGTTTTAGTCTTAGTCTTAGTCTTAGTAATCATTCAATTGTTTCTACTCATCAACTCTTGATGTAGTTCCTGCGTATAAGAAAACTCCCTGCTTGTTCGCGAATATCTTGTTGTCCACTGTAGTGCAGTTTATGGCCCTCATCTGTTATTTCGCCTATGTTTTTCCTGCGCTTTTCATAGAATCCTATGATGTTTAAACGGAGTCTGTTCAGTTCGTGTGTGACCTATTCACCGTTTCCTGACCATTATTTTATTTTTCCATGGACCAGTGATATACTTTTCCCCTCCGCCCTGGTTTGTGACGGTAGGCGCGGTCCTTGGTAAACCAGGCAACATTTTCTGATAAAAAAACAAGAAATTTATTTAAGTTTAATCATAACATGGTAGTGAAATTAATATAAGCAAAATGAATAATTCCGTCGGAATAAGGAAAATAATTACGGAGAAAAAAGTTCAATCTATCTTCCTCATCAATTCAATCTATCTTCCTCATCATAACGTCATTTAAATCTATCTTCCTCTTCATAACGTCATTTAAATTTATCTTCCTCATCATAACATCACTCAATGTAATCTTAATCATCATAACATCATTCAAATCTATCTTCCTCATCATAACATTATTCAATCTATCTTCCTCATAATGCCATATAAATTATTTATCACCCTATGTCTCTTCTCAAAATTTTTGACCGCTGAAGGAAGTGTACCCGGAACTAAAGGTAGATAATCTACGCAGTAGAATTTTGTTTTAATAAAAAAAAAAAAGTAAAAGAGTTGTCTAGTAGAATCAATAAGACAGAAGCGATATATTGGCTTCATAAGACCCAAGTCTGCTTGCTATGCTCTCTGGACATTCTGTCACAACGAGGACAAATACTGACACCACCAACGTATGTAAAGAAATGATTCTTTTAATTACCTCAGCAACATTATGTCAAAGTAGAACTTCTGTGAGACCTAACGCCTGTGGAAAAAAAAAAAGCAAAATAAATATATATATATATGCTTATATAAAGAGAAGAGCAGCAGAACTATTGTCACGACTGTCAATACTACAAGACTTATCTCTCTTTTTATATGAAACTAAATTAATGATTTACCGCTAATCAATTAACTATTTGGTTAATTTTTTGATTGACTCATGTGTTGTCATCGACGATAAATAATTATGCAAAGCGCCACCTTAATCCATGAGAGTGAGTTGATAAAGATTATCAAAAAATCTTTTCTATCGAAATGGAGAGTGAATTAAAACAGCTAATTAGTGAAACTGTTGTAAAGAGAAAGACATTGAAAACTTAAAATGTTACAGAGAATCACTAGAAAGTTGAGTTTAAAGTATGGAGATGTTCAAAAAGCAACTAAAATTTGAAGGTACGAATATATTCTTGTATATAGGTCTCCGAGAGTTAGGATTAGGCTATGACTGATGGTCAGAAACATTTCTATCTCTCCCTCTGCCAAAATCAGCCCTGATCAAGTAGGTTTTAAATCTCTGACATGAACGAGTAGTAAACTTGTTTCTGTTGTAAAACTTAGCATCACGTGGCCTAAATGACCAGACAGAAATTGTAATAGATCGTGGATGGTACAGAGGATAGGCATTAAAATAGATCTGTGGATAGTACTAAAAATAGAGATTGAAATAGATCTGTGGATGGTACTAAGAATAGAGATTGAAATAGATCTGTGAATGGTACTAAGAAAAGAGATTGAAATTGATTTGTGGATGGTACTAAGAATAGAAATTGAAATAGATCTGTGGATGGTACTAAGAAAAGAGATTGAAATAGATCTGTGGCTGGTACTAAGAATAGAGATTGAAATAGTGAAACAGATCTGTGGTTGGTACTTAGAATAGAGATTGAAATAGATCTGTGGATGGTACTAAGAAAAGAGATTGAAATAGATCTGTTGATGGTACTAAGAATAGAAATTGAAATAGATCTGTGGATGGTACTAAGAATAGAAATTGAAATATATCTTTGGATGGTACAAAGACTAGAGATTGAAATAGATATGTGGATAGTACTAAGAATAGAGATTGAAATAGATCTGTGGATAGTACTAAGAATAGAGATTGAAATAGATCTGTGGATAGTACTGAGAATAGAGATTGAAATAGATCTGTGGATAATATTAAGAATAAAGATTGAAATAGATCTGTGGATGGTATTATGAATAGAGATTGAAATAGATATTTGGATGGTACTTAAAATAGAGATTGAAATAGATCTGTGGATGGTACTAAAAATAGAGATTGAAATAGATATGTGGATGGTACTTAGAATAGAGATTGAAATAGATCTGTGGATGGTAATAAGAATAGAGATTGAAATAGATCTGTCGATAGTACTAAGAATAGAGATTGAAATAGATCTGTGGATAATACTAAGAATAGAGATTGAAATAGATCTGTGGATAATACTAAGAATAGAGATTGAAATAGATCTGTGGATAATACTAAGAATTGAAATTGATATAGATCTGTGGATAATACTAAGAATATAGATTGAAATAGTGAAATAGATCTGTGGGTGATACTTAGAATAGAGATTGAAATAGATCTGTGGATGGTACTAAGAAAAGAGATTGAAATAGATCTGTGGATGGTACTAAGAATAGAAATTGAAATAGATCTTTGGATGGTACTAAGACTAGAGATTGAAATAGATATGTGGATAGTACTAAGAATAGAGATTGAAATAGATCTGTGGATAGTACTAAGAATAGAGATTGAAATAGATCTGTGGATAGTACTAAGAATAGAGATTGAAATAGATCTGTGGATAGTACTAAGAATAGAGATTGAAATATATCTGTGGATAGTACTTAGAATAGAGATTGAAATAGATCTGTGGATAGCACTAAGAATAGAGATTGAAATAGATCTGTGGATGGTATTATGGATAGAGATTGAAATAGATCTGCGGATAGTACTAAGAATAGAGATTGAAATAGATCTGTGGATAATATTAAGAATAAAGATTGAAATAGATCTGTGGATGGTATTAAGGATAGAGATTGAAATAGATATGTGGATAGTACTAAGAATAGAAATTGAAATATATCTGTGTATGGTACTAAGAATAGAGATTGAAATAGATCTGTGGGTGGTACTAAAAATAGAGATTGAAATAGATATTTGGATGGTACTTAGAATAGAGATTGAAATAGATCTGTGGATGGTACTAAGAATAGAGATTGAAATAGATCTGTGGGTGGTACTAAAAATGGAGATTGAAATAGATATGTGGATGGTACTTAGAATAGAGATTGAAATAGATCTGTGGATGGTAATAAGAATAGAGATTGAAATAGATCTGTCGATAGTACTAAGAATAGAGATTGAAATAGATCTGTGGATAATACTAAGAATAGAGATTGAAATAGATCTGTGGATAATACTAAGAATTGAGATTGATATAGATCTGTGGATAATACTAAGAATAGAGATTGAAATACATCTGTGGGTGGTACTAAAAATAGAGATTGAAATAGATATGTTGATGGTACTAAGAATAGAGATTGGAATAGTTCTGTGGATCGTACTAAGGATAGAGAGTAAATTAGGGATGGACCTAGAACCGGGGATACAGATGGAGACAAAACTGGGGATCGTGACGTCGAAGGACAAGCAAACGGTGGAAGAAAGGGACACACATCACTGTTTGCTTTCAACCGCCACTTTGTTTGCGCGTGTCAGGTAAGGCGTGGAGCCAAGCTTGGGGAGTGATGTGGGTGTAGGAATGTTGTGTGACACCCCCCAGTATACCGAGCTGTGATCAATACACTTCTGGCACCGTAACAAACTTCACGCCACTGGTGAGAACTGCCTGGTTCCGCTGTTAACCGACGTGTGCGATGGTTCAGCGCCGCCACGAGCCTATATAAATATAGAGTGTAGACTCATTTACTAAGGATCTATACACTTATTTTTAGAACAACACTAGGGACTAAGGGAGATAATAGAGTTTTATTAATCATAAGTTTTTAACTTCTATAATTAGTATTTTAAAAAGTGTTTCGATGTAAAACACACTGTGATTGATTCCATTAACAAGATTTACATCGCAAAAGATTGAGCTTCAAAAAAAAAAACAACACTAAGTTAGTTATTTTGATCTTCAATTTCTGAGCAAGTTCCCGGATGTTATAGGAATACAAACTATAAAAGTGACACAAATGTAAGAATTTATTTTATGTTAATAATAATATTGTGTTATTTACAAGCTCATATTACATATAAATAAAATGAGAATGGTAATTTCAATACCAAATCTATAAAGGTGTATAACAACATAGTCAATCTACAGGCCAATTAAGTTTGGATTTTGTTAACAGAACTTTTTTTTAATCACATGAATTTCTTGTTATTCTATGGATCATTTTTTTCTACATATTTTAATTGATTCAATATATCAAATAGCTAAAATAGGTGGACACTGTTTCTCAAATATTGGGTGTACACAGTCTGCAACCACATAGAGCCCTGAAGCTGAATGGGGCCTCGTGATTTTTTCAAAACTATATTTTAATTCATTTTCTCAGCTAAGAATACAAGAAAAAGTTTGCGACTCAGTAAGCCTATCTACAGAGGCGGAACCCTTTAGGAATCCGCTCATTTCATAGTAATGGTCCCTGCAGTACCAATGTACACAGGGACCTAATATTTCAATGTCCAGGCCTGCTTTCATCACTATTAAATTTCGAAAAAAAAAAGAGTTAATTTATTAGGAATAAAAAAACAAAATAAAAGTAAAATTAAAACCATTATGTAAATGTTCTCTTTAAATATGTAACTATCATCCTGCCGTTGAGAGATTTCTAACAACATTATGACTGGATCAATATTCTATGTTGCAAAAAATCTATATATATATTTTATCTAGTTGGATTTTTTTGTTGTTGATATTTAAAGCTGTATTGCAAGTCTTTACTTTTAATTTTCTTTTTCAAGTCAGAAGTTGTTTTGTCTTTATATGAGAAGAGGGCCCTTATAATCACAACAAATTTCCATAAGGATCAATAAAGCAGTCTTAGTCTTAGTCTTAGAAGTATACATTTCTTTAACCTGGTCAACACGTAGAATGTCTTGAGCTAATGATTATTTCAAATGTTAGTGGATATTGGTAAGAAAAGTTATTGCTTTTTTTATTTACGTATTTTAAAGTGAAAGCAATGATGAAAATCTGAAGCTAATTTTGTTATTTAACCACGTGGTGTCCGCCATCCTGCTGCCAGGAATAGATTTGCTTGTAAGATCATCATGTACCTTTAATTTTAAGCTCACCCAAGTCACAAAATATGGTAAATCTTTATTTGTACAAAGTAAATCATTGCCAGATAAAAGGTTTTATTCACTTTGTATACTTTGCAAATGTTTGATTCAGTCCAGGCCAGTAAGTAATTTAAATAGATATTTGGCAACAAATGTACAAACAAGCTTTAGTCTGATGTTTAGCTCCTAGCCAACAAGTTTTAGTCTGATGTTTAGCTCCTAGCCAATAAGTTTTAGTCTGATGTTTAGCTCCTAGCCAACAAGTTTTAGTCTGATGTTTAGCTCCTAGCCAACAAGTTTTAGTCTGGTGTTTAGCTCCTAGCCAACAAGTTTTAGTCTGGTGTTTAGCTCCTAGCCAACAAGTTTTATTCTGATGTTTAGCTCCTAGCCAACAAACTTTAGACTGATATTTCGCTCCAAGCCAAAAAACTTTATTATTAGTTACATAGTAGACCGATGTTTAGTACATAGTAAATACACTATAGGAATAATTACTATATGTGGCACAAAGTAAATAAACTTATGTTTTTATATTTAGTACAAATCTCAAAATTTTTCATAGACTTAATAACACAAACACAGATCTCATTAACAAATGTGTAATAGATACATATCTCATAGACACACGGCACAAAGACATAGTTTAGACCCACAACACTTTCCTAGAATTTATTTGCATGATACAAATCAAACCAGACCAAAATTAATCATAGATGTATTTTCAATAAATCGTTTCCAGACAAATATCTACTTCGAAAGACATAATATTTACAAAAGTGGCTAAATCTTTAAATGGTGGGAAGCGTGGTCAAGGGGGAGAGGCCAAGTGCGCTTGTCTTGGCTACCTAGAAGGGGGCTCGAGGTTCGACACCCAACTCGGGCAGAGTTGTGTTTACTGTGCTCCTAAAGGCAGCACGGAAAACCAACAACCAGATACCCCCTGCCCGCCCCCACACACACTGGTCCACAAATGAGATTGGACCAAAAGCGCTCTGAGCATGCTATAAGCATGAAAGTAGCGCTATATAAAAGCTATAATAATAATAATAATAAACAACGAAAAAAAACAAACAAATTAACACTAAATCGTGGATGTGGACTTCATCATTCCAATACTTATGACTTCAGCTTCAAAGTAATCAGGCACTCTGAAGACGTCGTTGTTGAGGAACAGTTTTTATTTATGTAGAAGCCAATCCAAATGTCCATCAATCTTGATCATTATCATTTGAGAATTTCTCCGAGCCTACGCATTTGAATTAATGTATAAATGTGTTCTCCAAAGTATTTTCAAATAATTCTTCTTCTCCTGTGTGTACTCAATGAGATTGATCTTATATATTTCTGTGTTTATTTTTCTTTCCGAAAAATGATTTTATTTTATTTTTTGTCCAAAATATTCATTAAAGAATAAAGCAACGATAATGCGACTTTGTCAAGACCGGAAATTGAATCGAATTTTTATGTAATCAGGACTTTTCCCCCTTGAATTTTTATGCTATTTAATAAATTTGGGGTTAAAAATGTATGAAAAAACGTTTGACCTCCCAACGGCTTTAAGATCTTATACACATGCGATTATTTTATTGGCAGACGTGAAGGTTTCGATGATGTTTGGGTGCACCTAGTCTTACGTACTGGCTAAAATATAGGCGACCAGATTAGATTGAAAATATTTGAAGAAGACCTATAACTTGTTAAATTGAGCCATAGATGATGTCATTAAATAGTGTCATTTCTACATATCAAACTCAGCAGTAAAACATAAAGTTCCCCTTTCAGACCATACAGACTATAGGGCAGATGATGTTAAGGTCACCAGTTGGTTTGTTGTTTTTTGGCCAACGATTAAAGGGGTAGGGTGCCATGTGGCCAGCACAACGACCAGCCATCGTTACTATCCACCAACTAGAGTCAGGTACCCATTAGAGTTATGTCATCATCATCAAACTCCATTTGAGTGAGGGCTTGAGAGGCTTAAATCCATTAAAGTTAGGTAGAGTCAGGGCGCCCTAAAAATTCCGAAATTCAAAATCCCAGTCATCACCGAGATTCAAACCCAGGACCCCAGGTTCGGAAGCCAAGCGCTTAGCCAGTCATCCACCGCAACCATTAAACTTACGCGTATGTCTTTTATTAATTTACCTGCGTTAATATAAAACAGGTGTTCACAAATACAGTCGCGTTCCCATTAAATCTCTGTGAGACAATGATTGCTTCGAAAGGGAACGCTCAGATATTACAATCCTACTTAAAGGGGAGATGGGGGTATAACAATTTTTTACGAATTGTGAAATGGTGGAGGGGGTCTGAAGATTTGTTGACTACACACAAAACAAAATGTCCGAAATGTAAATGAACTATCAGGTGCAGCGGTCCTTACAGTTTCGTTGAAGGGCCAGACAAAAAGGTTTTCTAACAAATGTTATTGGAAAAAATACTCCGCGTTTGTTTTTTAACACCACGAGTTTTCCGGCGGACGGGGAAAAAAATTAAATACGACATCGAAGTCGATACGTTTGTAAGTTCTTTGGGAACATTTAGATATTACGTAACACCAAAAATCAACTCCCCCCCACCTTGTCAAAAATCAACTCCCCACTCCCTTGTAACAAGTCAATTCAATTCAATCATCGAACCACGATGGAAGAAACTATATGAACAAATAATAGTTGTACTAAAAGTACAGTCTGCATTGAGTGACTGTATTCATCTAGTGACGTTGGTCATCTAGTCTTTCTTGCCAGTCCTTCTGTCAGGAGCTCTTTTTTTTAAAATTAGAATCATTTTTTATAGTGTCATATTCATTAATGAGTCATATTTAAAATAGAGTCATATTTGTTATAGAGTCTTTTGTTGAAATGTTGATCAAATTTTAATATAAATTAAAAGTCATTTTTGATTCAGAGTAATTTGTATAAGGAATGATTATTTATATGGAGAGAGTAGCCTAATTATTGGAACAGAGTCTTTTTTATATAGAGTCATTTTTATATTGAGTCATTTTTAGACAGCACGTCTTTTTACGATACGTTTCGGCATGAATCTTTGTGTGTGTGTTTGTATTTGGGGAAATTTTTAAAGAAACGTTTTAAGTTGGGCTCTCTTTAGGCTCCATTGGCGATTCTCTTGTATGGTACCGTGATTCTCTTGTATGGTACCATGATTCTCTTGTATGGTACCGTGATTCTCTTGTATGGTACCATGATTCTCTTGTATGGTACCGTGATATGATACCATGATTCTCTTGTATGGTACCGTGATTCTCTTGTATGGTACCATGATTCTCTTGTATGGTACCATGATTCTCTTGTATGGTACCATGATTCTCTTGTATGGTACTGTGATTCTCTTGTATGGTACCGTGATTCTCTTGTATGGTACCGTGATTCTCTTGTATGGTACCGTGATTCTCTTGTATGGTACCGTGATTCTCTTGTATGGTACCGTGATTCTCTTGTATGGTACCGTGATTCTCTTGTATGGTACCGTGATTCTCTTGTATGGTACCGTGATTCTCTTGTATGGTACTGTGATTCTCTTGTATGGTACCATGATTCTCTTGTATGGTTGTATGGTACCATGATTCTCTTGTATGGTTGTATGGTACCATGATTCTCTTGTATGGTACCGTGATTCTCTTGTATGGTACCATGATTCTCTTGTATGGTACCATGATTCTCTTGTATGTGCAGGATATATTGTATCATTCAATCTTACAATCCGTGTTTGAATACTTGTACATTGTTTAGAATGTCAACCTTTCCTTAATATAATTATCTGGGCTAGTTTTAATTTATCTAATAAATCTAAGCGGTACGCACTGCTACTAGGAACACAGATGTGAAGTCTGAAAATACTTTTTTTTTACAAAGCAACACACATTCGTATTAGTTATGTCTGATACCATCTCAGAAAACTGAAGCCAAAACAAATACAGGATTATGTCCCTTGATTAGTTGGGCTTCGTTCCTTTCGAAATGAGTAAATGTGACAGAATAGTCCTACTATTTATTTTTCAACCATAACAGCTTGTTTGTGTAGGCCTAAAGGGTATGTATCAAAGGGAAATAGGTCTACACGTTTAAATAGTCGTGTGGGAATAATTGGTTCACATAGTAATGTAATGTGTTTTGCCCTTTTTCTAGCACAACTAGGGCATTCAAAATAAAATATAAATTCTATAAAATTACGTCATTAAAAATGTGTGTGGCCAGCATAAAGACCAACTTCTTTAAATTTGCTCGTGTTAGCTAAACAAATATTTATTCGGCATTTACACCTGGAGAGAACGAGAGTTCTTGAAGAAATTTGCAGAAATAAACACAAAAATAAATCCTTCAAGCCATTGTGTAAGCTGATAGTCTACCTTTAGTTCTGGAGCTGGTGCCTTCTAGAACTAGCACGGTGGACTACACATTGTGCTTTCTAACAAAATGTTTAGAAAGTTTCTTGCCTGGAAATCCAGGCATTCTATAAAATATAAAATGTTTCATTTCGCAGAGAATGCCAGGCAAAATTAACAAACAAGCTCTTTATTGCCACTTTTGTCAAGTCATTTAATACAATGAGAAGAATAACTTCGGATAAAATTTATCAAATGTCCTATCTAGAAAGATATTTACTTATGAATTAAGCATAAATTATTAATGTACATTTTAAAGATATAGTCAGGTATTGGATTTAACTTTTCCTCATTTGACTATGCACTGCCAATAAATCTAGTCCTCATTTGACTAAGCACTGCCAATAAATCTAGTCCTCATTTGACTAAGCACTGCCAATAAATCTAGTCCTCATTTGACTAAGCACTGCCAATAAATCTAGTCCTCATTTGACTAAGCACTGCCAATAAATCTAGCCCTCTGGTGACTAAGCACTTCCAACATATCTGGTCCTCTGTTTAAAAAAGTGTACTAACTAATGATCTAGTCATGCGTTGATTATGTACTGCATAAAAATATATAATACTAATTGACTATGTACTGCATAAAAATATAGTACTAATTGACTATGTATTGCATAACACTATAGTCCTAATTGTGTATGGGATGTCTTTAAACACTCATTAAGATAATTGTTTATGCCATAGTCTTAGTCTCAACATCCATTCCTAAGCTTCATTCAACTGCAAGTCTGTTCATATGTACCAACTGTACCAATTGAAACTGACGTCTCCACTAGGTCAGCCGTGCATATTTATTTTACACGCGATATTCTACGATCTAATTAATAATAACTTCTAATTCATTAACACCCAGACTAGCACTTAAAAAATTAACAGCGTCAACACGGAACTAGATTTTTGAACGAATTGTATTTTTAAAGGGGGTATCTTGAAGACTGCCATGTATATTGTGCATTGAAATCTGTTCAAATACTTGCAATGCAGCAAAAAGATGAAAACGACTGTAGTTAGAAAAAAAACATACCAAAGTAATTTTGTTAAAGAAAAACAGAGCTTATACTAAGTGTAGTTGTTTCAATTCGTTTGAATCAGTCATGCTATTAAAATTAGTTTTGAATCCGTCATGTTATTAAATTTGTAATAGATCTAGACCAGTGATGCCCAAAATACGGCCCGCGGGCCAGATCCGGCCCGCGACGTGGTTATATCCGGCCCGCCGAAACGTTGACACAAAGTGGAGAAAATCCCCTCCAAAAAAAAAAAAAGGTTGAAAAATGTATCTTTACCTACTTAGGACTCTCATATTTTCTCTGATGTATTGATACCATGACCTTTAACATTTATGAACAGAGACTCTGAATGTAGAATCTACCAGGACCAGTGGGCGGATCTTTACTAGTTTGTGGAACATGATAATAAGCCTACATCTTTGTTTTATAAAGAAAGTGTGGCTGTTTAAAACAACATATAAATCGGCATTATAAAATAATGATGGTGCCATTATGGGTTTCAACCATGAATAAAAGATTGTTGAACTAGAGATTTGAGGATCGATGTGACTAGTAACCAAAAAGAGACCTACACTGATGCTCACGTTTTAAGTAGACAAATGAAGTTATTTTCTGACGCGTAAAAAATATTATCGTCAAATATCACATGAAATGATGAATGTAGCACTACGTCGGAACGGTTTTGGTAAAATAGTTTCAGAACAATATCATTTAGTTTTTGTAACTTTTCGGTCATGTGGCCCGCGAAACGAGTGTTGGAAATTAAAATGGCCCGCAGGTCGAATTATGTTGGGCATAACTGATCTAGACCGACAACAATAAATATGTGCGATTAATATTTTTACCAATTATTTTTTTTAGCGCTATTTCATGCTTTTAGCTTTCTCACTACGCTATGATCCTATCACGTTCTCACTACGCTATGATTCTATCACTTTCTCACTACGCTATGATTCTATCACTTTCTCACTACGCTTTGATCATATCACTTTCTCACTACGCTATGATTCTATCACTTTCTCACTACGCTATGATTTTATCACTTTCTCACTACGCTATGATTCTATCACTTTCTCACTACGCTATGATTCTATCACTTTCTCACTACGCTATGATTCTATCACTTTCTCACTACGCTATGATTCTATCACTTGTCTGGATTTGTTGAGGAAATGGTAAGAGGGGAGGAGATAAAGAAAGGGAGATCTGGCTGGATGTGACATAATCGGTTTTTGAAAGAATTTTTTTTTAAAGTGGAACTACCTAAATTTGAACTCGTGGTTCAAGTCTCCTCATGCCAACCTATAAAGGGGACTAGTTCAGCTTATACCACCACATCAGTGGTACCTTGGCTTGCTATTGTTATGTGTTACAGGTCATATTTTTTCATAATTTCCTATAAGTACTAGAAGCCTCAAACAGCATTTATATTATTAAGCTACTCTTCTATTTTTTAACCTACGAGGAGTTTTTGAACAGTGTTCTAGTAGTATTAGTAATTAGAAAAGGTTGTCATGGCCAAGGTCAAGAAAATACTCCTAAAGGCATGAAATCTAGAGCAGGACATAGAAGGGTGGCGATTGGCAAGGTTTAAACCCCAGACCATAGAGATGACAGTCGAGTGCGCGTGTCACACACCCAAGCATCAGAACAGAGCTCCATTTCAAGAAGAGGAAGAGGGAAAGTTCTACGGGATAAAACAAAGATCTAGTCATTCTATGAGCTGTACGGGACGAAACAAAGATCTAGTCATTCTATGAACTGTACGGGATGAAACATAGATCTAGTCATTCTATGAGCTGTACGGGATGATACATAGATCAATTCATTCTATGAACTGTACGGGATGATACATAGATCAATTTATTCTATGAGCTGCACGGGATGATACATAGATCAATTTATTCTATGAACTGTACGGGATGATACATAGATCAAGTCATTCTATGAGCTGTACGGGATGATACATAGATCAATTCATTCTATGAACTGTACGGGATGAAACAAAGATCAAATCATTCTATGAGCTGTACGGGATGATACATAGATCAATTCATTCTATGAACTTTACGGAATGAAACATAAATCAATTTATTCTATGAACTGTACGGGATGAAACATAGATCAAGTCATTCTACTGCCGAATGTGACGAATAAGTTTCAAACCGGCACCAGGTGACAACGACTCTAGTGACGCCACTGTTAGATCTAGTCATTCTATGAGCTGTACTGGTTGAAACTTAGATCTGGTTATTCTATATCAGAAAGTGTCCAATAAATTTAATGCCGAATGGAACCAGTTTCCATTTTAATGAAATGTTGTAGAGGCTGACAACTAATGTCGCCTTTATGCTAAAAGGAGTGGATGATCAACTTAGGACCGTCACAATCTGTTGGACCTATACAAATGTCATTAGGTATAAATAGTCAAGAGTCTTCCCTTGGGAAGGGTACCTGAACGGGTGGGGAAAAGGCGGGAAACAGCGGGATAAAGATAACGTGTGCGTCAATATTGACTTTCCCCGAACTGACGAGAAATACTTTGTGGGGGGCTTGTCCATCTGCAATGTACAGAAAGCCCAGCTTATTGTTCCACCTCTGGGGACCAATGGCCATTGAGGAAGGGGCCGTGTGTGCGCATGCCTGGGAATCACGTGATAAGTCTGTGATGCGACTGTTGTTGGATTAAGTGTGATATATTGTTTCTTGTTTATAAGTCATCATCTGATCGAAGGGCGATTTGTGAACTGATAGACACATACACAGTTTTTAAAACTACTGCAAAGATGTTTTGTTTTTCATCTCTAGTTATTTTTTTTTTTATGATTTAAAACGTTATTTATTTGTTTGTGAATTGTATTTGTTATTTAGATTTTTTAGTGGCACCCTCAAGAAAAAAAAACATTTTGTGCTGTCTGCTTGTCCATCTGTTCTAATGTTAATTGTGGGTCCGCAGAAGCGGCCTAGGAGTTTGTTTGAGACGTATAGACACAAACTCTTATTACTATTTGGGGGGTGGGGGAAGGTATCTGTTGCCACTAATAATTTATTTTTTTTAACTAAACATGAGACCTGCAATATTTCGAGGTGTTAAAACACTAAAAAAATAAGTGTTTTATTAAAATAAATTCCTCCTTTTTAAAGCAGATGGTGGTCTATTATTTTTTATTTATTTTATAGATTTATATAATAATGAGCAAACAGCCATTTTATCAGATTTTTCTAAACTTCAACAACATAGCTTGCATAAAAAGTTAAAATACTAGTTCATTACATTAATGGATTCAGGACTTCCTGATAGGAGAGAATGAACTGTCTAATAAATGGCTCTAAATCAACACCAAGGACAGTAAACTCAATCAGGAAACATTCTTAGGCCCAATACTGTTGCTAATTTACATAAATGACCTACCAACTTGCATAAGTTCGTGAATAAAGATCTGACATTTTACAAAGAGAATTAGAAGAATAACAAATTAGAGCATGTCTTTCCACCCAGAAAAATGACTGCTTTTAAGAGTAGTAAAAAAAACAACCTAGAACAAATAAAAACAACTTAATTTATTCATTGTAAACCAGTTACACGGACTAAAAACACACAATATCTAAGACTATGTGTAATAACAATTAAAGGCACAATGTTGGACCCCCATATTGATGAAATTGTTAAGAAATCAAACAAAGCATTAGGGTTTTATAAATACAATTTTTTACAAATCAAACATTAACATAAAACTAAAATGTTATTTAACCTTAGTTAAGCCAATACAATGACTACCCGCTTAATGTCAGGGTTAAGTCCGTCGTTAATGATGTTCCGTTGTTAAGTATGACTCTAGATTTGTGTTAGGTATTAATTCAGGTGACAAAAAGATTGTTCTATTAACAAAAATATAAATTTATCAGGAATGCACCATTATATTCCAATGGAAGCAAATACAATTCCACTTGCCTACAATAGTCTAGATTTGAACTTGAAACAAAGACATGGACATGTGGGCTACAGACATGTAGACAAAATAAAAACTCAACTTGAAATTATTCAGATAATTGTCTCAGCCCAGGTTATCGTACCTAACAGTCCACTCTGCTGCTACAGCTCCTCGCACCGCGCGAAATTCAAAAATATTGCTCGGTCATCTGTCGCATCTTTGAAATTTGGGCGTACATCGGAAAAAAACGAAAGTCCGTCGTAAAGTTAATTCTTTGTTAAATAGACCCATAGTTAAGTGAGGACTCATTCTCATTAATGTATATTATATGCTACTGGTCTTATTTATTCATAAATATTAAGAGATCTTTGAAACTATCTCATGGATTCGCTTTAAAATTGTGTACTCACGTTCCTTTCACCACTTGCTAAGACCTGGTTTTGACAGATTCACAGTATGAACATGACAATTCTGAAAAGACTAATCCACAAGCCTTCTATTAAAATAATATATTTTATTTTTGGTATTTCCCCAAAAGGCCGCATCCCATTTACAAAGCATAAGTAATTTTATTTTTTTTAAAAAAAGGCTTCCGTATTTTCGAAAAGCATATTTTACTTTCTTTTACTCTAATGAAACTTATTTTTAACTTGCCTTACGTACTATTTTAATTTCTTGTTCGGATCCTTTTAGTCACGGTGGAAGAACAACACTCATAGCATCTAACAATTAGAAAGAGAAAATGATTCACGGGCACAATTAGTTAGTATGTTAGAGGGATCTTTAAAATGCGGACCATTCATTAAAGCTTCAAAAAATGGTGGATGTTCCGGCTAAACTAACAAAAAAAAAAGCCTAGAAACAAATCAACGGGTGTTGCCGATGTGTAATGCTAGTCTTTTAATATTGCAATAAGTCTTTCCAGTGAGCTTTGCACAATCAAGGTCTTCTGTTACTGTTCATCTCATTTGTACATAGAAATGCACAAAATGTTTAGTGGCGTCTATTTATGTG
This sequence comes from Biomphalaria glabrata, assembly GCF_947242115.1. NCBI lineage: Eukaryota > Metazoa > Mollusca > Gastropoda > Planorbidae > Biomphalaria > Biomphalaria glabrata. The sequence continues at coordinate 20,499,916 of NC_074726.1, forward strand.
TGAACAGGTCAGGAGGTGCGAGAGTGAGACCTTTTCTCTGCTCAACATTAAATTTTAACAGTAGGCAGATGTTAGCGCTACTTGGTGGGTTTCATCTGTGAAACCTCAGTCTACGACCAAGATGCCAGAGTCATCTAAGCAACCAGACATACTAGACTATACTAACTTAAACTAAATGAAAGCACCAACGAAACTTTACTTGAAATTAAATAAGACAAAATGAAAACTTTATTTACATAAAAATAAATCAATAATAAAATATAATATATACACTAACAACTACAACTAAACCCAGCAACTAACTAAAACCCTCTAAATCTACGACACTACCAACACAAACAAACTAACCAAACCAACTATCTAACACAAACTGATATAACCAACTATCTAATTAAATCACTACAACTACTACACTAGACCTAGCTCTACACAAACACACTACAATAAACTAGTCTAGATCTACAATATTCTACTACTATAACCAACCCATAACACTAACACAAAAACAAGAACACCTTAGCCTTAGTACACTTACTATTAGTCTTCACTAAGAACAGAAACAGACTATAACTAAGCCACTAAGACAACACTACAGAAACAAAATAAATCTAGATCTACAGCAGAGTGATAGCAGCATGTATTTCAGCAGCTATATTCAGCAGTAATAATAGCCTGCAATACATAAATACAAAACTATAAATACAAAACCATATATTCTATTAGGACTGATGGACGCCGCCATCTTTAATACAGCATGTTGCCAACTATTATGACAAATAGTCCAAGTAGAAAATAAATTAACTACCTTACGCATAGTGTGACATAGATCTAGTAAAAGAAAATATAAAATAGTTATAAGCTTACAGGCCGTCCCAGGTACAGAAATATAGCAATGATTAAATTATCATACGCCAGATCACTAAGATCATCAACTGTCACACAGACAGAGATATACTTTACTGACCGCTGGTCAACTGTACAGGATGTAGCATGGATTTAACTATTTATACTACCCGCCCTAACCCATATAACAAAAGCGGAAGTACAAATATAAAATCTTACACTAGCCTATAAAAAAAATAGAATACATAAAATAGCTCTGACCTATAAAAGTAGAACAATAAAATTACATGTAAAAATAGCTAAAATTACATATAAAAATAGCTCTGGGAGCGCAAGCTCACATATGTATTCAGCCTTTTACTTGATATAAAACAAAAAAAAACATTTTATAAAATAACACTTTTCAAACATACAGTACGTCACAAATGTAATATATAATGAATTAAACAATTTAAAGAAAATAATTTATTTATTTTTTGGTTCAAAACCGGTATCGAACTTGTGGTTTTGACACCGTCACATCATTGTACGAACACTGCTACCCTCTAGGCCAGTGGGTAATGTATAATTTAGCTATTATTTATTGGTAGTTTCATCATATAGACAACAAGATCTGGACTTCTGATTTAGAGCTCTTAAGATCTAAAATTTAGACCTAATCTATATTACATTTAAGTAAAATATAAGCCCAACTGCGATAATCTATCAATAACATCAGGACATCTATAAATTTAATAAGCAACTCACTTATCGGTACACTAGGGCGATATACATCAACTGCTAAATTTATAGGAAAATCGTTAGAGCCGTTTTTGAGATCAGCGTGCAGGTTCCTCCATGAAGTTATGACTTGAATAGAGGTATTGTAAAAAGCAGTTTGAATCAAGTGCGGGAATACCCGCTTTATGCGTGTTTAAAAAGCCTAATTTAATTTTAAGATGTTTATATTTTGAAAAATTAGAAGTGTGAAACCTTTTTCCCAAAGACATAAATACACTGTCGAATTTCTAGGAAAAAATCTTAAAAACGTTTTTGAAATCATTATTCAGGTTCCACTCAGTGTCCAGAATCCATGAAGAATTTGCAAGTTAATAAACAGAATTGTACTACAACTTTTTTCTTAAGTTCTAAACAAAAAAATTGTAAAGAATTTGATGTATTTCATTCTTCCATTACAATCTTCTAGCTTTTGAATCTAGACTGGTGTGTTTGTCGAGGGAAGGGGGAGAGAAGCATTTAGAAACGTCTGTTTTCAAATGTACTGTTCGTCCACTTGTTTTTCTTTCAGTTTCAAGACCATGCATTGAGAGATTGCTCATATTGTTCGTGGTCTTTTATATTCATCAGTGTCCTTTCTTTCTGCAAAATGAAGAACTCTTCAGAAAACAAAATTAAAGTTATTCAATTTTGTTTCGCAAGTTTTGCATCAGTTTTAAAGTTTTCCTTTGAAATTTCGTTCGGACTGCTTGATTACAATTGCCTTTCAGTTTTAATTTCACTTTTTTTTTTACGTAACTCAGAAACGTTCTGTTGTATGAATAGCTTTGTGAGTCCATTGATCAATCTGGGCAGCCGCTGAGTAAACAATCTGAGTTGGAACTGTTTAGTGGTACGGGGGGGGGGGACCGCGTTAAATACACCTCTCTGTGATGTCTCGCCATCTGGCGATGAAAGCTAAACCTACGAAGTATATTTAATAGACTTTATTTAGAATACGTATTTTTTAATCAATTAAGAACATATGTATTTAATAGACGTTATATAAAGTAAGGTTTGTTAATCATATAAGAAGATATGTATTTAACAGAAGTGTATAAAGTAAGGTTATTTAAATTTAATAATAAGTTATATCAACTCACTTTGTCTGTCTATCTGGTAAAAAGTTTGTACACTTTATTTCTCTTCTTTATATGATTCAGACGTTACTTCAAAAAACAAGATGATTACATCCTACAAGTTATGCATTTAGTCATACCCATTCTAGGATCAAGTTCAACCCTTCAACGATTATCTATTGAACGGAACAAAACATGAATCGATTTAAAAAAAAAAAAATTATCAAATCAGTTAATTAATAAGCAGTAATTAATATTTTTTTATACCGAATAAGAGAACTTTTACATTTTTGGCAGATATGATTGTAAGTGCGGAGTTCTTTTTTTTTTCTTTTTAAAATGATGTTCTATATTTTGAATATTTTTTGTTAATTCCCTTCATTATTGACCACTTGAAATAGTTATATGGGTCATGGTGGTTTTAATTGACTAAGGTATGTTTTATTAATTAAGTGTATTTTCAATAAGATTGTTGTTGTTGTTTTTTTTTTGTTTTTTTTTTTTGTCTTCGGTTAGAGACCCCTCATTTCAGGAAAGAATGGACTAAGACGTTAAGTAGAAATACTACATGAAACACTGAAACATAATTACAAATACAAAAAACAGAACCTAATAAGATACTCAGAAAAACACATAGATGAACTCATGGGCGTAGGCAGGGGGGGTTGGGGATTCAAACTCTCCCCCCTCAGAAAGGAACTCCCCCCCCCCTCGCAGGGGGAGGGTCGGAACATATTTACTGAGTTTTTGCTTTGATTTTGTTTATGTTAGGTGAGATTTTAATACTAATCTACTACTTGCCCCAGCGCAGCCAAGGGGGATTTGCAGTTAAATTCCCCCTCTTCTATAAAACAAAACAAACAAACAAAAATAATGCAGACGACAATCCTCAAATTCCAAGAGCATAGCTAAGGAAGATTTTAATTTTAAAACCACTTCCGAAATTAATCATCAGTCACCAGATTCTATGAGCGAAGCCAAAGGGCGTTTTGAGTTTCAGCCCCCCTCCAGCGGGCTTTGAAGCTAAAAAATACCTCTTAAATATAAAAGAAAGCAAATTACTCAAAACTTAAGTTTAAACCCTCCTTTAGCGGGGTTTGAAGAAAAAAAAATACCTCTTCAATATAAAAAACTACTATGAGCGTAGCCAAGCCCAGGGAGGGTTTAGAGTTTAAACCCATCCTTCTCCAGAAGGCTTTTTCTAAGTTTAAAACCCCTCCAGATAGTTTTGGGTTTAAAATCCCTCTACAGAGAGTTTTGAGGTATGTAACTATGTATGTATGTATGTATGTATGTATGTGTGTATATATATATATATATATGTATATATGTATGTGTGTGTGTGTGTGTATGTATGTATGTATGTGTGTGTGTGTTTTTGTCTCGTAGCATAAACTAGCTAATTTTAAATTTAGTTCTCTGCAACCATCTTCATAGCAGCGAGCCTCGGCGGCGGGCATGCCTTCGTGGAAATAACATCATTAGACCTTAAAAGGGAGCGGAAACCTAGGCGTAGTTAGACGTAGTACAGTGAGAAGAGGTTCATGACGTAGTTAGTCGTAGTGCTGTCAGAAGAGGTTCATGACGTAGTTAGACGTAGTGCTGTGAGAAGAGGTTCATGACGTAGTTAGACGTGGTGCTGTGAGAAAAGGTTCATGACGTAGTTAGACGTAGTGCTGTAAGAAAAGGTTCATGACGTAGTTAGACATAGTGCTGTGAGAAGAGGTTCATGACGTAGTTAGACGTAGTGCTGTGAGAAGAGGTTCATGACGTAGTTAGACGTAGTGATGTGAGAAAAGGTTCATGACGTAGTTAGACGTAGTGCTGTGAGAAAAGGTTCATGACGTAGTTAGACATAGTCCGGTGAGAAGAGGTTCATGACGTAGTTAGACGTAGTGCTGTGAGAAAAGGTTCATGACGTAGTTAGACATAGTCCGGTGAGAAGAGGTTCATGACGTAGTTAGACGTAGTGCTGTGAGAAGAGGTTCATGACGTAGTTAGACGTAGTGCTGTGAGAAGAGGTTCATGACGTAGTTAGACATAGTCCGGTGAGAAGAGGTTCATGACGTAGTTAGAGATAGTGCTGTGAGAAAAGGTTCATAACGTAGTTAGACATAGTCCGGTGAGAAGAGGTTCATGACGTAGTTAGAGATAGTGCTGTGAGAAAAGGTTCATGACGTAGTTAGACGTAGTGCTGTGAGAAAAGGTTCATGACGTAGTTAGACGTAGTGCTGTGAGAAGAGGTTCATGACGTAGTTAGACGTAGTGATGTGAGAAAAGGTTCATGACGTAGTTAGACGTAAGGCTGTGAGAAAAGGTTCATGACGTAGTTAGACGTAGTGCTGTGAGAAGAGGTTCATGACGTAGTTAGACGTAGTGATGTGAGAAGAGGTTCATAACGTAGTAAGACGTAGTGCTGTGAGAAAAGGTTCGTGACGTAGTTAGACGTAGTGCTATGAGAAGAGGTTCATGACGTAGATAGACGTAGTGCTGTGAGAAGAGGTTCATGACGTAGTTAGACGTGGTGCTGTGAGAAGAGGTTCATGACGTAGTTAGACGTAGTGCTGTGAGAAGAGGTTCATTACGTAGTTAGACGTTGTGCTGTGAGAAGAGGTTCATGACGTAGTTAGACGTAGTGCTGTGAGAAGAGGTTCATGACGTAGTTAGACGTAGTGCTGTGAGAAAAGGTTCATGACGTAGTTAGACGTAAGGCTGTGAGAAAAGGTTCATGACGTAGTTAGACGTAGTGCTGTGAGAAGAGGTTCATGACGTAGTTAGACGTAGTGATGTGAGAAGAGGTTCATAACGTAGTAAGACGTAGTGCTGTGAGAAAAGGTTCGTGACGTAGTTAGACGTAGTGCTATGAGAAGAGGTTCATGACGTAGATAGACGTAGTGCTGTGAGAAGAGGTTCATGACGTAGTTAGACGTGGTGCTGTGAGAAGAGGTTCATGACGTAGTTAGACGTAGTGCTGTGAGAAGAGGTTCATTACGTAGTTAGACGTTGTGCTGTGAGAAGAGGTTCATGACGTAGTTAGACGTAGTGCTGTGAGAAGAGGTTCATGACGTAGTTAGACGTAGTGCTGTGAGAAAAGGTTCGTGACGTAGTTAGACATAGTGCTGTGAGAAGAGGTTCATGGCGTAGTTAGACGTAGTGCTGTGAGAAGAGGTTCATGACGTAGTTAGACGTGGTGCTGTGAGAAGAGTTTCATGACGTAGACGTAGTGCTGTGAGAAGAGGTTCATAACGTAGTTAGACGTAGTGCTCTGAGAAGAGGTTCATGACGTAGTTAGACGTAGTGCTGTTAGAAGAGGTTCATGACGTAGTTAGACTTAGTGCTGTGAGAAGAGGTTCATGACGTAGTTAGACATAGTGCTGTAAGAAGAGGTTCATGACGTAGTTAGACATAGTGCTGTGAGAAGAGTTTCATGACATAGTGCTGTGAGAAGAGGTTCATGACGTAGTGCTGTGAGAAGAGGTTCATGACGTAGTTAGACGTAGTGCTGTGAGAAAAGGTTCATGACGTAGTTAGACGTGGTGCTGTGAGAAGAGGTTCATGACGTAGTTAGACGTAGTGCTGTGAGAAGAGGTTCATGACGTAGTTAAACGTAGTGATGTGAGAAAAGGTTCATGACGTAGTTAGACATAGTGCTGTGAGAAGAGGTTCATGACGTAGTTAGACATAGTGCTGTGAGAAGAGGTTCATGACGTAGTTAGACGTAGTGCTGTGAGATGAGGTTCATGACGTAGTTAGACGTGGTGTTGTGGGAAAAGGTTCATGACGTAGTTAGACGTGGTGCTGTGAGAACAGGTTCATGACATAGTTAGACGTAGTGCTGTGAGAAGAGGTTCATGACGTAGTTAGACGTAGTGCTGTGAGAAGAGGGTCCTGACGTAGTTAGACGTAGTGCTGTAAGAAAAGGTTCATGACGTAGTTAGACGTAGTGCTGTGAGAAGAGGTTCATGACGTAGTTAGACATAGTGCTGTGAGAAGAGGTTCATGACGTAGTTAGACGTAGTGCTGTGAGAAGAGGTTCATGACGTAGTTAGACGTAGTGCTGTGAAAGAGGTTCATGACGTAGTTAGACATAGTGCTGTGAGAAGAGGTTCATGACGTAGTTAGACATAGTGCTGTGAGAAGAGTTTCATGGCGTAGTTAGATGTAGTTTTGTGAGAAGAGGTTTATGAGGTAGTTAGACATAGTGCTGTGAGAAAAGGTTCATGACGTAGTTAGACGTAGTGCTGTGAGAAAAGGTTCATGACGTAGTTAGACGTAGTGCTGTAAGAAAAGGTTCATGACGTAGTTAGACGTAGTGCTGTGAGAAGAGGTTCATGACGTAGTTAGACGTAGTGCTGTGAGAAGAGGTTCATGACGTAGTTAGACGTAGTGCTGTGAGAAGAGGTTCATGACGTAATTTGACGTAGTGCTGTAAGAAAAATATTATGACGTAGTTAGACGTAGTTCTGTGAGAAGAGGTTCATGACGTAGTTAGACATAGTGCTGTGAGAAGAGGTTCATGACGTAGTTTAACATAGTGCTGTAAGAAGAGGTTCATGACGTAGTTAGAGATAGTGCTGTGAGAAGAGGTTCATGACGTAGTTAGACGTAGTGCTGTGAGAAAAGGTTCATGACGTAGTTAGACATAGTGCTGTGAGAAGAGTTTCATGACGTAGTTTGACATAGTACTGTGAGAAGAGGTTTATGACGTAGTTAGACATAGTGCTGTGAGAAGAGGTTCATGACGTAGTTAGAGATAGTGCTGTGAGAAGAGGTTCATGACGTAGTTTGACATAGTGCTGTGAGAAGAGGTTTATGACGTAGTTAGACGTAGTGCTGTAAGAAAAAATTCATGACGTAGTTAGACGTAGTGCTGTGAGAAGAGTTTCATGGCGTAGTTAGATGTAGTTTTGTGAGAAGAGGTTTATGAGGTAGTTAGACAAAGTGCTGTGAGAAAAGGTTCATGACGTAGTTAGACGTAGTGCTGTAAGAAAAGGTTCATGACGTAGTTAGACGTAGTGCTGTAAGAAAAGGTTCATGACGTAGTTAGACGTAGTGCTTTAAGAAAAGGTTCATGACGTAGTTAGACGTAGTGCTGTGAGAAGAGGTTCATGACGTAGTTTGACTTAGTTAGACGTAGTGCTGTGAGAATAGGTTCATGACGTAGTTAGACGTAGTGCTGTGAGAAGAGGTTCATGACGTAATTAGACGTAGTGCTGTAAGAAAAATAGTATGACGTAGTTAGACGTAGTTCTGTGAGAAGAGGTTCATGACGTAGTTAGACATAGTGCTGTGAGAAGAGGTTCATGACGTAGTTTGACATAGTGCTGTGAGAAGAGGTTCATGACGTAGTTAGAGATAGTGCTGTAAGAAGAGGTTTATGACGTAGTTAGACGTAGTGCTGTGAGAAAAGGTTCATGACGTAGTTAGACATAGTGCTGTTAGAAGAGTTTCATGACGTAGTTTGACATAGTACTGTGAGAAGAGGTTTATGACGTAGTTAGACATAGTGCTGTGAGAAGAGGTTCATGACGTAGTTAGAGATAGTGCTGTGAGAAGAGGTTCATGACGTAGTTAGACGTAGTGCTGTAAGAAGAGGTTCATGACGTAGTGCTGTGAGAAGAGGTTCATGACGTAGTGCTGTGAGAAGAGGTTCATGACGTAGTTAGACGTAGTGCTGTGAGAAGAGGTTCATGACGTAGTGCTGTGAGAAGAGGTTCATGACGTAATTAGAGATAGTGCTGTGAGAAAAGGTTCATGACGTAGTTAGACATAGTGCTGTGAGAAGAGGTTCATGACGTAGTTAGACATAGTTCTGTGAGAAGAGGTTCATGACGTAGTTAGACGTAGTGCTCTGAGAAGAGGTTCATGACGTAGTTAGACGTAGTGATGTGAGAAGAGGTTCATAACGTAGTTTGACGTAGTGCTTTGAGAAGAGGTTCATGACGTAGTTAGACGTGGTGCTGTGAGAAGAGGTTCATGACGTAGTTAGACGTAGTGCTGTGAGAAGAGGTTAATGACGTAGTTAGACGTTTTGCTGTGAGAAGAGGTTTATGACGTAGTTAGACGTAGTGCTGTGAGAAGAGGTTCATGACGTAGTCAGACGTTGTGCTGTAAGAAAAAAGTTCATGACGTAGTTAGACATAGTGCTGTGAGAAGAGGTTCATTAGGTAGATAGACGTAGTGCTGTGAGAAGAGGTTCATGACGTAGTTAGACATAGTGCTGTGAGAAGATATTCATGACGTAGTTAGACGTAGTGCTGTGAGATGAGGTTCATGACGTAGTTAGACGTGGTGTTGTGGGAAAAGGTTCATGACGTAGTTAGACGTGGTGCTGTGAGAACAGGTTAATGACATAGTTAGACGTAGTGCTGTGAGAAGAGGTTCATGACGTAGTTAGACGTAGTGCTGTGAGAAGAGGGTCCTGACGTAGTTAGACGTAGTGCTGTGAGAAAAGGTTCATGACGTAGTTAGACGTAGTGCTGTGAGAAGAGGTTCATGACGTAGTTAGACATAGTGCTGTGAGAAGAGGTTCATGACGTAGTTAGACGTAGTGCTGTGAGAAGAGGTTCATGACGTAGTTAGACGTAGTGCTGTGAGAAGAGGTTCATGACGTAGTTAGACGTAGTGCTGTGAGAAGAGGTTCATGACGTAGTTAGACATAGTGCTGTGAGAAGAGGTTCATGACGTAGTTAGACATAGTGCTGTGAGAAGAGTTTCATGACGTAGTTTGACATAGTGCTGTGAGAAGAGGTTTATGACGTAGTTAGACATAGTGCTGTGAGAAGAGGTTCATGACGTAGTTAGAGATAGTGCTGTGAGAAGAGGTTCATGACGTAGTTAGACGTAGTGCTGTGAGAAGAGGTTCATGACGTAGTGCTGTGAGAAGAGGTTCATGACGTAGTGCTGTGAGAAGAGGTTTATGACGTAGTTAGACGTAGTGCTGTAAGAAAAAATTCATGACGTAGTTAGACGTAGTGCTGTGAGAAGAGTTTCATGGCGTAGTTAGATGTAGTTTTGTGAGAAGAGGTTTATGAGGTAGTTAGACATAGTGCTGTGAGAAAAGGTTCATGACGTAGTTAGACGTAGTGCTGTAAGAAAAGGTTCATGACGTAGTTAGACGTAGTGCTGTAAGAAAAGGTTCATGACGTAGTTAGACGTAGTGCTGTAAGAAAAGGTTCATGACGTAGTTAGACGTAGTGCTGTGAGAAGAGGTTCATGACGTAGTTAGACGTAGTGCTGTGAGAAGAGGTTCATGACGTAGTTAGACGTAGTGCTGTGTGAAGAGGTTCATGACGTAATTAGACGTAGTGCTGTAAGAAAAATATTATGACGTAGTTGGACGTAGTTCTGTGAGAAGAGGTTCATGACGTAGTTAGACATAGTGCTGTGAGAAGAGGTTCATGACGTAGTTTGACATAGTGCTGTGAGAAGAGGTTCATGACGTACTTAGAGATAGTGCTGTGAGAAGAGGTTCATGACGTAGTTAGACGTAGTGCTGTGAGAAAAGGTTCATGACGTAGTTAGACATAGTGCTGTGAGAAGAGTTTCATGACGTAGTTTGACATAGTACTGTGAGAAGAGGTTTATGACGTAGTTAGACATAGTGCTGTGAGAAGAGGTTCATGACGTAGTGCTGTGAGAAGAGGTTCATGACGTAGTTAGACGTAGTGCTGTGAGAAGAGGTTCATGACGTAGTGCTGTGAGAAGAGGTTCATGACGTAATTAGAGATAGTGCTGTGAGAAGAGGTTCATGACGTAGTTAGACATAGTGCTGTGAGAAGAGGTTCATGACGTAGTTAGACATAGTTCTGTGAGGAGAGGTTCATGACGTAGTTAGACGTAGTGCTGTGAGAAGAGGTTCATGACGTAGTTAGACGTAGTGATGTGAGAAGAGGTTCATAACGTAGTTAGAGATAGTGCTGTGAGAAGAGGTTCATGACGTAGTTAGACGTAGTGCTGTGAGAAGAGGTTCATGACGTAGTGCATTGAGAAGAGGTTCATGACGTAGTTAGACGTAGTGCTGTGAGAAGAGGTTCATGACGTAGTTAGACATAGTGCTGTGAGAAGAGGTTCATGACGTAGTTTGACATAGTGCTGTGAGAAGAGGTTCATGACGTAGTTAGACGTAGTTCTGTGAGAAGAGGTTCATGACGTAGTTAGACATAGTGCTGTGAGAAGAGGTTCATGACGTAGTTTGACATAGTGCTGTGAGAAGAGGTTCATGACGTACTTAGAGATAGTGCTGTGAGAAGAGGTTCATGACGTAGTTAGACGTAGTGCTGTGAGAAAAGGTTCATGACGTAGTTAGACATAGTGCTGTGAGAAGAGTTTCATGACGTAGTTTGACATAGTACTGTGAGAAGAGGTTTATGACGTAGTTAGACATAGTGCTGTGAGAAGAGGTTCATGACGTAGTGCTGTGAGAAGAGGTTCATGACGTAGTTAGACGTAGTGCTGTGAGAAGAGGTTCATGACGTAGTGCTGTGAGAAGAGGTTCATGACGTAATTAGAGATAGTGCTGTGAGAAGAGGTTCATGACGTAGTTAGACATAGTGCTGTGAGAAGAGGTTCATGACGTAGTTAGACATAGTTCTGTGAGGAGAGGTTCATGACGTAGTTAGACGTAGTGCTGTGAGAAGAGGTTCATGACGTAGTTAGACGTAGTGATGTGAGAAGAGGTTCATAACGTAGTTAGAGATAGTGCTGTGAGAAGAGGTTCATGACGTAGTTAGACGTAGTGCTGTGAGAAGAGGTTCATGACGTAGTGCATTGAGAAGAGGTTCATGACGTAGTTAGACGTAGTGCTGTGAGAAAAGATTCATGACGTAGTTAGACATAGTGCTGTGAGAAGAGTTTCATGACGTAGTTTGACATAGTACTGTGAGAAGAGGTTTATGACGTAGTTAGACATAGTGCTGTGAGAAGAGGTTTATGACGTAGTTAGAGATAGTGCTGTGAGAAGAGGTTCATGACGTAGTTAGACGTAGTGCTGTGAGAAGAGGTTCATGACGTAGTGCTGTGAGAAGAGGTTCATGACGTAGTGCTGTGAGAAGAGGTTCATGACGTAGTTAGACGTAGTGCTGTGAGAAGAGGTTCATGACGTAGTGCTGTGAGAAGAGGTTCATGACGTAATTAGAGATAGTGCTGTGAGAAGAGGTTCATGACGTAGTTAGACATAGTGCTGTGAGAAGAGGTTCATGACGTAGTTAGACATAGTTCTGTGAGAAGAGGTTCATGACGTAGTTAGACGTAGTGCTGTGAGAAGAGGTTCATGACGTAGTTAGACGTAGTGCTGTGAGAAGAGGTTAATGACGTAGTTAGACGTTTTGCTGTGAGAAGAGGTTCATGACGTAGTTAGACATAGTGCTGTGAGAAGAGGTTCATTAGGTAGATAGACGTAGTGCTGTGAGAAGAGGTTCATGACGTAGTTAGACATAGTGCTGTGAGAAGAGGTTCATGACGTAGTTAGACGTAGTGCTGTGAGATGAGGTTCATGACGTAGTTAGACGTGGTGTTGTGGGAAAAGGTTCATGACGTAGTTAGACGTGGTGCTGTGAGAACAGGTTAATGACATAGTTAGACGTAGTGCTGTGAGAAGAGGTTCATGACGTAGTTAGACGTAGTGCTGTGAGAAGAGGGTCCTGACGTAGTTAGACGTAGTGCTGTGAGAAAAGGTTCATGACGTAGTTAGACGTAGTGCTGTGAGAAGAGGTTCATGACGTAGTTAGACATAGTGCTGTGAGAAGAGGTTCATGACGTAATTAGAGATAGTGCTGTGAGAAGAGGTTCATGACGTAGTTAGACATAGTGCTGTGAGAAGAGGTTCATGACATAGTGCTGTGAGAAGAGGTTCATGACGTAGTGCTGTGAGAAGAGGTTCATGACGTAGTTAGACATAGTGCTGTGAGAAGAGGGTCCTGACGTAGTTAGACGTAGTGCTGTGAGAAAAGGTTCATGACGTAGTTAGACGTAGTGCTGTGAGAAGAGGTTCATGACGTAGTTAGACATAGTGCTGTGAGAAGAGGTTCATGACGTAATTAGAGATAGTGCTGTGAGAAGAGGTTCATGACGTAGTTAGACATAGTGCTGTGAGAAGAGGTTCATGACATAGTGCTGTGAGAAGAGGTTCATGACGTAGTGCTGTGAGAAGAGGTTCATGACGTAGTTAGACGTAGTGCTGTGAGAAAAGGTTCATGACGTAGTTAGAGATAGTGCTGTGAGAAGAGGTTCATGACGTAGTTAGACGTAGTGCCGAAATAAAAGAAAGCTGAGAGAAGAAGCTGGCCTATCTGCAACTGACCAAACTTACCAATTCCACGTATGCGGCCGGCTTTTTAAAGCGAGGATTGGACTTTGCAGGCATCTTCGAGTCTATAGGATTTGAGAAATGTGCTCATCTTCGATCACGAAGGAGGAGCTAAATAGAAGTTCACTCATTAAAGACTTTAGTTGAGGACCATCCACAAAAACACTGTCTAGAGATTCCACATAGCTTCTACTTTAATCTAGGATTGAGCTTGTGTTGGACATTCATTACATTTACAAGTTTCATTTAACCTGACAACCTAAAGGGGTACCTTAATGGTTTATGGCTGGAGCCTTGAGAAGCCGTTAAAATCTCGTGATTTTGTTCTTGGTTACACGTGGTCATAGCTGCAAAGCTAGAAACTTCCATTTATTCAGTTGGTTTGTTACCAATATAATGATAGTTAGTTCCAGTGATAACAATAAGTTCATTTTATTCCGCGTTCAATTCGATTGGCGTGAACAATTAGCCTTGGGCCAATATTATTGGTCTTAATTCTAGAACGTTATGAAGACATTCTTATGATTTCACAAACTTTGTTTCTGTCCAGTTTATGACATAAATGGATTTAGGATTTTTTTGCTAGGGAGAGAACAAACTCAATCTGTAATAATAAATGTCTCTAGATCAACACCAACAACAATAAGCTCAGATAAACTTTAAGGAACAGTCTTCCACTTCTATTTCTAATTGACATAAATGATTGACCAAATTGCATTAGTTCAGAAACAAAAGTCACATTATTTGCAGACGATTGAATATTATATAAAACAATAAAAACAATACATGATACAGAAATTTTAGAAAGAGAATTAGTTCCAGATCGATTGCAGAAAAGGGAAAAAAGTTGGAGCATGTCTCTCCACAAAGAAAAATGTCAATTATTAAGGACTAACAAAAACACTACAACATATAAATACCACATATCTTATTCATGGTAAACCAATTATACAGGCAAAAACTCAAAATACCTAAATGTTATATAATAAAGGAAAATACTATCATAGAATTCCCATATTAATGAAATTATTATAAAAAATCAAACAAAGCATTAGGGACAGACTGACAGACCTATATATACAATATCTAGACTAGACAATATATATACTTATATAGACCTATATATACACTATCTAGACTGGACTAATTGAGTATTTTATTGATCCACGTGTTGTTAGGTCCAATAAATAATTGTTTAAAGTATCAACGTGATCGACGAATACGTGAGGGAGAAATAGCGTTGACATTTATTTAAGGGGACTAAACGCAACAAATTTAGCCATTTATTATTATTATTATTATTATTATTATTATTATTACTTTACCCTGTTGTTATGAAACAAAATAATTACTAGTAATTAATTGACTGATTGGTTACTTTTTTAAATTATTGACTCATGTCTTGTCTGTACCAATGAATAATTGTGCGAAGTTTCAACTTGATCCGAGAATGGGTGTGGAAAAAATAACGTGTTCAAACTTTTTACCAGACAGACAGAGTGGGTTGACATAAACCAAAATACAATTTAAAAAAAAAAGCGTATATTGAGTTAAGGGAGACTACTACAAACCGTTTTTTTTTCTTTTGTAAAGTAAATTGAAGATCATTGTTTTAAATTCCTAGAATCTTATGCACCATTTATAAAAAAAAAAAAAACGTTTCCACAGATATAGCTCAAAAAATGGCTATACATCATTTCCTGTCTTCCGGTCTATATATTTTATGTCTTTGGCAGTTTCGTTTGTAGCACACAATTATTTCAACATGGCAGAAGTGACCCAAACCTACACATTATTTGAAAGAACCAGATAATGCAGATAAAAGGAGTAGCTATTGACATTGTAAAAGTGTTGACTCACAGACCTATATATATTATATCTAGCATGGGCGTAGCCAGGATTTTTTTTTCGGGGTGGGGGGGGGGTCCTGCGGAAAAAAAATATTATATGTGTGTGTGTGTGTGTGTGTGTGTGTGTGTACATAATTAATCTTTATTACATTCTGACCCTTTTGGAAGACGTTTATTGTGCCATAGAATAGGTTCTTCCTGGAATTAGTGGAAAACTTGTAGACTCCCCGCCCTTGCTAGCAAGGGGGTCTGGGGGAGCTCGCAGCGCTCCCCCAGCGAATACTATTTCTGGTATTGAAAGCCAACAAAATGCATATTCTGAGGTATCTACAGTGAATTATCTTTCTATTAAAAAGTTTTATTTCAAAAACCTAATGTGCTATTCTTACTGGCTTAGACCCTCTCGCGCCCTTCGGCGCATTTTCCGGCAAGCTGTTTCCGTAACTCTTATTATGCGTAATTCATTTTGTCGGAGAACATGTCCCGCAAAACCTCATGCGACGCTCTGTCACAACCTTACTAAGGATTCGACTCCCAGTTCGGCATATGATTTCTTTGATTTAGACCCGATCTCTATAACTGACTCCTAAAATCTGTCTTAGCCATCTTTCTTGAGCCACATTTAGTGTTTTTTAATTTCGACAGAAGACTATTCACACTTTATTAATGGAGCCCAAGTCACTGGTAGAAATTTGTAACCTCTCTTGACTACGCTCTTGGAAGTACATGCCTGTATTTCGCTTTAGATTTTATATCGAAAAGGAAAGTTTTATCGTCAAAATCATTGAGGTTTTTTTTTTGTTGTTGTTTTTTTTTAATTCAAAACATCATTTAACTACGATCATAGAATTTGGTGACTGTAGTTTGCTTTAAAATAATTTTGAAGAGAGAGGTTTCCAACTCAAAACGCTCTGTAGGGGAATTTCAAACTCAAAACCATCTGGAGGGGTTTTAAACTTTAAAGAAAAAGCCATCTGGAGGAGGGGGATTTAAACTCAAAACCCCCTTTGGCTACGCTCATGGCATTTTGAGTGCGTAATTTGCTTTTTTTTTTTAAATTGAAGAAGTAGTTTTCAGCTTCAAACCCCGCTGGCAGGGGCTTTTAAACTCAAACCCCTTTGGCTACGCTCATATATTTTATAGTGTGTAATTTGATTTTTTAAAAATATTTTTAGGTACTTTTTAGCTTCAAACCCCAACTGGAGTGGGGGGGGGGGGTAAACTCAAAACCCCTTTGGTTACGCTCATAGAATCGTGAGTGTGTAATTTGCTTTTTTATATTGAGAGGGGGTTTATCGTAATTTTTGGAGGCGGTATTAAAGTTAAAATCTTCCTTAGCTGTTTTCTTGGAATTTGGAATTGTCGTTTTCATTTTTTTCAGTTTTGTTTATAGAAGAGGGGGATTTAACTGCAAAACCCCTGGTAGGGGGTTTTAAACTCAAAACCCCTGGTAGAGAGATTTGTATCTCAAAACCCCCTGATAGGGGTTTTTAAATCTCAAAACCTCCTGGTAGAGGGTTTTTAACTCAAATCCCTCTTGGCTGTGCTGTGGTAAGTGATCATTTAGTATTAAAATCTCACCTAAAATAAACAAAATGAAAGCAAAAATCAGTCACTTAATTCCGTCCCCCCCCCCCAGCAATTATTTCCATTTAGGATTTTCTAAACATTATCTCAATGGAAACTAACAGGAAATGGCTTTGTTTCAAAGATTTGCTTGAATATATAGTTCTGTGATAGATAGCCCATTCTATTTATAAAATCCGTAAAATGGTATTGCATTATTTCTAGACTTTGAAAACTAAAGATCATTACTTTTCTAAGTTAGAAAAGAATGATTTCCGTACATTTAGGGCGACTTCCATTACAGCTTGAAAAGTAAATGTAAAAGTAAATGAAATATATATATATATATATATATATATATATATATATATATATATATATATATATATATATATATATATATATATATATATATATATATATATATATATATATATATATATATATATGTATATATATATATATATATGTATATATATATATATATATATATATATATATACTGATAATAATCGGATAAGAATGTGTTTCCTTTTTCCAGTCTAGGTATAATATATACAAGTCTATGTGTTAACGCTACAAAATATTTATTTATTTTTTTTTTTTCCTTTTGTATTTCCTTTTCATACAAATTATTACTTTTTAATAAACATCACAAAAAATCGATGATATTAATCTGACTCCTTCTTCCCAAAGAACATCGATCGACCTTCAAAGGCTCTCTGATTGGTATCATTCGATATCCATCGCTGTCACATGGTAGTAGATTTTGGGTCTGTAATTTAATCATCTTCATTCTAGAAGTAGAATAAAATGTATTTAATTATAATAGCTTCAGCTAAATAGAAAGTATCGTGGGCTCTTTAGTAAACAAACTACTGCTATTAAGCTTGCCTTTTTTTTAAAGAGATAATCTCACAGCTGTAATAGAGATAATATCACAGATGTAACAGATGATCTCAAAGCTGTAAAAGAGATAGTCTTTACTGTAACATAGATAATATAACAGTCGTAACAAAGATTATCTCACGGCTGCAACAAAGATAAGCTCACTGCTGTAACAAAGATAAGCTAACGGCTGCAACAAAGATAAGCTCACGGCTGCAACAAAGATAAGCTCACGGCTGTAACAAAGATAAGCTCACGGCTGCAACAAAGATAAGCTCACGGCTGCAACAAAGATAAGCTCACGGCTGTAACAAAGATAAGCTCACGGCTGCAACAAAGATAAGCTCACGGCTGCAACAAAGATAAGCTCACGGCTGCAACAAAGATAAGCTCACGGCTATAATAGAGACTGGGTTTAATGAATAAAACTGCTACACAACTCGAAACAAAAAGATGATGTGAGGCGTGGGCGGCCTTCACCTGTTCTCGATAGTTCAGTAAATAGCCCGAGTGACAAGTTGCACGACTCGCGTCTAATTCAACCCAAATAGTTTTTACGGAGAGAGCTTACGAATGCGTGGCCTATAGTGAATGGCTCCCCACCCCACACTCTAATCCATTCCCATACACCAAATAACCGCGGCCAGTATTTACCAAAACGACATTTATACATTATAATCATTTATAATTCAATTGAAGATGTCACTGACGCTGACGCCTGTACTCATGTCACAGTACCAATAAATGCTCTCTAAAAGGCTCCATTCCATCACTGGACCCACGTGGACAAGGGGAAGCTACTACGTTTTAATTATATCCTATGTGTCACCTCCCCTGGTTATTTGTCGAGTGATGTTTCTAATCATTGCAAAGCAAAAAAAAGAATGTGTGGCTCTGTTATATCTAATCATGTACTTTCTAGTCAGAATCAAGCGTTGACAATATATTTGTAGAGTTGCTCCTTCTAATTGTATCATTAGATTCTTTGGAAATATTATTATTGAGACAAAGAAAAAGATAAAGGCACATTTCATATTCCATATTCTAGAACAATTTCATACAAATGCTCACTCTCTCCTAGTGCTATCAGAGCATGAAACTAGTTGCCTGAATCAGACAGGAAAACAAGGACATAGCAGTGTAAGTCTCTAATTAACATACACATGGCTACACGTAGGACGTAATTATCTTCTCTTTGAAGGAACGTCTGTAATGGATTTGATAAACAGACTATTTTAATAGTATAACAGCGGTTCTCAACCTTTTTAGTCCCGCGAGCCTATTTTGAAATTTCCCACAATGCGGCGAACTCAATCGTAAAATCATCTGTGTTTTTGCTAGTGTTAAAAACCCTAATCATGATTTAAATGTCTTGTAAGAATAGCCAGAGCTGTATGTTTCGTCACAAAGCACTGTGTAATTTTCTGCTTATAGGTAGATCACAAATAGACATTTTGTCTTTATGACTTACATATACTTACTTTTCCATTGCGTGTCCACCCTATTCATGGTTTATATTTATCTGGCAACTTACAAAGCATGACGGAGCATGGTCAACTATCGAGCTATTCTATCCTACATTGCTACAAAATTGTTGCGTACATTTCTGAAAAAGCCAAAACTTCATTGCGAAGGTTAAACTTCTTTATGTCATGCCAGATCAGTAATTCTGAGGCAGCCTTTGCAAGGTTAGAATGAATGTCATCTTCTGCATCAAATCTAGTTCTCTTTTAACACGTTGGAAAATAATGTTTTGCAAAGCTATTGTTACGAATCTCACTATCCAGGCTCTCTGCAAACTGCACCATACACCACCAACGTAAGAAATGGACAACTCAGGGCTCCAGAGTAACGTAACACTTTAATACTTGAATAAATAACAGCCAATACTGTACAATTGGCAACACGTACACTGTACAAATATCTCTCCGATAACACCGTTCCGCCGTATCAACTCTTGCACTGGCCTCTCCGTCTCGTTCCGGACTTGCACTGGGTTCAACAGTTCAGGACTGACTTCACACCCTAGGCTCGTTGTGTCGGACTCGATCGCAGACCAAGATCAAGACGCCAGTCGTCTCAACTGTACTTGACAGTACTCCGCACTGAACCGTCGTAATGCTCCGTACAGAACCACACCGCTGAACTGTGCTGTAGTCGACCGGACTGTAGTGAACCGGGCTCTGAACCCCTGCCGTGAACCGTCTTGACTGCGACACCTCCGCTCTTATATAGGGTCCCTACTGGCCTTCTCGAACCGGACAGAACGCCGCTCGACATTTCTAGGTGGTCAGATGACTACAACTCTCGTGACGCTCCTGAGCTCTGTTCAAGACGTCGATTCTTCCAGAACCACCGTGTTGACACTCGTCTCGGCTGACCGTCGTAGCTCGTCACGGTTGACCGCTCGTCTTGCGCTGGCCTGGGGCGATTTGCGTCGGTTGACTACACTCACACCACTACCCCCATCTGTGCCATCACCAGGTTTATAACACTATGCTGTTGAAGATTTAACTCATTGAAGATAACATTAGACGTCCACCAGGATGTATTTGCTGTAGTTCACTTTCAGTGCTAAAGAACGCTTACAACTGTGGCTTGTTTTCTACTTGATAACGAAGATTAAACAAAAATTGTTTCATGAAAATCAGAACATTTTTGGATGCTTCGAATTCATGACAATGCTTTGAAAACAGTCGACTGTTTAAAACAGTCGATTTCCCAAAACTAACATCTTTTTTGTTTTATTACTTCATGTAATTCTCGTGGAAATTACTAATATTCGTCCATGAATCATACAGTCAGATCCAAAGCCTTAACATATTATGTCTGCAGCACGGAGCCACTTGACACATGTTGAAACGAAGAACAACATCCAAGCATACCTGGAGCAGAATCTTTGGAGTCACTTCAAACATTCGTCCAAGAATTTGTGTCTCATACATCAGATGCTGTAGGAGTCATTTCAAGAGATTTACAAAAAAGAAACTCGACTTTAAAATAACCATCTTTTAGTCGTATTTACTGGCTTTCTAGACTCTTCTAAAATATTGTATGTCCTTGTCAGTAAAGCTCGGAAATGTTTGATTTCAAAATGACATTGCAGTTCGTTCTGCTAAAAGAACTTCATTACCACTGAAGCATACAAGTTTTTTTCTATTTCTGCATTAACTATTGAAATAAAGCCATAGCGTGAAAAATCGTCATTATATTTTATTTTTTTCAAGCTCCATTTTCAGGATGTGTCATATAATGAAAAAATTACCCCCAATTACACGATGGAGTATTTCTAATTAGAAATGAATGTGCTTTTAACTTACGTGCGTAAATCTTCACCATAGAAATCATTTCTAGGATTTTGTTTGTAAAAATGTTTGTTTTACATGTTTCGGATGTTCCTTCAGAGTTGAAGATAATTACTTCCTAGTCGAAACCTCCCGCAGGACGACGGGGGATGGGAGCGGGCAGGGTTTGAACCCGGGACCATCGATAAATCTGAACGACAGTCCAGCGTGCAAACCTCACGACCAGGCAGCAACGCAATGGCACAACGCAGCTTTTCCCACTCCATTTGATGGACAGTAAGTTTAACTGTTACAAAACTTTATGCTGCGAAAAACAAAATGCTTGTAAAGATTCTGATTCAGTAGTTTGTAACATCTATTTTCGAATGACAATTATAGGAAAAAGTAGTAATTAGCCATGAACAATTTTAAACAATGACAAGTTTTTTAGACAAAAAAAAATATATTTTTCCGATGGTCTTAGGCGACACCTGGAAAATCGTCATTCGTCCCCTAAGGGGATCGCGAGCCAAAGGTTGAGAACCCCTGGTACTATAACTCGCCTTCCATTCCACTTTATAATGTTTAGTCTGATATGCTCTTCGTGTGTGTTGGGGAGGAGTTAGCGTAAAGAAGGTTTCCTTGCTGCCTTTAGGAGTTGGTTGAAGTCAGATCTCGAGGTAGGGGAGGGGGAGGAGTTATCGTAAAGAAGGTTTCCTTGCTGCCTTTAGGAGTTGGTTGAAGTCAGATCTCGTGCTAGGGGAGTGGGCAGGATTTACTGTAAAACTGCATACATTTTATTTGTAGTGAAAAGGGACTATGGTATATATTTTTATTTGTCCAACTAAAAGTGCGCGCGACTAATTTGTAAACTTTTAATCTAAAACAGCTGTTTCGTTTATAACACGAGGTAGTGTGGTAGTATCGCAGTCTCGTAGTGTGGTAGTGGGGTTATCCACTGGGAGATATGATGTTCTCACAAGCTGGTCGGCCCTGTGTCCAAAACGTTATCGCTGAGTCGCCACGTGGAGACCCGGGGGAAAACTTCCAATTGGTCTATCACTACCAGATTCCTGGGTCTTGTTTGATCCAACTAACAGTTTCTGAGTTTATTTGGTTCTATTGGACAACGCATTGGGATGTGAGAAATACATTGAGCCTATATACTATTTAGATCTACATGAAATAGAAATACATGATGAATATATTACAACTATAGACTCATACAAGTGAATATCGATACTTAGCCGTGCAGTAATAACAAGATTTGGCTGCTGTGTCCACTTGTTTAGTTTAAGTGGTTGGAGGAATACCCTGGAAATTTGAGTTGTATTAGATGTACCCCCGTAATCAACGGTTGACAAAGTACCATTTAACCAGCACAACTGCGACACCCCATTATATCCACCTCGAATTCCAGTATCTATTATGATGATTTAGACCAGTGGTTCCCAAACTTTTTTTTGTCTCGTAGACCCTTTGCCTTGTTTTCTGTTTTTGTTAGACCCCTTGCTTAATTTGTATTTGTATTGCATTTTTTGCCAATTCATCAACATTTTTTAAAACTTTTTTCTAACTTTAGTAAGTTGAAGAGTAAAAAAGTAACTTAAAGCTACAAATATATCTTTTTTTTTTTTATTGATAAAATTCAAATTTAAACCAATTAAAGTAACAACAAATATGTATTGCTTGAATCATCAAACACACTGGAAATTTTTTGTCCCGGGTTTACCATCCGTTGCTACGGATATTATGTTTCATATAGGAATTTGTTGTTCTATGAAGTAGTTCTTTAAACATTAAATTATAATTTATTTATTAATTCGCCTTAAGTATCATTGTAAAAGTTTTGACAAAGAGTTTCTCGTGTATTTCTTGATCTTTAACGTGTGGTGCAAATATTGAGTCCGCGGAACTGTTGTCACTAAGGGAGATGGGTCGAAGGTGAGTATATGGCTCCTTTTGTCTCGAAAGGCAATGGATGCGCCCAAGTGAGTCACTGGTTTTGGCTTAATCTTGAGACGGGGCAGAATCTGGTGTGGCTAATCAAGCCAATTCTAGAACGGCAGACTTTGCCACAATTCGTACATTTGTATGCCTCTGATTTAGGGCTAGCAGACAGGGCAGCTTTCTTTTTTTCCCTCTTGATTAAAGCCGCTTCAATTCTTTTGTTCTCAGCAAGGGTTGTCCCAGCACGCACAGTCTGTCTCCATGCACTCCGGTCTTTGGCTATGTTTTCCCACATACTTTCACTGATGCCTGAGGCTCTCATGTCTCGCTTGCAGACATCTCTATATGTTAGTCTTGGGCGGCCCTTGGGTCTGACTCCTTCCACAAGCTCAGCATATAAGATATCTTTCGGGATTCTACCATCTGGCATGCGGGTGACATGTCCGAGCCAGCGTAATCTCCTTTGTGTCAGGAGAGCATACATGCTGTTCATATTGGCCAGTCTCAAAACTTCCTGATTGGAGACATGGTCCCTCCAAGAGATGCCCATTATGCGTCTCAGGCAGCGCAAGTGGAAACTATTCAATCTGTGCTCTTGGTACATGTATGTTGACCAGCTTTCACTGCCATAAAGGAAAGTGCTCACAACACAGGCGTTGTAGACTAGGATTTTGGTCGCTGTGGTCAATTTACCATTTTCCCAGACGCGCTTGGAGAGTTTTGCCAATGCTGTGGTAGCTTTTCCTATCCTTTTTGTCAGCTCGATGTCTAAGTCTAGGTTACTGACAATTGTTGAACCCAAGTAGGTAAATTCCTGCACCACTGAAAGGGTGTGGTTCCCAATTTGTATTATAGGTATTTCTGCAACGTCTTGTGCCAGGATTTCGGTCTTGGAGAGACTTATAGTAAGGCTAAACTCTTGACAAGCAGCTGCTAAGGCGTTCACTAGCTTCTGTAGACCTCCTTGTGAGTGAGATACGAGTGCCGCGTCATCGGCAAACAGCAGCTCCCTTATCAAGATACGACGCCTTTTCGTTTTGGCTTTAAGACGTGCCAGGTTAAAGAGCCTTCCATCGGATCTGCTATGGATGTATATTCCGTCTTCCAGGGATTTAAAAGCACTGGATAGTACGACTGAGAAGAAGATGCCAAAAAGTGTAGGGGCCAGTACACATCCTTGTTTTACACCGCTCTTAATAGAGAATGGCCTGGAGGAAGAACTTTCAAACTGAACGGTGCCCTGCATATTTTCGTGAAAAGCTGACACTAGTTTTCTTAACTTATTTGGACAGCCGATTCTCTCTAGTACAGCAAACAGACCGCTTCTGCTAACAAGGTCAAAGGCCTTGGTCAAATCAATAAAAGCTATGAAGAGGGGCTGCTTTTGTTCTCTGCTCTTCTCCTGTAGCTGCCGCAGAGAGAAAATCATATCTGTTGTAGATCTTCCTGCCCTAAAGCCACACTGCGACTCTGGATAAACACGATCTGCCAGGATCTGTAATCGCTTTAGTAACACTCTAGCAAAAGCCTTTCCGACTATGCTAAGCAGTGAGATGC
The DNA here is from genome assembly GCF_947242115.1 of Biomphalaria glabrata. NCBI lineage: Eukaryota > Metazoa > Mollusca > Gastropoda > Planorbidae > Biomphalaria > Biomphalaria glabrata. The sequence continues at coordinate 20,523,995 of NC_074726.1, forward strand.
CTCTGTAATTGTTACAATCAGAGCGGTCGCCTTTATTTTTATAAATTGTAACAATGTTGGAGTCTTTCAATTCCTTGGGGACCATTCCTTGTTCCCAGCACAAGCTTAGCAGTTCATGGAGTGGTTTGATTAGGGCATGTTTTCCAGCCTGAATTACTTCAGCAGGAATGCCATCTCCTCCGGGTGTTTTCCCATGTGCAAGCATGTCAATGGCAATGCTCAGCTCCTTTACTGAGGGCGTTTCGTCTAATTCCGTCAAAACTGGAAGTGATGGGAAGTTGGAAACAGCATTTGGTGAGATGGCGTTTTCAATCTGGTAGAGTTCTGCATAGTGTTCTACCCATCGTTCCATTTGCAGCGCACGATCGCTGATGACTGAGCCATCTTTTGACTTGAGTGGAGCACACTTGCTGGTGTGAGGTCCAAAGGCTTTTCTCATGCCCTCATATAGTCCTCTTATGTTACCACAGTCGGCACAAGATTGAATATCTTCGCATAGCTCCTGCCAGTATTTGTTAGCACATTGTCTCGCTACTCTTTGGGCATTGTTACGTGCAGCTCTGAGCCTTATTAAGTTGCTTGGGGTGGGATCCTTCTTGTAGATTAGCATGGCTGCTCTCTTGTTCGTAGTGGCAGTTTCCATTTCTGGTAGACTAGCTTCAAACCAGTCTTCGCTTTTCTTGGTTTTGTTTCCAAAGACCAGTGACGATGTTTGGTAGATTGTATCACGCATAAACGTCCAGCTTTTTTCTACCTCAGTCACAGAGAAGTTTTTAAAAGCTTCCTCTAATTTGTTCTCAAATTCGGTGCAAAGATCAGGATTTTTTGTGCTAGTAGTATTCAGGCGTGATTTTCTTTTTCCCTGTGAAGTGTGGATCTTAGTTGGCAGCAGTCTTGTCCGGCATGACACTAAAGTATGATCAGTATCACAATCCGCGCTTTGGTAGCTACGTGTCAGCAGTATATTTCCAATGTCCTTTTTTCGTGTCAGTATCATATCCAGCTGGTGCCAGTGCCCAGACCTAGGGTGCCTCCATGAGACACAGTGCTGTGGTTTTGTTCTGAAGTATGTGTTGGTAATGCAGAGCTTATGGTATGTGCAGAATTCAAGCAGTCTTTGTCCGTTCTCATTCATCTTTCCGATTCCAAAAAGCCCAAGACAGTCTGGCCAGGTAGTGTGATCTGATCCTACTCTGGCATTGAAGTCACCTAGAAGGATCATATGTTCTTTTTGAGGAATGTTTGCAATGGCTTCTTTGAGGTCTTCATAGAACTTGTCTTTGTCCTCCTGAGGCGAGCATAGTGTGGGGGCATAGGCACTAATTAGAGTGACTTTTCCAGATGCTGTCATCATACTTATGCTTAGTAGCCGTTCCGAGCCACCAACTGGGGGGACTATCATGGGAAGAAGACTGTTCTTGACAGCAAAGCCCACACCATGTATTCGAGTCTCATCCTGTGCTTTCCCTTTCCAAAAGAAAGTGTAGTCAGTCTCGCGGAGCATGCCGTTTTCGGCCAGTCGGGTTTCTTGCAGGGCTGCAATGTCAATATGTAGCCTTTTTAGCTCGTTGATTATAACTGCCGTCTTCCTTGCATCGTCGATCTGCCTTAGATCATCAGTGAGACCAGGACACATTGTCCTGACATTCCAAGTGGCCAGTCGCATGACAGGGATTTTCTTTTTCAGTTTAATTTTTCTTCTTTTGTTGCTTGGTGCAAGTTTCCAGCCTACTTGTCGTTTTAAACTAAGCTCTAAGCACCCATTAGAGCAGGCAGGCTGTGGCGGATCAGCACCTAACTGACTGGGGGCTGCCCAGGTTGAGGCGGGCGGTAGCTGATCAGTGAGGCGCGAAGACCTCTCCCACCGTCAGAGACAACCCGTGGCGTCCATACATTACGCCAATCAAGTTGGACTTATAACCCGTAACTGTTGTCTCCCGTGTTGTTTTAGCCGCTTTGCAGCAGCACCAGAGTTTCCTCTCCGGGGCGCATTCCTGGGCCTTGGATAAAGGGGTCATGGGTGGCCCATGCGTCATGATCCCTCTCTCGACCTTGCTGATGTGATCCAAAGGAACGCATCGCATTACATTTGGCACCAACTCAGTTGCAGAAGCTGCCGGAGGGAATTTCATAGCTGATACTCCCAACGCCTAAGGGGCTTCACTCCTGATTTCTCCTCGAGGTTGTCTCCTGAAGCCTCAGTACCGCAAGGCAGCGGGGGTTTGAAGTCAGAGTACCCCTCTCCTAGATGAACTGCCTTACTAGGCTGACGAGCTCCATCTGCCCGAAGCTCCCGGTTTTGTGGCGCCAGGTATCCGCCTTCACCCCTTCACCTGTTAGTAAGAGCAGTTTCGCCGGGCTTAATATCTAAGCCACACGAGCAGGCCAGGTGCTGGACTTAGTTGTCAGAGGCTATTTGAGACGCATGCCATTAGGAGTACTTTATAGACAATGGGAGCTTAACCCCATTGACACCCCTGGCCATGACAACCAGACAAGCTTTCGAAGGTGAGTAACTGGCTTCTAAACCTGTAAGCTTTGAGCAGGATGGGCTCATTAGCCTTGGCTTGCTACCCACCGAAATTCAAACCTCTGCTACCTTGCAACTATACCCAAATATAGGAAAGCTTTCAGGGATCAATCCTGAGGAAAAATTAGGAGCCAAAGACCCTTAGGCAGTTTGCAGCACACAGCGCTACACCCTGTCAGAGCACACAGCGCTACACCCTGTCAGAGCACACAGCGCTACACCCTGTCAGAGCACACAGCGCTACACCCTGTCAGAGCACACAGTGCTACACCCTGTCAGAGCACACAGCGCTACACCCTGTGAGAGCACACAGCGCTACACCCTGTGAGAGCACACAGCGCTACACCCTGTCAGAGCACACAGCGCTACACCCTGTCAGAGCACACAGCTCTACACTGTCAGAGCACACAGCGCTACACTGTCAGAGCACACAGCGCTACACCCTGTCAGAGCACACAGCGCTACACCCTGTCAGAGCACACAGCGCTACACCCTGTCAGAGCACACAGCGCTACACATTGTCAGAGCACACAGCGCTACACCCTGTCAGAGCACACAGCGCTACACTGTCAGAGCACACAGCGCTACACTGTGAGAGCACACAGCGCTACACCCTGTCAGAGCACACAGCGCTACACTGTCAGAGCACACAGCGCTACACCCTGTCAGAGCACACAGCGCAACACCCTATCAGAGCCTGCGACGCCTCTGATCCAAAACTGTAAATATGTCGTTTGCAAAGAATTATAAAAAAGCTTTTAATTGTATAAATCATGCCAACGATGTGACCTTGAACTGTATTGTTGCTTAAGAAATCAATGATTCATCTATTGTGTTTTCCGTATTTTGCTAAAAGTCAAGAGATATTGTAAGACTCACAAACCATCATCTTCTCTATATGATGCTGAAGAGTAATTGTGTGGTTCTTTTCTTTATCTTTGAGTGTTCGAAAGTTTTTCTAATCTGTATCTATTTTGTCAGGATGACATTGCCTCAAATGATCCTCCAGCGCAATTGGTTTCATATCGCCATAAATAATAAACTTAGCATTTGCTTGTTTGATAAGGAAGGAATGAATCCCAATTTTAAATAATCATAGCTGTTTAATCTACATTTCTTTTTTGTTAAAAATTTGTTACATGTAGACAAAATTAAGCTCTTTAGATAATTATTGGAATTAAGTGCAAAATTGTTTTCATTTGAATAGCAGGATAAATATTTAAATGATTAACTAAGGTACAAATAATATAGGCCCTATATGAAATAATTACATTTAATGGGATGTAAAAATTAAAGTCACGACCTGCTTAAATTAAATCTATAATCTTAGACCCCATTGGACATGTCATAAACCTCAAATTTATTTTTTCACTTTCGTAGACCCCTTGGAAGTCTTGGTAGGCCCCTGGGGGTCTATAAAGACCACTTTGGGAATCACTGATTTAGACCGTCCGATAATAACAGTATCACTCACCCCCTCCCCAAAAAAAGGTACTTCAAAAAAACTAATTTTAGTATGCCAGGTCTCTAACGCCCCCACCCTACCAGGCCCTACTTATTGTATCCCCCTGTTCTGAGCACTGAACGCTCACATATTTTGGTCGAACCTCCCCACCCCTTCCATTTGAACGCTCCCTTGACATCAGTTTTCGACCATGAATGAAAGTAGTTTACGCTGAATTAGCATATCCTTTTTGAATGCCCTTTCCTAATCCACCTTAGGCAGACCCTACTACCACTCCAGCCCAACATAACCAACACCATGTATGGCAGTGCCGAACAAATGAAAATAACAGCACATTATATTTTCTTGGCACAGTCTGCAAACGAGCTCACAGCTCAGCAGCAAAAAGCTGGCTAGGAGAAGAAGAAGAAGAACTTTGAATAAGAACATATGTTGACCTCCTACACACAGACACATACTTCTATCCTCCTGAGCATTCTAGTTTGACTTTTCTCACTATCCCTGCCCCCCCCCCCGCCCGGGTCATAATCCCTAAAAATAATTCTATATAATTTCAGCAACTTTTCTTCGGCTTCTTAATGCAATATTAATATATTCCATATATGCTAATTATTGGTTGGATCCCTTTTTGGTTATCACTCTGAAATCATAACGCTCTCTCACCCAGGAACTCTTTTATCTTTTTTATTGACCTTCACTCTCAACACACACAATCATTATGTTCTACCTACATTTCATTTTGTTTTTACATTTTTTACAAACAAAATCACGTATTACGTCAATACCAGCCTTAAAAAAATGCAATGTCCCACTTTTAAATGTCATAAAAATTTTTTTTATAAATGTCTACAAAAGAAAGTTATGCGCCAATGAGTGCTATTCAAAATTACACAAAAAGAGTTTCAATAGTTCTTAAAGAAATATAATAATTTACGTTTGAATATGTCGGCTTTAAACAAAAAAAATATTGGGCCAAACCCCACGGTTTCTATCGTAAAAAAAAAAGGCTTAGTTGATTTTGTACACGGTAAGTTAAAAAATTATCATCTTTTGTCCACCGCAAGTTGGAAAATTATTGATTCAGTTAGTCAGGGCTTTTGCGTTTATATATGTAAGATGTATATTGGACTGGGCCGGTCTTAAGCCATTGCAACCTATGCGGTCGCAGTGGGCCCCACGTCTTCATAGGCATCGCGGTAATTGTAAGTGTCAATTATTAAATTAAACCATTATAACTTATATATAATAACAGGGTTTCCACGGCCTCCTGATTTTCAGGAAATCTCCTAAAAAGGAAAAATGAACAAAAAAGTCCTAAAAATCTCCTGAAATTATTAAAATCTCATGAAAAATGGACAATAATGTTATTTTTTGGGTGCCTATAAAATAACTAAAATAATCTTAATTTTGACATTATGCTTTTCCCTACCCAGAAGGCCCCGCGCAATCCGTTTCGCATTGGGACCTGCAATTGCTAGCGCCGGCCCTGATATTGGATCACGCTTTTAATTAAGGAGAAATAGGTGTCACTTTATTTGTGTACTTTTGTTTTTGCGAGTAACTGTCACAAACAACTCAGGTTGCAAAAAATGTTCGACACACTTACCTCGGGCGTTTCATTAAGGATGTTTCTAATGTTGAAAATATTGATGATGTGAATAAAATCGTTAATGTTGATAATTTCTAAAATGTTGATAATTTCTATAATAGTATTAATCTGTGTAATATAATTTTTATGCTGTGGATAATCTCACCACTTCACATATCTAGGAAGTGTAGTTTCAAATGTCGCATCGCTTTCAAGGGAAGTTGATAACCGTCGGGACAGGGCCAGGAGTGCTTTTGGACGCCTCCAGGCGAGAGTTTGGCGGAATAGATCGTTCCGCGTATGACAAGTCAAAAGCTTGTTGTCAGAGTCACTCAATTTTATTACAGCATTAAGTATTATTATTTATTTATTTTATTTTAATTAATTCCCCGTTCTATCCCCAATTTCATCACCCGCCCCACCTTTTCCTCTTCTCACTAGACTTAGTCCACCTCCTTGGCGACAACTAGGCCGCGTCTTTTCACTTATCTCCCCTTGACCGGGGGAAAACTAAACACTCAGTCTCGTACTTTGGTCTTAGGCGCTAGATGTCCGGCTTTCAAGTCGAAGCCAGCTTTGATGGCACACGCTTCATTAATTGTTCTACCCCACCCACGTCTCTCTTTGATCAAGGAGATTATTCGTGTTACCACTCCTCTTGACCCTTCCAAGGTGCAACTTTCGTCGGGCTTTACCCACGTGAGAGATAATCTTTAGCCTATCCGCCCATCTCTTCCGGACCTTTATAAGGTAGGATAAGGCGGGACATACACGCTCTCACTTCTCTCTCGCTGGCTATCGAGTTTGGACTATTTCATACATTCTTACTCTCAGAGGAATACCTGGTTGTAAGCCGAGCTTAATCACAGTTCCACTTAATTACTTTGTGCATATTTCTCACTGGATATTATCATGTCTATTTTATTATTTCATTTATATTTAATTAGTGCATTGTGTATTTCTCACTGTCGTAAGTAGCAAAATATAAACATGGCATATGTATATATTTATGTATTGCATTAATCTATTAATGCTATGTTGCTCAATTGATCGTTGATGCAGCCATGTATATATTTGTACATCTTATTTTATTTCCTGTATCTCGGTTGACCGCCTTGATAATTTTACTAGCGCACTAATACTGCGCTTAGAAAAGAGATATGAATTATCTACCCTGTAGTCATTCTACTTTGACGAAAGTTGCGCCCCAACGAACGGACGCTCTCCCCGTTCAAGCTCGCTACTATGTTTATGGCCGACGGCCATGTGTAAACAATAGCGTAATGGTCGCTGACCAGCGTCCGCCACCCCCCATTTTTCTTTTCACTTGTGTTGTTTATTTGAGATTATTTTTCCTCTTTTCTGTACATTTTTATATTGCTACTATTTAGCCATCTATTTTCCAAATCCCATTTGTCATCATCTGCACATTGTACTCAAAAGAGATTTTACCAATCTGACGAATGCACCTCAGTCGAGGGCATCAATAAGATGCATGAGAGACCTGTCCTAACTTGTCTTTGTTTATCCGCAGCCTCCCCCAGGTGTCTGCCTATGTACTTAGTGCTATTCAGCACTGCACTTCTGCCTACTTATTCCACACCAATCACCTACTTTATTTGGTGCTAGTCAACACTGCGATCTACTACTTGGCGCTATCGGCTCTACTCGCCTGCCTATTCGACAGCCCACCTGTCAACTTATTAGGTACGACGTCCCTATAGACCACGTGCCTGTGCGAGGCGTCATAGCTCCGCCAGATCTCGGCAACATATCCTGCTAACTAGGCTACCCATGGCAGATCAGCTCTGCCCACAGTACACGTGTGCCCACGGTAGCCGTCCACCCGCCCTATTGTGCCCACTACAGATATCAGAACTTTGGATTGAGACTCCACAAGAACAGAATCACGGGAGTCCCTCTATCCGCTAGAGCGCCACCTCCAGCTGCAGAGCCTCAAGCTAGGACACACCCAACTGCGACCCAAGCAGGACGACCAGCTAAGTTCAGAAGACAAAGTGAAATACTCTCTTATTAAGTGCAAGAGTGATGATTAAATATAGATAATATTGATTAGAGATAGATGCAAACCCTCCCCCTTTTTATTCTTCTATGTAAATATTTATGTAAATAAATATTCTTCAATTTTTAACTTTGTATCTCTCTTTTATTGCTTGTCTCGTTGCGTGCCTGCTCCCGATTTATATGCTGATGGGTCAGTGTGTGATAACTTCAAAAATAATCATCCCCTAGACATTAAACAAGCCAAACACACGTCACACGCTACCACCTGTCACACCGCCTACCTACAAAAATAAGTGTCTTGTCTACCAACTACCAAGCAATGGTTCTCTCAACCCTTCTATATGGCAGTGAGACATGGGTACTGTACAGAAAGCAGCTAAGGTTTATTGAACACTCATCAGAGATGTTTGCGCTCCAGGACACATGGTGGCAAGACTGCACTACAAATAGCGATGTCATGCTATCGCCGGTATAGATAGAGCAGTGATTCCCATAGTGGTCTATATAGACCCTCAGGGGTCTACGAAGACTTCTAAGGGGACTACGAAAGTAAAAAAAAAAAAAATTTGGGGTCTATGACATGTCCACGTGGGTCTATAATAATAGATTTCATTTAAGCAGGTCGTGTAATTTTTACATCTCATTAATGTAATTCTTTCATACATTAATATATGAGTTGCACCTTAATCCTTTAAATATTTATCCTGATAGTCAAATGAAAAATTGTTGTATTTAATTGCAAGACTTATTTAAAAAGCTTAATTTTGTCTGCATGTAACTAATGTTTAACATAAAGTGTCATTCCTTCCTTGTCACACTAGCGGTTGCCCAAGTTCCTTTTTTTGACGATATGAAACTAATTATGCTGGAGGATATGAGACAATGTAACTCTGATAAAATAGATAAAGGTTTGAAAAACTTTCGAATGTTCAAAGATAAAATTCAAAATAGAACCATGAAATCTCTCTTCGACATCATATTGAGAAGATAATTGTATATCTATTTACTTTTATCAAAATACGGAAAACACTATAGGTAAAACATTGATTTTACCAGCCGTTCTAATCTTAAATACTGTTTTACACAAACCTACATCTGATGTTATTAAAAGAATTTCTTTAAGCATCAATACATTACAGGGGCACATTGGTGGTATGAGTTCTACAATTAGAAGCTTCTTATGTAATTCTTTACAAACGACATATATACAGTGTCACAACATGGGCTAATGGTATGATGTCACGATGTGTTGTGATGCCGGGGATTTTACTTGAATTCAATAGTTAACAAAAATGACGATCTAGAACTACAATTGACGATTCTTTTGATAAAACAAAACTCTGGAACTTTATTTAAATATAACGTAAGTACAGTTTATGTACAAATTACAAATCAATGAGCATGGAACATATTACAATGGCTTTTCAAACAGAGCTCTTAGAAACGTGACTGTCTACAAGGACATTATTTATTCGACTCCTGTTACTTTCTTACTCCCCGCCAATTCTCTGGCGCTAACTCTTTTCAAAAAATGTCTTTGTTTAATTTCAAATCAACCAATAGATTTCAAACTTCATAATCACGTCCCTTGGGTAAATCCTGCGACGTGCTGTCAAGTGTCTAAATTTGAGGGGTAAATCCCGAGTCTCATGTCGAGGGCTTATATTACTTTCAAATGTGAAATGTACACACAATTCTATAATGTAATCTGTGACATACAGTTTTGGGATCAGCAGCGTCGCAGACTCTCACAGGATGTAGAGCTATGTGCTGCAAACTGCCTATGGTTAGCCAGCTCCTTATTTTTCCTCAGGGTTGACCCAGAAACCTTTCCCATGTTTGGGTATAATTGCAAGACAGCAGAGTTTTTAATTCAGTTTTCCTTCTGCTAGGTAGTTAGCAAGCCAAGGCTAATGAGCCCTTCCTGTTTGAAGCTTACTTGCTTAGGCGCCAGTTACTCGCCTTCGCCCCATTCTCCTGTTAAAACTGTTCCTCGGACTCAATATTTGAGCCACACATAAAGATCAAGAAATACACGAGAAACTGCTCTTTGCAAAAAACTTTACAATGACACTTAAGGCAAATGAATTAATTAATATTTAATATTTGAAGGACTACATCATAGAACAACAAATTCCTATATAAAATACCCGTTGCAATGGATGATAAACCTACAAAATGAAAAAAAAAACATTTCCAGTGTATTTGGTGATTCCAGCAATACATATTAATTGCTATTTCAATTGGTTTACATTTCAATTTTATTAATGAAAGATAGATTTCTATAACTTCATATGTAGTTTTAAATTTTTCACTCTTCAACTCACTACAGTTAGAAATTTGTATTTAAAAAAAGTATGAATTTGCAAAAATATGCAAGGGGTCTACCGAAAACCAGAAAATGTGGCAAGGGGTTTACGAGACAAAAAAGTTTGGGAATCACTGCTATAGAGGGACTTCTTATAGTCCGATTGTTAATTGTAGTATAATATGTTGGTCGCATTTGCGTAGCCACATGAAATACTGCCCACCTCATTAACATTCGGACTCGAAGACAAGCCTTTTTATTATAATGTTCATATTGTTAATTATCTCTATAATTTTGATAGTTTTTAATCTCTATAATGTTGATAATGACGATAATGTTTATGATGTTGATAATGTTAACTATCTCCATAATGATCTCTATGATATTGATAATGTTTAAGATTTTTAGTGTTGATAATGTTGATAATTTCTAATAATTAATGATAATGTTCATAATCTCTACAATTTTGATAATCTCGATACTCCCTATAATTTTGATATGTTTCACTATTGCAGAAATTTCAAAATGTCCAGCAACAGAACGTCCAAAGTCCACTTTCTTCCGGTAGTCCTTCTTGTCCTGGTCACGTGCTGCGCCATGATGGACCTGGCTTCTGCCCACAAATATCGAGTCGGCTATTTGTTTGGAAAACGAGGAATCGAATCACCGAGCACAAGTCTTATTGATATAGTATCAAAGTAAGCGATAAATACATTAGATAGATAGATAGATAGATAGATAGATAGATAGATAGATAGATAGATAGATAGATAGATAGATAGATAGATAGATAGATAGATAGATAGATAGATAGATAGATAGATAGATAGATAGATAGATAGATAGATAGACAGACAGACAGACAGACAGATAGATGAATAGATGGATAGATAGATAGATGGATAGATAGATAGATAGATAGATAGATAGATAGATAGATAGATAGATAGATAGATACATAGATACATAGATACATAGATACATAGATACATAGATAGATACATAGATAGATACATAGGTCATCTGGAGTCCAATTTAGTTGCTAGGTACAAATGATAGTTTGACCAAGTTCTCTTGTACACTTTTATTAACTACTAGTCGACCCACGGCGTAGCATACGCCGCTATTTTGCAGGGCCGGCCTTAGGCCACTGCAACCTATGTGATCGCACTGGGCCCCGCACTTTCATAGGGCTCGCGCTAATTCTAGGTGTAAATTATTAAGTTAAACAATTTTATAAGTTATAACAGATTTCCCGCGGCCTCCTGATTTTCCAGGAGCTCCTGGAAATCTTCTGAAATTGCAATATATACAAAAAGTCCTTGAAATGTCCGGAACTTATTAAAATATTTTCAAAACGCTCAAATCAGACATCAGCTAAGCGCCTCACTAGCTTTCAGGATGGAGTTCCGTCTCTTATAGTGAGTTTGACTAAATTTAAGAACTGAAGAGATTTAAAAATATAGTAGGCATAATCAGGGCCGGCCCTAACTATTGCGGGGCCAAATGCGAAAAGGATTTCGCGGGGCCCCGTCTGGGTAGGGATAAGGATAATTAAGATTTTATATTAGAAAATAAATTTGCCTTTACATTACCTTTTTCATTAAATGACAGCTGATAACGCCTTTTTTACGCACGTAGGATTGACGTTTTCCATATTGAATAACATCTTCAAAATGACAATTTTCAGGAGTTTTTTTTTAAATAATTTCAGGAGATCTCCAGGACTTTTAAATTATAATGGTTTAATTTAAGAACTAGCGCGGGGCCTATGAACGTGCGGCACCGCATAGGTTGCAGTGGCCTAAGGCCGGACCTGGGCAGAAACCACGGTTCAGTTAGGAGATTTAATTTCAGTAACTGTATCGTTCAAGTATTCGGACAAGTGTATGGTTTTGTTCTAGAAGTTGGACCTTGAATCGTCGAGATAGTTTTGAAGTTTTAATTATCTTCTATGCACATTTCTTTAATAGTTCTTATCTATGGTCTTCTTCGCTTGCGAAGCGAGTATGGATCATCTAGTAGAAATTATAAGATGATAGCATTGGCATTAGCTATGGATGGAGCACAGCAGTTTCACCTTTCCACGCAGCTAATGTGACCAAAGAGACGGCAGATGCCGATACAGCTTTGAATCAGCGGCGTTTCCATGTTTCGGTCTAGCCTCAATGTAGCCGAAGATTGACTTCAGAGTTTTCCTTCTTCTCAGTGAGTAGCCAGCCAAGGCTACCAAGCCACTCCTGCTCGCAGTGGCTCGTTTGACCCTTCTCCTTTCCGTGATGACAGTTAAGCCAGACACAATTTCTGAACCACACATGAAAGTCAGGAGTTAAATTGGTTGTCAGAAGCTACTTTGAGGTACATGCCGTTGGAAGCATGTTATAGGTAGTGAAGTGGCTACATTCTTTACCACTTCCGGCAATGACAAACTTACGGAACCAGTTCCTAAAAAAAAAACAAAAAAAAACGAAAAATGTGATATTTAACTTTTTTTGTCTTTCTAGTTAAGATACTCTGTTGAAAATGAAGCACTTTTTTTGTTTTACAGTGACATGAAAACAAAGCAAGAACTGGAATCTCTAATATTAAAGAAACCAGAACTATTATCAGAATTAATAACGATCTTAGACCGCAATGGTAAGTTTCGTAAATTTTGTAACCACACTAAGGATGACGAATTTAATCAGGGCTTGATCATGAAATTTAAATATACAAAATAACTTTTGAACATTTGCTTTTTTTTTTTTTTTTTTTACAATTCTGCATTAGTTAAATTGCTGCCACAATTAAATAAACTTCTAACTATACATATCTACATATATTAATTACATATTTATAAAGAAATATGAGTAAATTATGTCATAAGTATAGTTGCGTACACTTAGACAGGAGTCGTAAAGTGTTTCTATATAAGTCAAAAATTTAACATTTGTAAAGTTTGCTTGTTTGTCTGGGTTTTTTTCTAAGGCCTTGGTTGAATTAGGTTGGAGATCGTTAAATAACAACAAACATCACAAGATATATAATAACTCGAGTAACTGTAATAACCGACGGAGATCAGTATTTATGTTTAGTAAACACTAAGAGATCCAGGCCATGTCTTCTGACCCCATTAATGTTACCCTTAAGAAGGCAAGGCAGTAATGTCTTCTATAATCCTATCGTAGTCTTAGTCCAAATACGTCACGTTTTCTGTCATTTTCAATGCTTGGTGTTAACCCCATCTCTATGTTTATTACACAATACACTAGATTATGTATTTGCTTCTATAATTTAAAATCTTCCACCCTGTAGAGTCTTGATTGTATAAGATGCAGCTTTCTTCCCCCCCCCCCACATGATTTTTTTTGTAATTTGGTTTTTTTTTGTTAGTTTTGTACATTCTTATGTAAGATAGAGGCGCGGTGGCTGAGCGGTAAAGCGCTTGACTTCTGTACTGGAGGTCCCGGGTTTGGGTGAAAACTGGGATTTTTAATGTCGGGATCTTTGGGCGCCTCTGAGTCCACCCAGCTCTAATGGGTACCTGACATTAGTGGGAGAAAAGTAAAGGCTGTTGTTCGTTGTGCTGGCCACATGACACCCTGCTCGTTAACTGTTGGCTAATCAAGCAGATGACCCTAACGCCTTCTGCCCTATAGATCGTTCTCTCGTTCAGCCGTTCAACTTAAAATTAGTGGTTCACGTGAAGGTCACACTTGTATGCTTTATGTGTAACAATGTCATGTAAAACATAGTGCATTACAATAAGTGTACTATTGTACCAGTGACAGGTACTTTCAATTCGTTGCCCGAATCTTGAGTCTCCTAGAATCAATTTCTTTGACGTTATCTAGTCACATTAATCAATTACAGACAAGGAAGATATGTTTCACTTATATCATCCTTTCTTTTTCATCCAATATAAGATACATTTTCTGTAACACTCTTATTTCTATTTCAGATGATGGATACATAACAGCTACAGACTTAATTATCTGATCTATGATCGACATTACAGAGACCAGAGTCATAAGTGACCTTTTTAAATAAACAAATATTTACTTGATTATTTTATTTACCTATTTCTAATTTTACTTTTTTTAAAGATTTGGTTTCTATACAGATAGATTTAAAACCTTTAGAAAGTGTGGCACTAAAATGCTTACGTAATTACAGTATTATTATTACTTAGGAAAAAAATGAATTTGTAACATCAACAAACCAAAAGAATCACATTTGTATTAAGAAGTCTCTTTGTTTATATTTGTTTCATATTGATGATATTTATTATTGGAATTTTCTTGTTTTTAGTTGTTTTATATTTTTGATCGGTTAATTATAATAAATAAATAGCATTGAACCCCCCCCCCCCCCAAAAAATGTGTACGACTTTTATTTGTGTACATATCTATGCACATATTTGTGTAAATGTTTCTTTAATATTTGTCCAAATCTACTACATACTTACAAATACTTTTCACTGATCGATCAAGAGATCTCAACAACTGTTGTACGTATCCGCATGAAATTTTCTACACAGGTTCCCTTTACCTCCAAGATGCTCACTCTCAGGATTGTGTTTATGCCATAGCTCGTTCGCCCGGGCACCTGACATTCAACAGGCACCTTCGAGCTTGCAATAAACAATCGACTCGATGTTAACAATATAGCTGTCTCATTGGATAAATGTACTTTATGCTGAAAAACTGATGAAATAATATCCTTGAAGTTAACAAATGTTATAATATAATTGTTATATTAATTAACTAATCATTCTGCACCTTGCAGTCCCACAACGTAACACATTAGTACGCACAAGCACAACACAACGCACTGCTGACTCTAGCTTCTAGTGTAAACTTCCTAATCCCAAAACTAACTCCCCTAAACAGGGGTACACAGAAGAATCTTAAAGAAACGTTACACCAGCATAATAACAAAACCACTCCATACGCTTAAAAGCAAGGCAACAAAGAAAAGAAAGTGCGTTCAAAAATTGTGCGCATTAATAAACATTGGTGCTAGAATAATATAACCATAGACCATAGACTTATATCTACTACTAGTGTAACATAATAGTAATATATGTACATTTGCACACTAGCGCGTCAGTGCAACACCGCTTGTGTTTACGTAATAAATGGAGTTCCTAATATGTCTTCCCTCTTAAACACTAGTTTGTTATTTGTGTAATACAAATATTCTACATGGTGTCAGAATAAAACTTGAAAAGCTGTCCAGACAAAGGTTTTTATTAATCTAATAATGGCTTCTTTTTATTTTGAGCAACCAATCTTGAATTGGAATGCTAAAGATCTGTATCAAGAGTTTATAAGATTTCAACAGCAGGTGAGCTTTTGTTTCAAAGGACCGTTAGCTGGTGCCGATAGTAAACAAAAAGCCGGATGGCTGGGAATGTGGATAGGTCAACAAGGCCGTGAAGTTTACAAAACTCTAAATATTACTGATAGTGAAGAGGGAGATCCGCTATTGCTATTAAAGAAAATAGAAGACTACATAAGGCCAAGACAAAATAAAAGAGTGTCTAGATTTAGAGCACATCAGAGAAAGCAGGTAGAAGGAGAAAGTTTTGATAACTTTGTTAAAGACCTAAAGCTTCTCATTATGGACTGTGAGTATGACAACCCAGACGATATGCTTATTGATTTGATTATTAGTGGAGTCATACACGAAAAGGTACAGTTAAGACTACTTGATCAGGAACAGAAGTTGACCCTTAGCAAGGCTATTGAAATTGGACAACAATATGAATTGTCACAAAGCCAAGTGAAAATGTTTAGGGGCCAAGAAGTTCTAACAATCAAGAGACAGTCACACAATGTACTCAAGCAGAAGTCTAAAGACAACTCAGATAAATTATGTAGTAAATGCGGCAAGAACCACGAAAAGGGAAAATGTCCAGCAATAGGAACCACATGCAATTTCTGCAAAAAGAAAAACCACTGGTTTCAAATGTGCAGAAAAAGACGCAACGTCAATCTAGTAGAAGATGACAGTCACAGTGATGAAAATATTATACCTGTTAGCACTGCAAGTAGCCAGTATAGAAAGGGTAATATTGAGAACATCAATGTCGTCGAAGACAAGTGGACTGTAAAACTAGTCGTGCATGGCAAGACATTAATTTTTCGTATCGATACTGGTGCAAGATGTAACATTCTTGTCAAGTCAGAGTTTGAAAAGCTCAAAGACAAAGTAAAACTTGCTTATTCAGTAAAGTTGCTGAAGTCTTACATTAATCATGTTATTAAGACTTTAGGAGCAGTGGTGCTACCATTGAAAAATAATATCCAAGAGGTGAAAGCAAGATTTGAGGTAGTAGACATTAGTCAAGAGAACATTTTGAGTGGTGACACAGCAGAATGTTTAGGACTACTACAACGGATTGACAGCATAGAATCCAAGGCAGAAGACGAGTTACAAAGAGAATTTCCTGAAATGCTGAAAACAACTGGAACACTGCCAGGAGAATACAAGATTCAGTTACAGGAAATGCTAAAGGAGTTATTCATCCACCACGTCGCTTAGCAGCATCTCTACGCAATAAAGTTGAAGAAAAACTTAAAGAAATGCAAGCTGATGGATTTATTACTGCCGTACATGAACCTACTGAATGGGTTAGCTCCATGGTTGTTTCGTTCAGGAATGACAAAGTTAGAATATGTATTGATCCAAAAGATCTCAATAAAGCATCAGAAGGGAACATCACCAGATGAAAACTATTGAAGATGTGATCACTAATATTCCAGATTCGAAGATATTCTCAGTTCTCGATGCCAAGTCAGGGTTTATGCAAATAAAGCTTGAAAGAGAATCTTCATTTCTCACAACTTTCAACACACCTCTGGGAAGATATAGATGGTTACGATTACCTTTTGGTATCAAATCAGCGCCAGAAATTTACCAAAGAATTATAAATGAAATGCTTCAAGAAATTGAAGGAGCATATGTCATCATAGACGACATTCTAGTAGCTGGTAGAGATGTTGAGCATCATGATCACATTTTGAAGTCATGCAAAGAGCAACGAAGTACAATCTAAAGCTGAACTATGACAAGTGCAAGATAAGGCAAAACAGAGTACCTTATATGGGCCATATCTTGTCAGAGAAAGGTTTAGAACCAGATCCAGCAAAGATAAAGGCAATTATTGACATGCCAGCTCCTCAAGACAAAGATGGAATCAGAAGATTTCTAGGTTTAATTCAGTACCTAGCAAAATTTATTCCTTATCTAAGTCAAGCAGATGCTCCAATACGAAAGCTTCTAAAAGATGATATAGAATTTCAATGGAATCATGAACAAAACAAGAGTTTCAAAGAATTGAAACATCTTTGTACAAACCCTCCAGTTTTAGCATATTATGATGTCAACAAGAACGTAGAGATAGAATGTGATGCAAGTAAAGATGGACTGGGAGCAGTATTACTCCAGGAAGGTCGTATAATTGCATACGCATCAAGAGCTCTCACAGATACAGAAACAAGATATGCTCAAATTGAGAAGGAAATGCTCTCAATTGTGTATAGTACAAGCAAATTTCACTGCTACATATTTGGTAAAGAAGTAACAGTTTATAATGATCACAAACCTCTGGAGCAAATCTTCAAGAAACCTCTATTTTCAGCACCAATGAGAATACAGAAGATGCTGATAAGACTGCAGTGGTATGATCTGAAAGTCTGTTACAGAAAAGGCAAGGAAATGTTTATCTCCGATACACTTTCTCGTGCACATCTACCAAATACTGATACACAGACATGTGAATTTACAGATGATTCAGTGCATATGATCTCTGTAAGTGATTCGAAATACAGTGAAATTAAAGACTGTACAAGCAAGGAACTTTCAATGCTTCTGGAAGTAATTATGACTGGTTGGCCAGACACAAGAAGCGAGACTCCAATTGAAGTCAGGCCGTATTGGGATTCAAGAGACCAGTTATCAACTTCGGATGGTATTATATACAAAGGTCTGAGAATAGTCATGCCACCAAGCTTACGTAAATACATGCTAAATCTGATTCACAAGTCTCACTTAGGAATAGTCAAGTGTAAGCAGCGAGCCAGAGAAGTCATGTATTGGCCAGGCATGAATGCAGACATTGAAGTGACAGTTAGGGATTGTAGCAGGTGTGCTGAACATCAGAATCAAAATGTGTCAGAACCGCTAATACCTACCAAGACACCAGATCTCAAGGTGGTGAAGAAACACTTTGACTCCGAGAAACAGTCTGAGAAACATTATTATGATAAGAGGAAAGGAGTTAAGAGTCATAATCCACTACAAAACGGAACGGCAGTCAGAATGCAACTTAATTCTGAGTGGAAACCAGGAACAGTAGTTTCGAAGCATTCTAAGCCTAGATCGTATGATGTCAAAAGTGGAAATAAGGTCTACAGAAGAAACAGAATACACATCAGAAAGTCTTCTGAGAAAGCAAACAGATTTGACAACAATTATGACTTTCCAGATGACATCTCAGAACAACCAGAACCACTAGATCTAGAGAGTCCAAGATTACAAACTACACTAGATTTTGAGCCGCCACTACACACTGCTTCTTCTAACACCTCTAGACCAAATGAACCTTATGTAACACGCTCAGGCAGAATAGTTAACAAACCCAAGAGACTTGATTTGTGATGAACTGATTAGACTTTTTAGTTGACTAGTTTGTTAGTTATTCTGATAAATAGATTTTCTAAATTTTAAAGAAGAGAGATGTAACATAATAGTAATATATGTACATTTGCACACTAGCGCGTCAGTGCAACACCGCTTGTGTTTACGTAATAAATGGAGTTCCTAATATGTCTTCCCTCTTAAACACTAGTTTGTTATTTGTGTAATACAAATATTCTACAACTAGACTGCGGAAATTAATTCTTATCCGCGACTGATCGATCGTGAACATTTTGTAGAAAGTTGGATCAAGGCGTTGTTTTGTAAAGTAGTTAAAAGAAGTAAAGTTGTTTTATTTTTTAGATCTAGATCTAGTAATTGATTATCGAAAATAAACAAAAATCACAATTTAGTCTTGCATTCAGTCTTTTGATAAAGAAGATTATGTTCCTAAAAATTGCAAAATAATAATTATGAGACGAGAGAACTCTTATTTTTGATGTTCATTTACTAGATCTAGATCTAGAGATTAAATTATATTATGTTACATAGGTTAGGATTGAAAAAAAAAGCCTTTACTTCTTTTAACTACTTTACAAAACAACGCCTTGATCCAACTTTCTAAAACATTTTCACATTTTTTGTAGTGTTAAAAAGTCTCCATGTCCAGTCTAGATATAGACATGATATAGTATATAATCTATAAGTCTATGACTATAACCTACGCACCGACACTCAAAAAGAACGGTAACCGCAAGCTTTATATCAACATTTGTATTTATTTTCCTCAAAAGTCAGTCTACATATTATGAAGCATTTAAAAAATATCACGCAAATAAGACTTCCTGTTTATTAGTTCTTTCCCCCAAAGTGAACCTTTTAAAACTTGAATTACATCATTGCCCCTTCCACTAAATAAAAAAACAAAACCAATCCTAATATGATTGAGATGATAGATCTAAAGTCTGTTTCTTTTTTTTTCCGAAACGGGGATCGCAGGGAGAGCGCGAAATGAATAGATCTATTGTCATTTAGATAAAGTCAAAAGTGGTGAGATAAACTAAATCAAACCAAAATGATATTTCCATTTATTTAGTCTTTAATTTAGAGAACAAAATACAAAAATAAATGTAGTCAGGGTAACGGGAATGTGGCATTCCATTGGGGCCTTCGGAACATGGATTTATGTTGGTTTTTTTCCTCTAGGCCTGAAACTGATGGTATAAAGAAATGTATGCGGTGTCTAATACCGTACATTGCATTCATTAAGATTAAAGCTTGCAAAAAGAAAGGGGAGGGTCAAGGTCGAAATATATATGTAGATTAAATTGAGAAGCCGAAGAAAAGTTATAGAGTGTAGGAAGGACTAACTTTTTGTTTTTCTCCGGGAGGGGGGAGATAAGTGAAAATCTGTTCAGTAAAGAGAGAGAGGGGCTTGAAATGTATTGTACGAGATTCATCTGTTTCTTTGGCCTACGGTTAACGAGGGTGTCATGTGACCAGCACAACGACCAACAGCCTTTACTTTTCCCCAATTAATGCCAGGTACCTTTTAGAGCTGGGTGGATTAAGGGGCGCCCAAAGACCCGGAAAATAAAAATCCCAGTCTTCGCCAGGATTCGAACCCGGGACCCCGGTTCGGAAGCCAAGCACTTTATTACTCAGCCACCGCACCTGTAAAGATAGGTCACTTTAACCATCTGAAGCTGAATTATAACTATCAGTCAAATAATTTTAATTAAATTAAAGTTGGCACCATATATTCCTCTCACTTCTCTCTCTTCCTCTCCTTCTCAATCTCTCTCTCTCTCCTTGTCAAACAATCTTTCTGTTTATTGTTATAAACCTGGTGGTGGCACAGATGGGGGTAGTGGTGTGTGTGTAGTCAGCCGACGCAAATCGCCCCAGGCCAGCGCTAGACGAGCGGTCAACCGTGACGAGCTACGACTGTCAGCCGAGTCGAGTATCAACAGGAAGGTTCGGGAAGGATCGCAGCGTCACGAGAGTTGTAGTCATCTGACCACCTAGAAACGTCGAGCGGCGTTCTGTCCGGTTCGAGAAGGCCAGTAGGGATCCTATATAAAGAGCGGAGGTGTCGTAGTCAGGTCGGTCGAGAAAAGGGGCTCAATACAGCACGGTTCACGGCAGAGGTTCAGAGCCCAGTTCACTACAGTCCGGTCGACTACAGCACAGTTCAGCGGTGTGGTTCTGTACGGAGCATTACGACGGTTCAGTGCGGAGTACTATCAAGTACAGTTGAGACGAACGGCGTCTTGATCTTGGTCTGCGATCGAGTCTGACACAACGAGCCTAGTGTGTGAAGTCAGTCCTGAACTGTTGAACCCAGTGCAAGCCCGGAACGAGACGGAGAGGCCAGTGCAAGAGTTGATACGGCGGAACGGTGTTATCGGAGAGATATTTGTACAGTGTACGTGTTGCCAATTGCACAGTATTGGCTGTTATTTATTCAACTATTAAAGTGTTACGTTACTCTGGAGCCCTGAGTTGTCAAGTTCTTCAAGTTGGTGGTGTAAGGTGCAGTTTGCAGAGAGCCTGGATAGTGAGATTCGTAACAGTATTAACTCTGTTACAGTTGTTATCGCCCTTAACGTCGGAATAGCAAGTAGCTGTCAAAAAAAGACAGGTAAACATAACAATACTTGCAATCTCAACAAGGAAATCCGTAGCGGGGGAATTGGCAGAGAGACAGACAAAACGAGCAAACAGATACTATCATTTCTTTTTAGTCTACTTTAAGAGTCCTAAGAACAATAAAGGTAAATTAAAATACATAGGTCAAAGTTCAGATCTTATTTGCAGGTACTAATGTTCTAGGGATGACAAGATATATGATTGCAAAAAATTCTTTAGCAAAAAATGTCATAAATAATTATAACTATAAACATTTTCATGCAAAGGTTATTAGAAGGGAAAACTGTTTTTTCCCTAGTGTGCAACTATGGAACAGGTTCTATAACTGTCCTACAGTAGGAGAAAAAAAATAACTTGTCAATCACGACTCGTGTGCATATGGACAAAGAGAACCGTGTTCATATTGACAAGGAGACTCGTGTGCATATTGACAAGGAGACTCGTGTGCACATAGACAAGGAGACTCGTGTGCACATTGACAAGGAGACTCGTGTGCACATAGACAAGGAGACTCGTGTGCACATAGACAAGGAGACTAATGTGTACATAGACAAGGAGACTCGTGTGTATATTGACAAGGAGACTCGTGTGCACATAGACAAGGAGACTCGTGTGCACATTGACAAGGAGACTCGTGTGCACATAGACAAGGAGACTCTTGTGCACATAGACAAGGAGACTAATGTGTACATAGACAAGGAGACTCTTGTGCACATAGACAAGGAGACTCGTGTGCATATTGACAAGGAGACTAATGTGCACATAGACAAGGAGACTCGTGGGCATATTGACAAGAAGACTCGTGTGCACATAGACAAGGAGACTAATGTGTACATAGACAAGGAGACTCGTGTGCACATAGACAAGGAGACTCGTGTGCACATAGACAAGGAGACTCGTCTACACATAGACAAGGACACTCGTGTACACATAGACAAGGACACTCGTGTGCACATTGACAAGGAGACTCGTGTGCACATAGACAAGGAGAATAATGTGTACATAGACAAGGAGACTAATGTGTACATAGACAAGGAGACTCGCGTGCACATAAAACAAGGAGACTCGTGTGCACATAAAACAAGGAGACTCGTGTGCACATACAATTAGAAATAAAATAGACTTTATAGAATTCAGCGTTCCGAAGTATATAAACCCCAAAGTTTGCTGCTATAACAAATTCAGTTTTCTAATAATACCTTAACCTAATGCCAATAAAATAAAACATGGAAACAGAAACACAGTTTCTCTGAAAAAAATACTCTACAATAATGAAAAGAGAGACAGACAGAGAGACAGACGTACAGACAGATAACATTGCTAGACAAATAGATAGATAAGTAGACAGACAGACATATATATAAAACAAAATGGACCAAATTGAAAATTTTCTACTTTACTAATGGACTTGTCTTACTTTTGTACTAAACAACGAATTGTCCAGTTTCACTTCCGGAAAGCCCAATGTTTTCTTCTGTGAGATCCTGGTGTTTTATGAATTAATTAACTAAATATTTAATTAGAGATGTCACTGATGGGTCTAGTGATCTAGTGGTTTCTAAAATTAAACCAAAGACCAGCGCATACTAAGAGTTGACATAATGCAAGGAAGAATCATTATAGTTTCAAAGTTGTAACGAATCTAGAAGAAGATAAAAAGAGGAATGACAATAGCGGGGAACATCGCAATGACTTCAGACTTTGACTTCATGTCATTTATATTTCTATAACTATAGATAAGAGAATTTAATCATCTCTCGACTGCTGCTGTGAATATATATTTTATCTGCCCAATTTTTCTATAACTTTGGTCAGTAGTTATAGTCTCAAGTTGTTGCTCTTTCTGGGGCGATTGCTGCTGCCGAGGAAGCTACCGGATTATCGAACTTATAGGCTTAAGTGTAAATACTATTACAGGTCAACGTGGATGACCACCCTCGACTGTGGTCAATGAGACGAGGATTAGTCCGATATTGGACTATCACTAGTTACCTAGCGCTCTTTAAAATAAGGGGAAAGCAAATGTTATTTGAAATGATATCCCGCTATGACAGAACGAGGTTGTGGCAGGAGAGGGTCCTCTTGATAGATGTAGTGATGAAAAAATGGGTACTAACTTTAGGTTTAGGTCTAGATGTCTGGGGCTCAACCAGTGCGTGCAGATCTTGAAATCCCTTTTCCCCAGTCACAGAGTTGAGCAGGGGTTATTTCAGATGAAGGATCTATTAAGAGTGTATGCCTTAGCTTAGATTAGACCATGATCGTAGAGGCCAGCGGGTACCAATGAGAGGGATATAAATTAAATGTATGAGTTTAAACCTGTCGCCAAACATACTGGACGTGATCTAGTGCGTGCGATTAAGTAGCCAATGACCTCTCTTAAGCAATGTTTCGCGCTTGAGAAATTAAATGCCGTAGTCTAGTGCAGGGGTGGGCAACTTTTTTGTATCGAGGTCCGCATTAAACAAAATTTTGGAACGGAGGGCCGCATATAAATATATATATATATATATATATATATATATATATATATATATATATATATATATATATATATATATATATATATAGTACTGGAGGTACTGACTGGAATTTTTCTTTCAGCTCATAATTTGCTTGGAGTTATGTTCTCTGGAGCTTCTCCGCTAAATGTTGATCTGGTGGTATTGAAAACTAGCTCTAGGTTTTTGTCGTCTTAAAATTTGCTTTTATAAATTCCACAATTTGGGAATCTAAATAAGTCTTGTACTTTTAACCATTTCACTAAAACTAGTTTCAGTTTTCAGCAAAGGAAAATGACAAAGTCTATTTTCACTTGCTTGCCTGGAGAAATGGGAAAGCGTTGTTCGACGATTTAACATGCACAAGCAACCCATTGTAATACCAATCATGAAAAGCATTAGCTCTGTCTTCCACTCTTCATTAGAAATATTAGAAATAAAATCACAGTCAATGTCCTTCAAGGAACATAACAATTTCTTCCTTGACATTTTATATTCTTCTCTTTACCTTGCCCATTCTAAGCCAGAGAATACATTGGAATATTTTGTGTCTATCTTCAAATACTTTTCAGAACTGCCTGTAGTTAGGACACTTGACTTAGCTCTGATAACTTTAATAACTTTTACTACTGCATTTATATTATGTAAATATTTTATACAACTTTATGCAAACTTTCTTGTTTAGAGTTATTGGTTGGGATATTCTTTATTAAAAAAAAAAAAAAAACTTTTTCTCAGTCAAAGATCGAGCTCCACCTTGTTCCATTCATACCCAACACTCAACACAGTTCTTCATTGCATTGAATTAATACTGGCCTGAGATTGTGTCTTAGGAAGAGTGTATTGAAGATAGGCTACAATACAAACTTTTTTTTTATAATTGGAAATGTTATAATGAGACAGTTTCAATACTTTATATAGATATTTATAGTTATTTTAATAGATTTCAATTTTTACATTATATACTGTGGGCAAACCTGATTTCTGTTGGTCCGCGGGCCGCATAAAACACTTCAGCGGGCCGCATGTGACCCGCAGGTCGTAATGTGCCCATCCCTGTTCTAGTGAAAAGAGGAAAGTGATGGCCTATTCATTATTTTTACCTGGCAAATGTGAGGATGGACAACCAGTTGGCGGTCAACTTGGTCACAATAAAGATAGATGCTGCTTTACCTGGGCTCCTCGATGGTTTATAACCATTCTTTTGTGTACAGTGTCAATCCAGATCGTTAACAGTTGGTTTTGTGTGGCATAAGTGAAAAGAGGAAGACTAGAGTAAAATATCTCTGCTGGTTGGAATTTATCACAAATTGTGCGCACTTCGCAAAAATGATGTCTTGGCCTTTTTCAAAATAGGTTGTGGGTGTGCACCACAAATACCATTGAAAATATTATATATTGCAGAATGCATTGACCAGAGGGAGAGAGGGGGAGAAAGAGAGAGAGAGACAGAAAGAGAGAAAGAGAGAAAGAGAGAGAGAAATAAAGAGAAAATCGATGACATTTCAGTGAAAAAAATAAAACTTGAAGCGCTTTCTGAGCACTGTAAATCTCCTATACACTACATTACTTTATGACCTTGACACTGTATTCTGTCAGCTGCAGGCCTTGTTAAGTACATTAATGACTTCTAGATCTAATTCAGAAAGCTTTTTCAACTTTCCTGGTCGATCACTCGAATGACTTGTTAGTAACACACTGCATCTATCAAACACGAGCACAGTAGATGCCACTGGCTAGGTTTGACAGTGATTTCGTGCTTGGAAATGTAGTAACTCATTTTAGTACTTAAACATCAGGGTATTGTGTGTGTGTGTGTATGTGTGTGTGTGTGTGTGTAACTGTTGTAGTGTCTGTATTTAAGTGTGAAGGAGTCAGGGGTAGACTGGCTACATAGACGGGCATCTGGACAAATGCCCAGTGGGCCTGTAAAAAAAATGGGGCCTTCAGCCCGACGTTGAATGCAGTAAAAAGTAAAGTACACCTTTCTGACCTTGTGATCTATAGGGGCAGATGATGTAAAGGTCATATGTTTCTTTGGCCGCTATTGAACAACGGTGTCATGTGGCCAGCACAAGTCCCAACCGCTTTACTTTTCCCCAACTAATGTTAGGTACCCATTCGAGTTAGGTGGACTGTTCTAAAAATCCCGAAATTAAAAACCCCAGTCTTCACCGAGACCCAAGTGCTTTACCCCTCAACCACCGTGCCCCCTAAATTGCAGTAATCTCATTGATAAAATATCTATAGAAAAAGAACCCTACAAAACGAATGGCCTTTGCATTACCAGAAAATACATTTTTAGGTTTTGCGGTGTAACATGGCATAAAGTGACTTTGTTTTCAGTAAATGTAGACCTTCATCTCTTCAATCAGCTTCCTCCAGGCATCTCGGTTCTGGGCGAGTCTCTCCAACTGTCCCCCATGTCTTGGCATCTGTTGTTTCCAAATTGCGGCGCCTATTTATGGGCCGTCCCCTTTCCCTCTTTCTTTGGGGGGGGGGGGGTTCCAGGTTAGGGCTTGCCTTGTTATGTTAGCTGCATGTTTGTGAAGGGGGTGACCTATCCATCTCCAGCTTCTCCGAGAGATATCTACTTCAATGGCTGCTGCAATGCCCATAACCACATACTGTGATTGTGGTGAGCTCAGTCTTATAGCATACTAAGTGAATAACAAACAACCTTAAGTAAGAGAATTCACGCTAGTATAAATATACTTGGATCATACCTAAGTAGCATATTCTATTCTAAATGAATAACAAGCAAAATATTTTTTAAAAAATCATTTTTCAAGAGAATGTCGTATCCCCACCTCTAAAAATGTAAAAGTTATTTCCCTTTTTTTACCTTGGTTTAAAAGTGGTTTATATGTTTGTGCATACTGTGTGCCTATCAAATTTAGAACAAAGGTGTATGACTTCGATATGCACTTGAGAAATAACAAATACAATACTGATATACCATTTTTACTATCACTTATTCATACCTTTCAGGCTACAAGAAGTCATTAAATGCCTACTGGAAATCAGATTTCAATTGACGACCATGAGCACAACCATACTGCTAGTTGTGATTCCAATGTAGGTTTTGTTTGTGTGTGAGTTTACGTGTAAGTAGTACTAAGTACCACAGCCACAGTGGCCCACTAAGTGTTTGTTGTTATTTAAACTCCCTTGGGAATTTTTTTCTGTAAAATGAAAAAAATAAAATAAATGAGCACAAATGTGTAGAGATTGATCACGATTGTCTGCCCTAGTCACGATAAAAATTGAAGAAACTAGCCGGCGTTGTTGATAGCACTTTCCTAATGTCAATGATACCACACCGCGGGTAATTGAGATCTATTGACACTGAACAAGTTGAAATAAGAAAAATTAATTCGATAGTCTCCCTTACTAAGAAGCCACCTATACCCTATCGTGAATGTGTACCAGACCAACTGCGTGAATGTGTACCAGACCTACTGCGTGAATGTGTACCAGACCTACTGCGTGAATGTGTACCAGACCTACTGCGTGAATGTGTACCAGACCTACTGCGTGAATGTGTACCAGACCTACTGCGTGAATGTGTACCAGACCTACTGCGTGAATGTGTACCAGACCTACTGCGTGAATGTGTACCAGACCTACTGCGTGAATGTGTACCAGACCAACTGCGTTAATGTGTACCAGACCTACTGCGCAAATGTGTACCAGACCTACTGCGTGAATGTGTACCAGACCTACTGCGTGAATGTGTACCAGACCTACTGCGTGAATGTGTACCAGACCTACTGCGTGAATGTGTACCAGACCAACTGCGTGAATGTGTACCAGACCTACTGCGCAAATGTGTACCAGACCTACTGCGTGAATGTGTACCAGACCTACTGCGTGAATGTGTACCAGACCTACTGCGTGAATGTGTACCAGACCTACTGCGTGAATGTGTACCAGACCTTCTGCGTGAATGTGTACCAGACCTACTGCGTGAATGTGTACCAGACCAACTGCGTGAATGTGTACCAGACCTACTGCGTGAATGTGTACCAGACCTACTGCGTGAATGTGTACCAGACCTACTGCGTGAATGTGTACCAGACCTACTGCGTGAATGTGTACCAGACCTACTGCGTGAATGTGTACCAGACCTACTGCGTGAATGTGTACCAGACCTACTGCGTGAATGTGTACCAGACCTACTGCGTGAATGTGTACCAGACCTACTGCGTGAATGTGTACCAGACCTACTGCGTGAATGTGTACCAGACCTACTGCGTGAATGTGTACCAGACCAACTGCGTGAATGTGTACCAGACCTACTGCGTGAATGTGTACCAGACCAACTGCGTGAATGCCGCCTGTTTGGAGTGGGAAGGAGGGATAAAAAAAAATCAAAACAACAGTAGATCTGGTTTAGATGTCCATTATAGTTACGTGCCATGTATAATAAGACTTGTAGGGCTTGATACGATACACATTTCTACATTGTTGTTCTTTTCAATTCTCCCAAAAAGTACCTCTTTCAGTCCTATGAATCTATTCGGCAGTTGATGTAAAGGAAATCTGTTTCCATGGCCGACGGTTCACTGAGATTCGAACCCGAAAGCCCTCGGTTCGGAAACCGATCTCTTTGCCACTCAATCACCGCTGATTTATTTTCGCTGTTGTTTCCCTGCTATGAATGTGTTGCGTCTAGATGTAGCAGACAATCTTGTATTGTAAGGCATGGATAGGCTTGAGACCCTCTTGTAGTATTGCTTTCACTTTATCAATCTATTACCGCTACTTTCTAGCTAAAGTAACTGAATAACGTTGTAGCCGCCACTAAAATTGATCGCTTTCTAGTCCGAGAACTTTTAAATTGTTGCATACACCCGCATGGGCCACCTAAAAATGTGTGATACTAGAGACCTGCAGCGGCTGCCTTAGACTGTATGTAAATTAATGGGCCTGTAAGTGTGAGTGTCATCATCATCATCATCAAACTCCATTAGAGTGAGGGCTTGAGAGGCTCAAATCCTCTCTCGCAATAGCCCTGGACAGAAACCCTGCTGTCTTGCGTAGTGCATAAATGTCGCCGTACAGGTCGAGAATTTTGGGTTTCCCAGACCTGTCGAGACGGAGATCAGCAAGTCTGGGGCAGTCAAACAGAATTTGAGGCACGGTTTCCTCTTCCACCCCGGGCTTTTTGGGACTTGTCCCAGCACTCAAACCACTTTTCCATTTCTGTTTTTTTTTAAAATTATAGCCAGGGCATGATGAAAACTTACAGCCTGTTCAGTGGGTGGAATTTGCCCTCCCTGATGGGCTAAGGAGTCTCCAATAGCGTTGCCAGTCACACCTATGTGACTCAGAACCCACTGCATTATTACAGGGGTGCCATAGCGTTGTTTTATGTTGTGTCAAGTCATGATGACAGTGTCGATATTGGGAGGCCATGGTCCGTGGGCTTTGCAAAGCCTGTAGTACAGATTTTGCGTTGCCCTCAAATGTCCCTTGCTGATGTGAGCTGGCGATCCTAGATCTAATTTTTTATCTATTTTTATCTGTTGTTAATTTGTGTAAACTATCTAGGCTAGTGCTGAGTGCATGCATGTTTCCCGCCAGCTCTTTAATGTTAGAGTTAGTTTAGGTGAGTCATGACCTGGCTCTATTAATAGAAAGAGTGCGGTCAGTTCTTTCTTTTTCCGGTGTTGACCGTTGGTCGTGTGACCATGAAGGGAGTTAGTAGTTAGTAATTGTAGTGTAAATTTCAGCTGGGACCGCCTGTAAGTTGGAAAATGTTTTTATTTTTACTTTTACAAGTTGGCAGGTTCCTAATTTTAATTTTTTAATCTAAATGATGGCTGCGTCCTAAGCATCGCTGTCATGGCGGCTTTATTCAGTTTGTTGAGCCTAGACTTAGATTTATGTTATTGTAGTCTGGCCCAATGTGTGTTGTGGCTTAGACTTTGACTTGAGTATGTATGGCTTTTATTAGCCAAATGAAGGTGATTATTATTACCTGCGTAGATTGTTTTGAGTGTGTGTTAGTCTAGATCTAGTCCATTATAATGATTATTTTATATATTTTTCATATGTCTTATGTTTGTTTATTTTGTATAATTGCAGGCTATAATTCCTGTCGTTATTGCTACTGCCAACTGTTTGCTGTCGTTATGTCTACTGCCATTACTGCTATAGTACTGCCATTATAGCTGTCTGCTGTAGTTCTGCTTTACTGCCGCTAGTAGCTTACTGGTAGTGTTGGGGTAATTTAGGTTATTTGAGTGGTTTATTGTTTAGTAGTGTGTATATTTAGTTTTATTACTTTTTTTTGTGTCAATGTAAATAAAGTGTATATAATTTTTTTTTATAAATTTTAGTTTGTTATTTTATTTTTAGTTAGCTAGTTTAGTTTAGTTTAGTTTAGTTTAACTGTGCTGTCTGATTGCTTAGGCTACTCTAGCCCCTTGGTCGCAGACCGAGGTGCACAGATTGGGCCCACCCAGTAGAGCTACCACCTGCCTACTGTTATAAATATTGAACAAATGTTGAGCAGCAGATAATAATAAAAAGGGCCTCACTCAGTAGCGCCACACCCTGACCTGCTCACACTGAGATGAGAATAAATGACTTTTAAGACTTCACAGACTGCCATGGTCTCCGCATCGAAACAGCAAACACTACCACATGGTCCAAAAATTTTGACTGAGTGAGCGCCAAGAAAGTCGATGTAGGCTTCAAAGCCTGCTCTTCCAGAATCTATCGATGCCGACCCACCAGTGTATGCAAAAATAGCATTGGGCTTGAAGGTATTAATTGTATCCAATGCTAGAATTTGAAGGTCGTTAGATGAACGACTTAGCTTAGTTGCATTAGGGTCTACTAGTTTCATACGTATGTCTGGGGTTGTTGGGCGACCCAAAGGGGGAAGGGGATGAAAACGTTGAATGTTTTGTCGGTTGGTGGAGAGGCCAGCTTTATCAGATAGTCTATTGGCATGATGCTTTAAAGACTGCATCTGAATACGTCTTCTGCATCTCCAACTATCCACTAGTTTTCTAGCTAGGAGGTATTCATCCAAGGTTTTATACCGCTCAAAGCAGGTCAGTACTGACCTTTCTCTCCTAAGGTTTAGTGGACCTACATTAGCCATTATTTCAGCCGCATTTACTGGACTTGTCCTAAAGGTAAGTGTGAGTGTAAAAATCAGTACTACAACAACCTACGAAATTGTGTGCAACTAGGAAAGGATATTAAGGGAATTCAGGTGGGGCTACAGCGCCGGGGCATCCACAAGAAAGGGCCCTCCACAAATAATATTAAAATATATCTGAATTTCTACGAGTCAGAAACTTTTGTACTTCTTATATTTTTTCCTTGTATTTTTAAGTCTGGCCAAATTGTCCTAATTAAGAAGTGTAAGCTTGTAGCATGCTTGGAATAAATAAATAGAGATTCGGATTTACGGCAGTGCTTCTACCAAGGGCCTTATCCCCTTCCCCGCTAATAACAAAAATACTCTTTTTAAAAATAAAAATGCATATAAAATATGTTTTTATAAAAAAAATAAGATAACATTTACAAGAACTCCATTTCTTTCTTCTAAAATATTTATTGCTTTTAGATAGAAGTGTTTTCATTCCTTAGTGGGTTTTTATTAAACCTTTTAAAAAAGTGTAAGGGCCCCCCACAAAAATCCTGCTTCGGGGCCTCCACATACTCAAATCCGGCCCTGTGTGCAGCACAAACTTTCTATATATTGCCTGTTACATTCATGTTTATGAAAGCACTTCTTGTCATTTTTTTTATTAATCTGTATGCCCTGGCTGCATGGAATGTGCAATATTGCTCTCTTGTCTGTTTAACTTCACTAGTCTCTATAGATTTCTTGGAAAGAGCTGGATGTAGATCGTGTCTCTTCATCAAGTTTCGGAGCTGTCACACTACGTGTTTCTTTACGTTTACTATTGATATTGCTTTTAGTTTATCTTTAGTGAAGAACAAAACTACAAATTGATAACTTTTTGGTGTATCCGGTGCACAAACTAAAGGAGGTGTTGATAATATGTCTGATTTAATGCCAACTTTTTGTTCACTTTTTTTAGCCTGGACATACAGAATACTTTGACATTAATACTTCTTCAATTATGAAAGTATTTTCTGCTACAAACAGAAGCTTCGAATTTTCTAAGCGCTTCTGTTTGTAGCAGATAATAATTTCATGATGGTAGGAGCAATAATGGTTATGTCTTTGATTCCAAAAATTAAGGATGAGTGCAGTGTTTCACATGCCAACTGCGCAAACCTAGTTAAGACATATTTGACCGCTTCTCGTGCAGACAAAGCCGTTGTCCACTGGCGGTCTGTTGAAGTTTTATTTTCGTCTTCTGCGCCTGTCTTTTTTTACTTTCCAATGTCTTTCCGTCGGCCTTGATGAGAGCTTGTTGAGAGCTTTCCAACTGTCTCTTTCATAGGCCATCTGCTGCCAGCTACTTTCCTCTATGTCAATGGGGGCAAAATGGCGCCTGAGTTGATCTTTATAGCGCTTACGGGGGCACCTTTGTTACGCCATCATCTGGTCCTTTAGACCTCCAGACCAAATTTAATTTTAAGTAGATTATAATTTGAAAAATTATAACAACCAAATCAGTTTTCCTTGTGTGGCCGATTAGGTAGGAATTATTTTCCTAAAGATATACATAAACTATTAAAATTCTAGGAAAATCGTTAATGCTGTTTTCGAGATCCGTGTCCAGGTAGTGTCCATGTAAACTTGAATGTGTAAGCTGATAAGAGGAAGTGTAAAAATTCTGCACAAAATAGAGAAAATGTTTAATTGATGTCAACATAACCCCCAATCGAATTGTTTTCTTGATACTTCCTTGATAACTCAATTCAAACAAACTAAAAGTTTTATATTTATAATGATTTATAATGTGAATAGCCTCAAGATGTCTGTCTTATTATTGGAACATTCTGTAGTTATCTTTCCTTTGAATAGTTGACATGGAAATGTTTAAGTAATATAAAGTATTTTTAAAGTGTATTCTATTGTCAAACCTTTATATGATAAGTTTATCTTTATCAAGAGTTTTAAGCATTTTTTTGCGGCCGCCGAAAGGGGAAAAGACGCTACTAGTTTTGTGTGGAATGTCTGTCCGTCCCGTTTAGATCTCGTAAACTAGGAAAGATAATGAAAATCTGACATCTTAATACTTTTGATCAGGGGTGGGCAAATTACGGTACGCGGGCCACATGCGGCTCGCCGGAGCGTTTTATGCGGCCCGCGAACAACCACAAATATTAAATGGGCTTCAAAGTATATATATATATATATTTATATATATATATATATATATATATATATATATATATATATATTGTTATGACTTTGCCATGCGCACCGCCATCCAAGATAGTGCAGAAAGAAGGTGCGCACTATCTGTGACTAAACAAGTCGGATGTTGACATTAGGACTAACGATTTCCGCCCAAGTCTAGAGAGCCAATATGGAGTCGCTATGCTCAAGGCAGATGCCCCTTTGTGTTTGTCATGTCTCCGTGTAAATAAACGTCTATGTCCTCGTTGAGTTGCCTCACTTAAGTTATTACAATTGGTGTCAGAAGTGGGATTATAGGCGACTCAACGAGAGGAGGTAGGATTCTAGCACAATGGCATCTTTGAAACAACTAGACCAGCTTTTAGTTAAAGAGCTAAGGCAGGAACTTCGTTACAGACGCCTGAAGCTTGGTGGTAGCAAGGAGGTGCTTACAGCTCGTCTCCGGCAAGCCCTAATTGATGAAGACGAAGATCCGGAGACCTACCTATTTGAAATTGAACCGGAGATTTATGAGCTTATTGGCAAGATAAATGAAGGTATTGATGCATTGTGTGAACAAATTAACAGTATGGGGAACAAGGTAGATAAAATGGTGTCTCAAGTGAAAGAAAGAGTAGACTCGTTGGTAAAGGAGCAGTTGCCTGTAGACTCGTTGGTAAAGAAGTTGCATGGTCAAGACTGTGGTTGCACAAACAGTGGTGACGGAGACGCTGGGGATTTGAGCGCCGTCTGTGTTGTGGGCAAGTCTTGTGGTTGTGACTTTCAAGACGAGAAACGTGATGGCGATTGCTGTGATGATCTCAACGGGATGTATCGAGTCGAACGGAAAGAGACAAATGAAGAAACTGAAGACTGTTATGTGCCTGAAGCGTTTGTTCCTGTTGTACCTGTTACCAATACCTCAATGAGCCGGACGGAGCAAGACAACGTTGGGTCTGCGTTCAAGCCTGTTGCTATGGACCTTAAAGACCTCTGCCTATCTGTCGGTGCTCACGAGGGAAATTCGAAGCTTGACAACTTCATCCAGAAGTTTACCATGAATTGTACGTGCGGCGCATCATACATAGAATTTAGATGCCAAGAAAACCACCAACAGGGCATATGTACTTCTACTATCATCATCGACATTGGCATAGACGAATGTCAATCGGACTACTCTAAATCTGAGCCGTCAAGAGGAAGACAATTTCCAATTGAAACTGAAGAGACCTGTATTCTGGACGTGAAACTGTTGTCTGAGGATGACTGCGGTGAATTGGACTTTGTTTGCAACGTGGCTGCATGTGAACCTGCAGCTCCCTTGAGAGGCGTCTGTCGGGAAGGTCTGCTGAGACAGCGTGTCCAATCAACGGCTGTGCTGAAGAAAACAGTGCTCGACAATATCTCTTTGTGTGTCAAACGGCCACGTCATCGTCGCAACAACAGCCTGGTCAACTGGAGAAAGAGAAAGCGGCACTGGAGGAAAACAATGCGGATGGTTTCGTGGGGAACACGCTCCCTGCCGCCTGTGGCTCCCACTGATCGATATATATATATTGTAATAACTTAAGTGAGGCAACTCAACGAGGACATAGACGTTTATTTACATGGAGACATGACAAACACAAAGGGCATCTGCCTTGAGTACAGCATCTCCATATTGGCTCTCTACTTGGGCGGAAATCGTTCGTCTCCTACGTCAACATCCGACTTGCTTAGTCACAGATAGTGCGCACCTTCTTTCTGCACTATCTTGGATGGCGGTGCGCATGGCAAAGTCATAACATTGCCCCCGTCTTAGCACTTTTCGTCCCGGAAAGAAACACTGCAGCTGAGGTTTGACAGTTCAGGTGGAGGTCGATCCGTGGGAGCCACAGAGGGCATTGAGCCTGTTGCCCACGAAGCCATCTGCACAGTATTCCGCGGCCGTCGCTTCCTCTTCTTCCAGTTGGCCAGTCTACGCTTGAGACGATGTCGTGGTCGCTGCTTCAACCTCATGACGATAGTCGCTGATGCCAGCCAGATGACACAGGGAGAGTTAGTGGAGGTCATGGTTGCCAGCCACGTAACACAAATGGAGATTGTGGCGATCTTTGTAGATTCCAGGGTTGTTGTTCCAAGACGCTGAGTCAGCGGACCTTTTCCATGGATGTCTCGTGACACAGTTGTAGGCCCACTGGTAGCCATGGTTTCAGGCACATAGTCTTTCTCAGCCTCATCTGTAAGGTATGCCGATGAAGCATCCTTGTAATGTTCTTCCACCTCTACATCAGGTTTCGCTGGAATTAATTCACAACCGTTGAAGTCACTCTCACTGATGTGGGCAGAAGTACACATTTCTGTCAAGTTCAGATCTTGTAGCTAGGTTTCTAGGCATGGGCACTGTCCCCGCATGGCGCCGCATATACAGTTCATGTCAATGGATGCAGTTGCCAAGCATCGAGTTCTCTCTTATGCCGCTGCCAAAGTCAAATTCGTTGTTTCTATCTCGGCCATTGTTGGGGCCCGTATTCGTAATTTCACCCGACGACATCCAAGGCAAGGAATCAGAAACGGTCTTCAGGCTTTCATGGTTTGAATTCTCGCCAAAGGTACTGACAGATAAACAGAGGTCTTTAAGGTCCACAGCAGAAAGCTTGGACGCAGACCCAACGTTGTCTTGATCTGTCCGGCTCACCGAGATACTGGTAACAGGTGCAACAGGAACAAACACTTCAGGCACATAACAGACTTCTCTTGTTTCTTCATTTAATTCTTTCCTTTCGATTTGAAACATACCGTTCAGATCGTCGAAGCAATCGTCGTCACGTTTCTCGCCTTGAAAGTCATCCCCGACAGACTTGCCCACAACACAGTCACAGACGGCGCTCCAATCCCCAGCGCCTCCATCACCACTGTTTGTGCAGCCACAGTCCTGACCAGGCAACTGCTCCTTCCATAACGAGTTTATTCCTCCTTTTGCTTGCGACACAATGTTATCACTTTGGTCTATTTGGCCTTCTACTTGTAATACACTTTTATCAACTTTGTTCAACATTATGTTCCTGCTCATGTTTCCCATCGTGTTCCCAATCATGTTCAGTTGTTCATCAAATGCATCCACAAAGTCCTGGATCTTGCCCATTACATCAACAATCCCAGGCTCAATTTCAAATTGATAGGTCTCCGGATCTTCTTCTTCATCGATCAGAGCTTGCCGCAGACGAGCCGTGAGCGTTTCCCTGCTACCGACAGGTTTTAAACCTCGGTCTCGAAGCTCTTGTCTTAGCTCTTTAATTAAGAGCTGATGTAATGATGGAACATGACAAACACAAAGGGCATCTGCCTTGAGCACAGCATCTCCATATTGGCTCTCTACTTGGGCGGAAATCGTTCGTCTCCTATGTCAACATCCGACTTGCTTAGTCACAGATAGTGCGCACCTTCTTTCTGCATTATCTTGGATGGCGGTGCGCATGGCAAAGTCATAACAATATATATATATATATATATATATATATATATATATATATATAATATATATATATATATATATATATATATATATATATATATATATATATATATATATATATATATATATTTAAACAAAATAATTTTAAATATCTATATAAACTATTGCAACTTCGGCTTCTTACGGTGAAGAGGCTAAAGAAACATTGACTATACGTGTCATTCTAAAAAGTAAACGAAGATTATTCTAATTGTCAATATGTCGAAACATTCAGTCAAAAAACGCAAACTCAAGCTATGAAGAACTGTGTTGAAAGTGTTACATTGGCGAGGAAGAATATAGCAAGGGTAACAACTGATGGCGTCCAGGCTTTGCTTGGAAAAAAAATAGGTTTGTTAATAAAATTAAAGAACAATACCTCAAGTTTACAAACAGCTTCATTGAATATCAAACATGTTATTGACCCAATTATTTCAGGGACCAAACTTAATAACGGGTTGATGCTGACTGACTGCAATTTGAAAGCAGTGACTAGTAATCTACTTCCATAGTTCCGGAACATGAGTGAAAACAGTTAAATATATTACACGAAGTACAACTGTACATTTGTGGTGAAATGTTGTGATGTAAAAGACAAAACAAAATAATAAAAATAATAACAAAATTAGTTTCAGAAATTGCTTACTTTTGTTGCAATGTAAATTTACAATAAAGTACAAATGTTAAAGAAAAGACATACATAGTTAGCTATCGTATTTTTACAAATTGCAAGTGTATATATTCGCAAATGTTTTTTAATGCGGCCCCCGATACAAAAAGGTTGCCCACCCCTGCTTTCGACCATTCAAAGTTCTGACGCAATGGCTACTTTTTTTCTTTTCAGAAAGCGAAAAATCTAATTTTATAAATCACTTTTACAACTATTCACTATTAATAGTAACAAACACGGGCGACTCTTTAGAAGGTTAGATGACCATTTACCATATCTTTTAACATATTTAAGCAAATGGTTAAAGACCTTTGTGTCAAAACATTTTTTATCACATGTGTATTGCTATATTATGTAAGTTCTGTCGTACTAACTACAACATTTACACACAACAAAAGTGGTCTTTTTTTAAGAGAAAAAAATCTATTTAGTATGCATATAAGTCGGACATAATTTAAAACAACAATTAATAAGTAGTTTTTAATATTATCTCGTGAACTGGTACATCCACCACTGGCCACAGTGTACATAACTATTTTTTTTTACGGAAATGTTTTTTTCTTGAGGATTTGAATAAGAGATTGACCCTTTACAAAACAATTAGATCAATTAGATATTCATTATAAGACATCAGTTAAGCCAGGTTCACATCTAACTTCACATTCACTTTCACCTTTCCTTTGGTCTGCTGGACCGTTCTTCTCTGTCATTTGTCTTTGATAGAATTTCATTCTGATATTCTTTAAGAAAATATTGGAACCTGCCTTTTTACCTGCCTGGGTGGGCCACTTCGGGCACTGGCGGATCCAGGGTGGAGGGCGGTAGGGGCGATCGAACTCCGAACTCCATTGATGAATAATGACCTGTACTTGTCAGGAGAATGCGTTTCTGCAATGAAGAATGCAAGAAAACGCTTTTGGCGTCGCCCTGAACTCCACTGATGAATAATGAGCTGTACTTGTCAGGAGAATGCATTTCTGCAATGAAGAATGCAAGAAAACGCTTTTGGCGTCGCCTGAACTCCACTGATGAATAATGAGCTGTACTTGTCAGGAGAATGCGTTTCTTCGATGAAAAAAGGAAGAAACGCTTTTGTCGGCGGGGCTTCGCCCCGAACCCGACAAGAGAACCATATAGCGCTGCCCCAAATGTTTTGTTTTTCGCCGAAGGTATGTGTGTGTGTGTGTGCGTGCGCGCTGAACGCACGTTTATGCATAGGGTTAGGGTTTACTGGTGGTTAGGGTTTGAAAAAAAATCGCCCCCCCCCCACTCCAAAGTTCTGGATCCGCTAGTGACTTCGGAGCCTATTTTGAGTTTGTGTTTAACCTTTTTAATATGAATTTAATTTTTTAAATTGAGCGATATTTTCTTTTGGTTTTTATTTACCCGGGCATGCTACTCTTAATGACGCCTGGGTGGAAACGACTGTAGCAGGAAACTTTTAGGCCAAATGGGTATTACTTTTCTTTTCACTTGGATAATTATGAGTATAATTTTTATAATTTAAATTATTATACGCCTACAGCGGTTTAGTTGTTTACCAGCAATCTAGCCCTACAAGTCTACGACCGATCATCATCATCTAGGCCTATATAAATAACATGGTTGAATTTTAAATGCATTAATCTCTTATATTTAGCGTGAATAAAAAAAAATGAAATAGTAAAACTGAAAGAAAAGAAACGACAGTACTATATACTACAAGTCAATATGAAGCACATTTTAAGGACAGATTTTTTTTATTTCTGTGGCTCAATAATTCGATAGGCACGAAATTACAATAACAAACAAACAAAAAAAAGCAAAGATTAAATACGTAACAAATATGGCATTATAGGAACAATAAAAAAATGTGAAATGAATTGATTGACAGGCAATAACATTCTTCGTGATTTACACTAATGAACAATTTTTAATGTTGTTGTTTTTTTTAATTAATGTTAATTTTTTAACTCCTGTAACTGGGTCTCAAGATCAGATAACTCTTTTTCTTTTTCTTCTGTGGAAGATATTGTGAATTCGTTACAAGTAGGCTACATCTATAGATCTCATACATATAATCAAAACAATGAAGAAAAATAAGAAATACAATTTTTTTAAAAAGACATTACCTCCATCATACAACTTAAAATAAAATATAATAAAGTATATAAAAACAAGGTTACAAAAGACAGTTTGTGTGGAAACACAAACTCAAAATCGGCCCCGAAGTGGTCCACCCAGGCAGGCTTCAATATTTTCAGAAAGAACATCCGAATGAAATTATATCAAAGACAAATGAGAGATAAGAATGGAGAAAGAAGGTTAACAGATCTTGTGTAGTGCCCCAACGGTTAGGGTTAGGAGAGTTGATTACACTGGACCAACGGTCCAGCAGATCAAAGGATAGGTGAAAGTGAATGTAAAGTTAGATGTGAACCTGGCCTAACTAGTTCCCCTTATAGACCTTGTGGTCTATAGGGCAGATGATGTAAAGTTCATCTGTTTTTGTGGCCTACGGTTAACGAGGGTGTCATATAGCCAGCACAACGACCAACCGCCTTTACTTTTACCCAACTAATGTCAGGTACCCATTAGAGCTGGGTAGACTCAAGGGCGCCCAAAGATTCCAAAGTTGAAAATCCCAGGATTCGAACCCGGGACCCCCGATTCGGAAGCCAAAACTAATAGCGTCTTTTCCCCTTTCGGGGGCCGCTAAAAAATAGAAGCGTGAACGTATTTTGATGCGTACTAATTCAGCCCGAAGGAATTCATACAATTGGTGATTGTTTATTGATATTGTCATTAATTATTTAGACCATGAATGGATTTACATTGAGATCGAACAGGCCTACTAGACCCAGACTTCTGATTTAAAACTGTTAAGATCCAGTCTAGATCTCCTTTAAAATCGAGAATCTATATGTAATCTATGTTAAATTTACGTAAAATAATATTAGTAAATCTTATATATATTCTTTCAATAAAATTAAATAACTTTAAATTTACTCTATTATCGTATAATTTCGGAACACTATGGCTGTTTACGCAATGTTTTTTTTTCCTAAGTCTAGTGAAGCTAAATCTATATATATTTATTTTTTTACTTTGAAAAATTATAACTGTCAAATTAGAGTTTTCTCCATGTGGTCAACGAGCTAGTAATTATTTTCTCAGCGATATTCATCAACTGTTAAATTTCTAGGAAAATCGTTAAAAGCATTTTTGAGATCAGCTGTTCCTGGATCCAGGTTCCAGGAAGGAACGACTAGAATACAGGTATTGTAAAAATAAAAATTGTTTTGTAGATGGTTGTATTAGAAACTGACTTATCAGATTCATATTTAATTCTTTTTTATGTTTTTTATTATTTTAATACTTTAATATACTTTTTTTTTTATTTCTATATTACGCTCTGCAAGTCTAGAAAAATCTGGTCTAGAAAGAGTCTGGTCATGAAAAGTCTGGTCTGGGGAAGTTTGGTCTAGACAAATCTGGTCTATCAAAGTCTGGCCTAGGGAAGTAAGGTCTAGAAAAATCTGGTCTAGGAAAGTCTGATCTAGGATTGGTGACTTACTTTTTTTCGATAGATCCTGGATCACGTCTTCGATTGAGAAGCCCAATTTCTGAATGAGTTGAATATCTTTTGACAATCTTTCTTCTACAAGTGTCAAAGCTTTAAGAAAGAAAACAAGAAAAAAAAAAGAATTAAAAAAACATCAGCAGATAATTTAACAGGTTTTAACAATCTTTATACAACATCAGCAGATAATCTAACAGGTTTTAACAATCTTTATACAACATCAGCATATAATCTAACAGGTTTTAACAATCTTTATACGAAATCAGCATATAACCCAACAGGTTTTAACAATCTTTATACAAAATCAGCAGATAATCTAACAGGTTTTAACAATCTTTATACAACATCAGCAGATAATCTAACAGGTTTTAACAATCTTTATACAAAATCAGCATATAATCTAACAGGTTTTAACAATCTTTATACGAAATCAGCATATAACCCAACAGGTTTTAACAATCTTTATACAAAATCAGCATATAACCCAACAGGTTTTAACAATCTTTATACAAAATCAGCATATAACCCAACAGGTTTTAACAATCTTTATACAACATCAGCAGATAATCTAACAGGTTTTAACAATCTTTATACAAAATCAGCATATAACCCAACAGGTTTTAACAATCTTTATACAAAATCAGCATATAACCCAACAGGTTTTAACAATCTTTATACAAAATCAGCATATAACCCAACAGGTTTTAACAATCTTTATACAAAATCAGCATATAACCCAACAGGTTTTAACAATCTTTATACAACATCAGCAGATAATCTAACAGGTTTTAACAATCTTTATACAAAATCAGCATATAACCCAACAGGTTTTAACAATCTTTATACAACATCAGCAGATAATCTAACAGGTTTTAACAATCTTTATACAAAATCAGCAGATAATCTAACAGGTTTTAACAATCTTTATACAACATCAGCAGATAATCTAACAGGTTTTAACAATCTTTATACAAAATCAGCAGATAATCTAACAGGTTTTAACAATCTTTATACAAAATCAGCATATAACCCAACAGGTTTTAACAATCTTTATACAAAATCAGCATATAACCCAACAGGTTTTAACAATCTTTATACAAAATCAGCATATAACCCAACAGGTTTTAACAATCTTTATACAAAATCAGCAGATAATCTAACAGGTTTTAACAATCTTTATACAAAATCAGCAGATAACCCAACAGGTTTTAACAATCTTTATACAAAATCAGCAGATAATCTAATAGGTTTTAACAATCTTTATACAACATCAGCAGATAACCCAACAGGTTTTAACAATCTTTATACAACATCAGCAGATAATCTAACAGGTTTTAACAATCTTTATACAAAATCAGCAGATAATCTAACAGGTTTTAACAATCTTTATACAAAATCAGCAGATAATCTAACAGGTTTTAACAATCTTTATACAACATCAGCAGATAATCTAACAGGTTTTAACAATCTTTATACAAAATCAGCAGATAATCTAACAGGTTTTAACAATCTTTATACAAAATCAGCAGATAATCTAACAGGTTTTAACAATCTTTATACAAAATCAGCAGATAATCTAACAGGTTTTAACAATCTTTATACAAAATCAGCAGATAACCCAACAGGTTTTAACAATCTTTATACAAAATCAGCAGATAATCTAACAGGTTTTAACAATCTTTATACAACATCAGCAGATAATCTAACAGGTTTTAACAATCTTTATACAAAATCAGCAGATAATCTAACAGGTTTTAACAATCTTTATACAAAATCAGCAGATAATCTAACAGGTTTTAACAATCTTTATACAACATCAGCAGATAATCTAACAGGTTTTAACAATCTTTATACGAAACCAGACGCCTGTGAGGCAGATATTGTAGAGGTCACTTGGTGAAATGCTAATGAAGATGTCACGTGGCCATTACAAAGAGTTAAGGATCCAAAACTAGAAAAGCCTTCTCCCACAAGACCTCATATTCTCATGAGACATTTGCCATCCATAATCTCTTTATCCAAGACTAGAGACTATGCTACACTAGTGCTACTATTGAGTAGGCGGGTGCATCCAATGTCTCTGTTCAGAGATACGAAGATAAATAGAATGTACAGTATTTCATTTCTTATTTGTATATATATATATATGTAGTCAACTTTTGCTCACTACGAATAGAAAGAAGGCCAATGTTCTATTGTCAATGAGGATGTACAAACAACACTGCTGTTTAAATTACAACTCCATTTTTATTGACATGACAAGAAAGTGAAAAAAACTAACAGGAGACTTGAATACATACTGATAACATACTTGATAAAAACATGCGAGCACGTGAACACACTGAACAGTAAGACAAGGGAGACAATAAGTCAACAAACACACACACACACAACATAGATAAACATAAATACACATATATATGTAACAGCCAATCCTTGCAGTCAAAAGAAAATCAATATGACGTCCAAACTATACAGGATTCATGCTCTTACCTTCATCTTGTAGCGAGTCTTTCTTTCCAGACTGTGTAGCAACCTCTGGAGTTTTCTTTTCTTTTGATACTAGATTATGCATATAAACAATATAGCAATATTTTTTTAGAATAAAATATGCAGAGTCGCATCTCCCCCCCCCCAATCCCTCTTGTTAGTATGTCACACACCCACCGGTTAGACGTCGCCCCCACCCCTCCTTGGTAGGATGTCGATCCCCCATTTTGAGAAACGCAGTTTAATACATTGTCAAAAGGGAATGAGTTCTTTAAGAAACCATGAATCAATTAAAGGATCATTCAATCACATCTGCTAAGGGCCAATCTTACTCAGAATCATATCTACATAACAATCAGTTCATTGAAGTCTTATGAACATAACGAATGTAATATAACGAATGAAATAAAACGAATGTAGTATAATAATAACAAAGCCAGCGGAATAGAAATACAACAACGTCGGAAACATTTTTGACCTGTCCACGTCTTCTTGTATAAAGGGACGGAGTATTGTGGTTGTTTTCTAGTTTGTACCTCATAATCTCTGATATTATTTTCGGGGGCCGTATCTGAGTTTATGGGAAACAAAAACTCTCTTTATAATCTTTTTTTTTTTCGTTTTTATATTTAATTGTAATTTTTGTTTAAAAAGAAAAAAAAAAGAATTGGTTTTTCTTGAATTAAAACAATTTATTTTAGTTGGTTTGAAATGAATATTGTTTCCTTAAGTTCTGACTATTTGATGTTTTATAATACCCGTGGTTAAGGTATTTCATCTTACAGTTCCACCAATTGAGTCAGTGCCAAGCGCCTTGCATCGCATTCCATTGGATCACACGAGAAAAACAAAAGTCACATGTGTAACATAATGGTATTATATGTACATTTGCACACTAGAGCGTCAGTGCAACACCGCTTGTGTTTACGCAACAAACTGGGTTCCTAATATGTCTTCCCTCTGAAACACTAGTAGTTATGATTTAATGTGTACTACACTACAGCGGGACCTACCATTACTTTCTCGTCATTAATTTGTCAAGATGAAACGTCATAGCCAGTAGTGGACAGAGATACAGAATAGAATAGGCTTCCGACGGTGCAGATAGTTTAGACTATGATACAGACAAAAAAAACAAAAACTCTTTAGTATCTTTACAATCACCAGTACGCGCCAAATGAGTCTGTCTGTAGATAAAAAAAATTTCTTCACTGGATTAATGTCTGTAAATAATGTAAATATATCCATAATACACTTAAGAACATCTATCCCACATATGACTTCTTATTAGGAATTTTGTTTGTTATATATGTACTTGAATTATGAGATTAGACTTATGTCCTCCCGCGCCGTTCGAAATGGGTTTGTTATCTCTGTATTCTATGAGGTTTTAAAGGGTGGGGTCGCTAGCCCCCC
Source organism: Biomphalaria glabrata (assembly GCF_947242115.1). Lineage (NCBI taxonomy): Eukaryota > Metazoa > Mollusca > Gastropoda > Planorbidae > Biomphalaria > Biomphalaria glabrata. The sequence continues at coordinate 20,568,606 of NC_074726.1, forward strand.
ACGCCAAACCCTCCTCGTTTCTTATCTGGGCTTTGGATCCGCCCATATCGGATTATGAGATTATAAAATAATATTTAAATGAAAACCTATAATCGTTTACTATAAACAGAACCGAAATATAGTTGTTGTGACTTTCATGAATAGTTTCTCTCAGTCAGTACTCTATAATATCAGAAAAGTGCTACTATGTTTATGTGAAAATAACGAGAGCGTCTTCGCTAGTAAGTCCACCTTGAGTTGTTTAGTCTGAAACTTCGAAGGATTATAAGCATTAAATGTAATCATCATGTACATCTATGTTGAAGTTAGTTTACAAAAATCATTTTAATGCTTTTTTTAAATTGCTATAATATATAGCGAATCTTTCATGATTATAGTGTTTTCGGTGCACTATGGTCTATGACTCTAATCTCTTATGTAGACCAGTGGTGTCTGTGGGGGGAAAGAGATGGTATCTGAGAGAGGCTTTCCGTGCTGCCCTTAAGCTCTCAACAAACACAACTCGAGTAGGGATTCAAAGTCTAGCCTCCTTGTTAGGTGACCAAGCCCTAGCCAAGCGGTTCTCGCCTCTCAACCACACATATCATTACATAGTACAGCCACACATACCTCATTTCATAGTACAGCCACACATACCTCATTTCATAGTACAGCCACACATACCTCATTTCATAGTACAGCCACACATACCTCATTACATTGTACAGCCACACATACCTCATTTCATAGTACAGCCACACATACCTCATTTCATAGTACAGCCACACATACCTCATTTCATAGTACAGCCACACATACCTCATTACATTGTACAGCCACACATACCTCATTTCATAGTACAGCCACACATACCTCATTTCATAGTACAGCCACACATACCTCATTTCATAGTACAGCCACACATACCTCATTTTATATTACAGCCACACATACCTCATTACATTGTACAGCCACACATACCTCATTACATAGTACAGCCAGACATACCTCATTACATAGTACAGCCACACATACCTCATTACATAGTACAGCCACACATACCTCATTACATAGTATTGAGAAATCGTAAAGGAATTTACCTTTTGAAGTGTCTTGACTTAGTTTCAGCAGCGCCTGTTGAATGAAGTTTTCCATGGTGTCTGTCTTAGAATCTGACTTTGAATTGTCTTCGTTGTACTCCGTGCCGAGATGGTCTGTAAACAGAGACACCCAAACATATTGTTACATATGTACAATGTTTACGGATTTCTAATATCACGTTCGTGTAGAATTAACATATTAGATTCTCGGTTCTAATATAACTAGCTATTCTAACGAATATTAGGCCCTAGTTTTTATTAATTTAAATTTAGATAGTTCTGCGCTTAGCTTTATTTAAAATAATTTAAATGATTTACACCACGAGACATTACAATTTAATAATCTCCTACTCTGAAGGAACATTCGTATCATATCAAACAATACAACTATGCTTAAACATAAGCTCACAGACCTATATAAAATAAATCCCAACCTAAACTTAGCATAATTTAACACACCTATATAAACAGTAGGGACGTGACACAATACCTATAAGACAAATTATATAGGCATGTGTTATAATTATAATATAAATAATAATAATGAACGTATAGCGGCATAGGTCGCTTCGAATACCAACTAAAATCTTTAAGAAGTGGTTCTTACTGAGATTTTGGCGCTCTATAGAAGGCAGCTAAGGCTCCTCAAAAGCTTCCATCAAATGTGCCTTCGTTCCATAATGGGCATATTCTGGCAGACTTCATTACAAATAACAATGTTTTGCTAGAGGCTGGTGTGGACAGTTTAGAAGCACCACTTAGCATTGGGCAGGTGAGCTGAGTTGGACACCTCGTATAGGGGATTATCGAATGCCAAATGCGATATTTTTTGGCAACATTAAAGGAGGACAGCGTAACAGTGGTGCAGACCCCTTTTGTGGAAACGCAATAAAGATCAATTTATTGGCATATAGGAAAGCAGCTGCCATCAGATGGTCTTTGGACACACATTTGAGACCCAAAGAAGGTCCCTTGCCGAAAACAGGCGCAGACGAAAACAAAAACTTAAACAAACCCACGATAGATAGATGTGGTTTGCGTGGTCAAGTTGAATACTCAATTGTTCCATAATCTTCGGAGTCAAAGATATTGCCTTAGAATTTATGGCAATTCGTGATTATTCTGAATCAGATATGGAAGATCTTGAAAACAGACACCTAGACAGTAACAGCCTGTCAATAGACACCAAGACAGTAACAGCCTGAGAATAGACACCAAGACAGTAACAGCCTGATAATAGACACCAACACAGTAACAGCCTGAGAATAGACATAAAGACAGTTTTCGCTAATGTAATGGTTGATAAATCGCATGACTTTCGAACCGAGTTGTTCCTGGTTCGCATCTCATTGAATCTCGATGTTCAGGAAGTCCCTGAGTCCACTCAACTCTAATGTGGTACAAAACTATAGTTGGACAAGCAAATGGCAGTTGGTCATTGTGTAGGCCACATTACAACCTCGTTAACCGTCACGCATAGAAACAGATGGCCTGTGCAACATCTTCATCATAGATCGCAAGGTCTGATTGAGATACTTTACTTTTACTATTATGTGTACAAGTTGGCAATGACTTACCTCCCGTGGAATCTTCATTGTTGTAAGATGGTTGCTGCAGTTTAGCCAATGCTTTAGATAAGATCTGGAATTACAAAGTTCATCATCAAACTTTTTTTTTCATACATGGAAACAAATTCATAAATAGCAAATTGGCTGATGTACAGAATACAGAAGTGTTGACAAGCGAAGTGTTTTTAGACCAAATCATAACTTTGGTGCCACTTTTCGGCACGGAAGAATCTCATTTCTAAACTCTTCCGCTAGCAACATAAAGTAATGTATAGAGTTTAGTTGGCAACAACGACATTTCCATTTGGGTTCCTTGACATTGCTTATTTTGTTTATTTATGTAAAATCTCTCCCAATCTCCCACTGTTGGTTTTCTTACATTTACCTTTAAATTCTATTATATCGCCACAACATTTACTTATATTGCCATATCTTCTTTTTCTCTCTTAGTGTCTTATGGCTTGAAGAATGAAAACCGGACCTTACTAATGTACTAAGCAAAGTACAGACAACTGAGACTAACTTTTACTGTGAAAACTCCCACTCTTAGAATAGTTCATTCGGTATAGTGACAAAGATAAAAATACTTTTAAAAAAAATGGCTTCTCTAAAGAGAAGAACTCCATATTTACAGCATATCTCTCAATAATGTAGAACTTATTTTCCCTTTTCCAACATCAAAACAAAATAATTAATTGACTAATTGGTTAATTACTTAATTAACTCATGTTTTGTAAGTTACTATTTTAAAAAGTTTCCAGTTGATCTAAGAATGTGTGGGGGGAGAAATAACGTGCTTGTGAAAGGGAGAGAAGTTCAGATCAATGATTGTCTCCCTTAGGCAAGACCTTTCATTTTCTAGCAGGGTTGAGGCCACAGAAATGATGGGAAAAACAAAGATCAAGTAAAGCTTCAAAGTGAGACCATGGAAAAGGCTGAGCCCTAGTGAATTGGACTGGCCATATGAACACCTAAAGGTCCAAATTGAATGTATGCATTGTATATTAATAAAATTTTAAAAAATATAAGGTTATATTTGAAAGTGATGTCGAGAATGTGTTATACAAGGATCTTCCTTTTTTTCTTACAAGGATAGAGTCTTCGTCGTCTTTGGAATTCAGGATATGACCTTGACCTGGTGCAGCCACCTAACAAAATATAACAAAATATGACAACATAAAACAACACAAAAAAAGAATAATGGCTTTGCTATCGAGATGTGTAATAATGGTAAGTGATTCTATATTCTTTTGTTATTAGACCGGTTTATTCGCATATGTAATTATTGGAGTATCTGATTTTTACCGATGTAATGGATGGAGCCTGTGTGATTTCTTCTGCTTTCATGTCTTCTGACACCACAGGGCGTGACTTATTTCCCCTTTGTGTGATGATAGATTTCAGGTCGTTCTCATCGCTGGAGTCCAGCTTAGCTAGCTGTCGTACGAAACAACAGAGTTAATTATACCGGATGTATTGTTTTCGTGTGTTGAAGATTTTCAGACATGTCGAAAACTATAAATAGGTAGCTTTTTGGGGTATCCGGTGTATCAAATAAAGGAAATAATGATAAACTACGTTTTGTTAAAGCTCTATGATAATTGTTGTGCCCTTTTAGCGCTACAGAATCACATTGTCCTAGAGCTTCTGTTTGTAGAACAAGTAATATTAAAAAAAAGTAAAAACAGGACTTTCACAATAAGACTTCAACTTATTTTAAAACCATTGGGCAACTAACTAGTAGTCATAAAGAAGATCAACTGTCACACATTTGGATAATGTTAAAATTAAAGCTCCATTCTTTTTTTATTATTTAGTTGACAATATTAAAGTTCAATTTAGTGTCCTTGACATTGTTTCTCGTGAAACTCTCCACTACTGAAAGAAAATAGACGTGTCAAGTTCTTTGTATTTAACTTTGTAGTTAACAGATTTAAACAGTTAATCTACAAATCAAAAACAAAAACTCACCAAATCATGTAACCGCTGAAGCTGCAGAAAAGAAACAAAATTTTAAAAAATAAATCAATACACGGATTTCACATTGTTACAGACTATTCATTCATCAATAATAATTTTAAACTATTTTAATTATTTGAATACTAAAAGCATTCCACAAAATACTCAAATAAACCATCAGATGTACAATTTTTGTAAAGGTGTTATATGATTTTTTTTCTAAAAGATCAGTTATATTTGATTGTATCTCTATGATACTTTAAGTATTTGTCCTGAGCATGAAGCGATGTAAAGTTACGGATGAAACTATTCCAGGGAATCAGAGATTATATCCATTTACAAATGGATGCACTGGACTGCTTGATATATGTAAAGTTACAGATCGAACTATTCCAGGGAATCAGAGATTATATCCATTTACAAATGGATGCACGGGACTGCTTGATATATGTGAAGTTACAGATCGAACTATTCCAGGGAATCAGAGATTATATCCATTTACAAATGGATGCACTGGACTGCTTGATATATGTAAAGTTACAGATCGAACTATTCCAGGGAATCAGATATTATATCCATTTACAAATGGATGCACTGGACTGCTTAATATATATAAAGTTACAGATCGAACTATTCCAGGGAATCAGAGATTATATCCATTTACAAATGGATGCACTGGACTGCTTGATATATGTAAAGTTACAGATCAAACTATTCCAGGGAATCAGAGATTATATCCATTTACAAATGGATGCACTGGACTGCTTGATATATGTAAAGTTACAGATCCAACTATTCTAGGGAATCAGAGATTATATCCATTTACAAATGGATGCACTGGACTGCTTGATATATGTAAAGTTACAGATTAAACTATTCCAGGGAATCAGATATTATATCCATTTACAAATGGATGCACGGGACTGCTTGATATATGTAAAGTTACAGATCGAACTATTCCAGGGAATCAGAGATTATATCCATTTACAAATGGATGCACTGGACTGCTTGATATATGTAAAGTTACAGATCAAACTATTCCAGGGAATCAGAGATTATATCCATTTACAAATGGATGCACTGGACTGCTTGATATATGTAAAGTTACAGATCGAACTATTCCAGGGAATCAGATATTATATCCATTTACAAATGGATGCACTGGACTGCTTGATATATGTAAAGTTACAGATCCAACTATTCCAGGGAATCAGAGATTATATCCATTTACAAATGGATGCACTGGACTGCTTGATATATGTAAAGTTACAGATCGAACTATTCCAGGGAATCAGAGATTATATCCATTTACAAATGGATGCACGGGACTGCTTAATATATGTAAAGTTGATACAATGTTTGGAATGCTAGTCTATTTAATTAGAACTTAAGTTAGTTTATTTTTGTGATTTCCACGTGTTCTGCTACGTTTTATTCTGTAAGCCTGTCATGAGGTGAGAACGTCTGCTAGTGAGCGCGTGCCTGTAGTCATAAGTGAACACCAAGGAGACCTCTCAAGTGCTCGGGGAATGTGAAATGCACACGCATGACTGGGTAACGCTTGCCATTGATCGCCCCTCATTTTGCAGAGCAATGAGTGTCTGCCTCAGGCTACGATGCAAAGAGGATAGTTGCCTGCAAAGAAAAAGGATCTGACCAAAAATTATGGGCTAGCTTCTTCTTCATTCTCATTGTTTCTAGTTGGAGGGTTCAGATCAGTAATCCTATATCTGAGATGAACTGCGCAGATGTTTCCAGATCAGGCAGCCCAGGTCAGTAATTCTATATCTGAGATGAACCGAGCAGTGGTTTCCAGATCAGGCAGTCCAGGTCAGTAATTCTATATCTGAGATGAACCGAGCAGTGGTTTCCAGATCAGGCAGTCCAGGTCAGTAATTCTATATCTGAGATGAACTGCGCAGTGGTTTTCAGATCAGGCAGTCTAGGTCAGTAATTCTATATCTGAGATGAACTGCGCAGTGGTTTCCAGATCAGGCAGTCCAGGTCAGTAATTCTATATCTGAGATGAACCGAGCAGTGGTTTCCAGATCAGGCAGTTCAGGTCAGTAATTTTATATCTGAGATGAACCGAGCAGTGGTTTCCAGATCAGGCAGTTCTCTGTGTAGTTTTTCTTCTATAGGAGGGTTTCGGGGCCAGAGTCTTGTTCGGATCTCTCGATCGAGTAGAAAGCTTTGAAGGTCAAGACCAGCATCGTTTTTTCAAAATAGATTTTAAAAAGTCAATTAGAAACCTATTAGTGTATTAAGTGTTAGAGACTTTTTGAAGCGAAGGTTGGACTTCATAGACATCTTGGAATTCCAAGGCAATGAGATTGTGCTTATCTTCAACGAAGAAGCAGTATAAACCGATATCTATTTAACGAGTATGTAGCCTTCAAAAATCGATAAATTATATTAAGAAACTTACCTTATACTTTAAACCCGATATCTGAAATTTAAAAAATATCAAATTCTCTAAACTGCCATTAAATTGTGAAGTTGTTATAGCGTCATATTAGCAATAAAAAAACATACACATCATTCTAACATCATGGAAGACTGTGACTAAATATATCTGATCATTCAAAGCCTCCAAAATTCAATTTAGACTTTAGCGAGGTCAAGTTTAGCAAGTTGATTTGATTTATTTTTTGATTTGAGGCACATCGGCACAATTTAGGCCATGTCGTGCCTGCAGTCCCTTAAGGATCCCTCTCTCTCTAAACAACAAGGGCCAGATTCTATACAGTCATATCATTAAAATCAAGGTCTATTCACAGTTAAAATAGTAAAGGTAGTAAAAATTTAAATATTTGGTAAAAATCTAATGTAAATAGTGCATGTTCACAAATTCATAAATCAGATCTTCGTAGATAGCCCCACTTCCCGGATAAAGCCCAGTACCTTCCCAGGGTCGACATTATCAAATAGTGTATTTAAATTAGTGACTCTAAAATATTTCGCCCTGACATCCTGGTATCTGGGGCAATCAACGAGGATATGTTCCACGGTGAGGCGAGAGTCACAGTACTCACAAAGTGGGGGCTCCTCTCTCTTCAGTACAAAAGAGTGCGTGATGTAGGTGTGGCCAATCCTAAGTCTGGACATGGCCGTGCTACCACGCCTTGTCAGACCCTTAGATGTGGGCCGCCACCTGACATCCACCACAATCTGCCTGAGTTTACTGTGAGTCTCAGCCTCCCATCGGTTCTGCCACTCTCGATAGGTGGCAGAGGCAATACTTTGTCTCAGGTCCGAGTAGGGAATTTGGGTTCCTGACACCGCATGATTTAGGGCTCTCTTTGCTTCTCTGTCTGCGGCTTCGTTTCCCTCAATGCCAACATGGGAGGGGACCCAGATGAAGGTGACATCCCTACGGTCGGCTGTTATTTGGTCCAACAGCTTCAGGCTCTTATGTACCAATGGGATGTCAGTCTTCATCCGCCCCAAAGCTTGCAATGCAGATTTGGAGTCGGAGCAGATTATAAATTTCCTCCTTTCTGATGCTTTTACGGCCATAAGTGCAAGCAATATTGCGTGCAATTCGGCCGTAAAGATGGAGCAGTTAGCAAGTTGAAATTGATACCATAAAAATAGAATGTTCTATATTTCAAGTAGAGCTATACATGGGCATAACCAGGATTTTTTGGGGGGCGGTGAGGGAGATTTGGGCGGGCTTTAAAATTCTCCGTAAGAGCAAAGTAATCTCCCTTACACCTTTATGAAATGTGTGTGTGTGTAAATCTGACAAGTATGGAAGTATCTTTGCGGGTTTTTGAAGTGCATTTTTGGGAATATAAATAAATGCTATATTTTGAAATTACCCATTTTAGATTATTATAATTTTAGTATAGTGTTTGAATATTTATATTTTAAGATATCAAATGTATTTCCTGCAAAAGGATAGGCAAATAGTGATAACATTAAAACAAAACAAAAATATTGGCTCTAATTATATCTTACGAAATCTAAAGTATTTCTTGCTAAATGATTGAAAAATATTTGTTCCGCGCATTTTTGTCGGCGCTGTTTTGTCTGAGAACCCGTCTTTATTGACAATCGAACTAATACCCTTCCGATCGGAAGCTAAGCGCTTTACCACTCAGTCAAGACACCCTTTCATTTTCCGAAGGTTACGCCCAATTTGAACAAGCCTAGCTATTAGTCTTGAGACGAAAATCCACAATCCAAAGCAACTTATACAAACAAGACATGGGTGTAATTTAGAAAATTTGAGAGGAGGCTACATGCAAGCTTAGCAGCCATGGCTAAGAAAAATTGTAAGAGATAGGGTCACATACAGAGAAATGTTACGCCGACTGTGCACTCGACCACATTGCAATGTTGTTGCCAAGCGTCGCACGAGGTTTGCGGGACATGGTCTTCAACAAATTGAATCGAACGACCAAAGGATCAGGTCAGCAGTAACACGGATCTTCGTATAACTTGGCGCAGCACCTTCATGGAGGACCTCAGGGTAGTGGTCATCAGTTTGTAAGAGGCTGGAAACATGGATGAAGATTTGATTTCTATGGAGACCAGCGCCCGAGGATCAAAGTAAATCTATAATGCATTATTTATGCAATAATGTACGCAAAAATAGCACAAATAAGTGCAAAATTGAATCTAAGAGACCTGAGTTCCAATTCATTTGAAAGTGAAGACTGTAGGCGGGTCAGAATGAGAATGTTTGTTTTGAATAAAGAAACGCCCACTTCTAGATCTAGAACTGCTTCACAGTAGTTTTGAAACCTACATCTTCACGTGAAGAATTTGTTGACCTCTACAGCCTCGATCTTTGGGTCAAAAGTAAATAGATCTATAGACTTATGACGCAGTCAGTGTATTTAGTGGGAGTTGTGACTTCAGACAACTCTGTTTGGTAAATAAATTAGTTCAATTTCTAGTCTCCCTTGTATTGACTTTTACCGTTGTAAAATAGAGTAAATCTTTTTTTTTTTTCTCTCTCTCTCTCCCTCTCTCTTTCTCTCTCTCTCTCTCTCTCTCTCTCCACCTTCTTAACAGAAATAGAAACACATTATCTCTCATTATATCTATGAAAAGGCTTCTTTTATTTTCTTCTTCTCGCCAACACCTAATAGTGAAGTTTTAAGGTAGAAAAACGGAACGGGCCCTTAGTAAGAATTAGAGCCTAATCATTAGTTTAATGAATGCTTAGAGACTTAAACGTTATGATAAAAAACAACAACATTTCTTATAGAACTCTAATGCTCAGATATGTGGGACACAGTAAGACAGGAAGTCTCTCCACTTGGTCGTGTGGTACCCACCCAGAACTCTCGTCCCGATCATCCCCAGTACGAACTCTTTCCGCCGCTATCTCCTGACGTTCTGTAGAAAGATGATATGGGCTAGGTCACTAGGATGTACTAATTTTCGATTCTGAAGGAGCATTCAAAACCGCTCCATGACAAACGACTCACAAACAAACGGCTCACAAACGAACGATCTCGTATGAAAATTTTTTTACAAACACCTGGTTCATCCACAAATGTCTCAGGACAAGTGGTTCACACAAAATATTGCTCACAGACAATTGGTTCGTTTGTCGGGTGAACCAAATTTTTGTGAACGATCTGTCGGTGGGCCATTTGTCATAACCATCCCAAACATGTGAAACAAAGAAAACAGAAGTAGGTCTCAGTGGCGTGTCTAGGAATTTGCCATCATTTGGGTCCCCGGGGGCTTGAGCTCTTTGGGAGCCCCTGCATTTTGCGTAATATTTAATATTTAATGTAAAAAAAAAAAATTTCGAACAATCATTTGGGGGGAACCCCTCAAGTGGTGGCCCTGATGGATTTTTAAAGTCTCTCCCCCTCTGCCCCCCCCCCCCAATCTAGCTACGCAACTGGTAGGTCTACACTATACAATATATTTATTTTTTCTTTTCTGTTATTATTATTAACAGATGTGAAAGCTAAAAATTTATGGCATATTACAAGATCTTCGTAGCTCGCAAAGACCTTCCTTCAAGGAACAGTGCCAGGAAAAAAAGATTAAGGCAGGCAGAGTAATCGATGGGAGGATAACATAAAAGAATAGACTAGCCTGCCATTGAAAGAGGTTCTAACTAAATCAAAAGACAGAGAGTAATGGAGAATCCTGCATGGTATCCCCAACGTTCCAACAGACTAAGAGATAGGTCAAGGTAAAAAGGTAACAGATGTTTTATAACCGTCTCAATTAGTTCTTCAATGAGTACTCACTTTGTCTGTGTCTCTGGAAGATATAGAACCTGAAAATTAAAAAAAAAAAAAAAATAATAATGGAAAATTTGATCGAAACTCTAAGGGGTGGGGTGGTGGTGTTGTGCTCCAATCAAGACTTAGAACACAAATAGAAGTCCGGACAGTTTCTCGGCTTTTCAGACGCTCTTTAAAATAGCTGGGGAACGCTTTGGTAAACCTTTGAAACTTTAATTTACAGGGGATCTTCTACTCTATGCGTCTCTATTGTCACTCCTTCTAGCGTTTCTAAACATGACGTATTTCCTGTCTAATTCTATCTACTCTTTTGGTCCCGAGATTCCCGGGTACGCTTTTCTGCCTCAACGTGGCACTCGGGTGGAAATGAACATTAGAGGAAGTGGTTAGGCTAAATGAATAGCAAAATAAAACTCCTGTGGAAGTGTCCAAGTGAATGCGAGAGCTTTCCCTTTGCACCGAGCGGAGTTGAAAGAGAGCTTCCACGTCCCTGTCGATAATCCATGCGCCGTTCCTTAAGGGACAGTTACATTAATAGCGAGTCCTTCACGGTTAGCTTGGTACAACATAGGATAATGGCGGAGGTTCCCGGTTTACACGGCCTTCGGCCATGATTTCTAGCCCATGCGCCCGGAGTGCCAGATATATTGGAAATAGCAATGCTTTACATAGGCATTGACTTGGATCTCTACCAGACAGAACGGTTGTTCAAACAGGTTTTTTTTTTCAAACCTAGAGCTATAAGAGCTCTTTCAAAATACTAAAAACATCTATCAGAACAGGGTGTTGCGAGTGGGGTGAGGGGGGATCGTGTATTACTTTTGTTTCGACTCGTTGTTAGACATGTTTACAATTTGTAAAAAATAGCACTTTTTTAAATTGCTAGAATTGTTTTCTATTGGGCTACAGAATTAGAAACAAAGTTTCAAGGATGCAGCTGTTTGTGTGATCTTCAAAATGTTTTGTCTCTTTTGGTGTATTGGTGGATTTTCACTCAAGTCAACAAGGAGGCACGGTGGCTGTGTGGTCCGGGGTTCAAATCCTGGTTAACACTGGGATTTTTAAATGTCGGGATCTTTAGGGTACCTCTGAGTAGGCCTACACCCAGCTTTAATGGTTACCTAACGTTAGTTGTGGAAAAGTAAAGGCGATCGGTCGCTGTGCTGGCCACATGACACCCTCGGTAACCGTGGACCACAGATACAGATGACCTTTACAATAATAGCATCTGCCCTATAGATCGTAAGGTCTGAAAGGGGGAAGAAATGTCAGGACGCTAAATTAAGCTTCAATGTTGACAACTAAAAGAAAAAAAAAAGCTACATACCTAGTATATTTTATTCTTCAGTGCTAAAGATAACTAAAAAGTCGAAGCAGGACGTTTTGGCATCTCCGTTTTGGCACCGCCGTTTTGGCGCGAAGGTCGTTTTAGCGCCGCCGTTTTGGCGCAAGGGACGTTTAGGCACGAAATACATTATGTACGTTTATTGTATTATTTCTTTAAAAAGAATTATGCATATCTATGTTTTGCTTGAGTTTTTGTGTTAAGACTTATTGTTCACCTACAAAAGAAGAAATATTTGTGTCCGCTATTTTTGGTATTTAAGTTTGTTATTTAATTATTGATAAATCTCTAACATAACACCAAATCACCCCTACCCAATTTCTCAAAATATATCTTTTCAAAGTATCTTAGTATCGTGAATGTGTTTCCATCTATTATCGCCCCTAGTGTTTGTTTACATTTGTGGATTCACATTAAAGTTTGTACTGACCACATTCCGTGTCTTTACTTTGTGTGGAGTTATTGTCGTCATTCAGCGTAATAAAGCTTTAGATTTTAACATGGGTTTTGTTATATTAAAGTATGACAATTAGCTAGTTTATGTTACAAAACAAACAATTTGCTGAACGGTGTTAGAATTCATACTGTACATACAATATTATGGTAGAGTGAAATAAACATTGTTATAAAAGCTACGTGCTTATTAAATTATCGTCAAATTATAACTCGCGCCAAAACGTCCCGCGCCAAAACGGCAGCGCCAAATCGTCACGTACCGCTATAAAGTATCATGTATCTTTTAAAAAAAACATAGTTTAACAACTCTTTCTTTGTTTTGTACAACTGATACACCAAAATCTCCACTTTTTTTGTTACATAACTTTGATCTTGCAATTTTTAAAATATAATTTAGAAGTGCATATTCCCCGGACGTTTCTCTTGTGTAGCTTTATAAACCAGTCTTACCATTGGTCTGATTGAATCTTGTTTTTAACCTCCTATTGGTAAGACCTTGAATCTCGGTAGAATGTAATCTGACAAGCTTACAACACCAACTTTATTCGCAGAATTGAATAGACAAGGCCGTCTTGTAGAACTAACAAATTAACAGAGTAGTAAAAAGGTCTTGCGCCAAAGTTATACGCTGATTTGTTTTCAATTAAGATACCACTTCCTTAAGATGTCGCGTAATCTGTTTTTAGCTAAAATGTATCAGAAACTTATAATTAATATGTTCTTTAATTGGTATACTACAGGCTCTTTCTAATAATTTTATTACTGTTACTTTATATATCATGTGTATTTATTGAAATAAACAGTGTTTCTTATTAACCTTTTTATTGCTTGTTTTTTATTTGGTGCGCTGGTACATGCATGTTATTTTTGGCTAACTGTATGTAAGAGCATCGTGGTAAAGATTCAGCTTTCTTTAGCATCTCTAAAGCTTCACGGTCATAAGGGAATTCGAGGCATGGCAGCACTGTCAGATCTGCTTCCGTTTGGTGAGTCAGAATACGACAGACATTTTCAAGTTAGCCCAACATGATTGCTCTAATGCAACGAAATAAGTAAATTCATTTACAATATCATCAACTAATTCAAACTATCACTTACCAGACGGGGCGCTCAGTGAAATAATAAATAAAGATGTCAACAATAATAGCGTATTTTCCAATTTCCACTTCATGTTTTAAATTAAATGTTGAGTGACGTGTTCAAACACCAATTTAGTTATCTTTTTGTGTCTGCTCTGTGTCAGTCTACAGAGTGAGTTTGTGTTGTCTTTGTTGGAATAGACCTAGAACATTGAATACAAATAATATCAAAAAAGTAAATAGGATTGAATATCATACCATTGCATCAGTAAAGAAAAATATTTTTGTACAGAGTTTATATCAAGTCCCTTTGGTACAAATTTACAGAGTTTATATCAAGTCACTTTGTCTGGTACAAATTTACAGAGTTTATATCAAGTCACTTTGTCTGGTACAAATTAACAGAGTTTATATCAAGTCACTTTGTCTGGTACAAATTTATAGAGTTTATATCAAGTCACTTTGTCTGGTACAAATTTACAGAGTTTATATCAAGTCACTTTGGTACAAATTTACAGAGTTTATATCAAGTCACTTTGTCTGGTACAAATTTATAGAGTTTATATCATGTCATTTTTGGTAAAATTTACAGAGTTTATATCAAGTCACTTTGTCTGGTACAAATTTACAGAGTTTATATCAAGTCACTTTGTCTGGTACAAATTTACAGAGTTTATATCAAGTCACTTTGTCTAGTACAAATTTACAGAGTTTATATCAAGTCACTTTGTCTGGTACAAATTTACAGAGTTTATATCAAGTCACTTTGTCTGGTACAAATTAACAGAGTTTATATCAAGTCACTATGTCTGGTACAAATTTACAGAGTTTATATCAAGTCACTATGTCTGGTACAAATTTACAGAGTTTATATCAAGTCACTTTGTCTGGTACAAATTTACAGAGATTATATCAAGTCACTTTGGTACAAATTTACAGAGTTTATATCAAGTCACTTTGGTAGAAATTTACAGAGTTTTTATCAAGTCACTTTGTCTGGTACTAATTTACAGAGTTTTTATCAAGTCACTTTGTCTGGTACAAATTTACAGAGTTTTTATCAAGTCACTTTGTCTGGTACAAATTTACAGAGTTTATATCAAGTCACTTTGTCTGGTACAAATTTACAGAGTTTATATCAAGTCACTTTGTCTGGTACAAATTTACAGAGTTTATATCAAGTCACTTTGTCTGGTACAAATTAACAGAGTTTATATCAAGTCACTTTGTCTGGTACAAATTAACAGAGTTTATATCAAGTCACTTTGTCTGGTACAAATTTACAGAGTTTATATCAAGTCACTTTGGTACAAATTTACAGAGTTTATATCAAGTCACTTTGGTACAAATTTACAGAGTTTATATCAAGTCACTTTGGTACAAATTTACAGAGTTTATATCAAGTCACTTTGGTACAAATTTACAGAGTTTATATCGAGTCACTTTGTCTGGTACAAATTTATAGAGTTTATATCATGTCATTTTTGGTAAAATTTACAGAGTTTATATCAAGTCACTTTGTCTGATACAAATTTACAGAGTTTATATCAAGTCACTTTGGTACAAATTTACAGAGTTTATATCAAGTCACTTTGGTAGAAATTTACAGAGTTTATATCAAGTCACTTTGGTACAAATTTATAGAGTTTATATCATGTCATTTTTGGTAAAATTTACAGAGTTTATATCAAGTCACTTTGTCTGGTACAAATTTACAGAGTTTATATCAAGTCACTTTGTCTGGTACAAATTTACAGAGTTTATATCAAGTCACTTTGTCTGGTACAAATTTACAGAGTTTATATCAAGTCACTTTGTCTGGTACAAATTTACAGAGTTTATATCAAGTCACTTTGTCTGGTACAAATTAACAGAGTTTATATCAAGTCACTATGTCTGGTACAAATTTACAGAGTTTATATCAAGTCACTTTGGTACAAATTTACAGAGTTTATATCAAGTCACTTTGTCTGGTACAAATTTACAGAGTTTATATCAAGTCACTTTGGTACAAATTTACAGAGTTTATATCGAGTCACTTTGTCTAATACAAATTTATAGAGTTTATATCATGTCATTTTTGGTAAAATTTACAGAGTTTATATCAAGTCACTTTGTCTGGTACAAATTTACAGAGTTTATATAAAGTCACTTTGGTACAAATTTACAGAGTTTATATCGAGTCACTTTGTCTGGTACAAATTTATAGAGTTCATATCATGTCATTTTTGGTAAAATTTACAGAGTTTATATCAAGTCACTTTGTCTGGTACAAATTTACAGAGTTTATATCAAGTCACTTTGGTACAAATTTACAGAGTTTATATCAAGTCACTTTGGTACAAATTTACAGAGTTTATATCAAGTCACTTTGGTACAAATTTACAGAGTTTATATCAAGTCACTTTGGTACAAATTTACAGAGTTTATATCGAGTCACTTTGTCTGGTACAAATTTATAGAGTTTATATCATGTCATTTTTGGTAAAATTTACAGAGTTTATATCAAGTCACTTTGTCTGGTACAAATTTACAGAGTTTATATCAAGTCACTTTGTCTGGTACAAATTTACAGAGTTTATATCAAGTCACTTTGTCTGGTACAAATTTACAGAGTTTATATCAAGTCACTTTGGTACAAATTTACAGAGTTTATATCGAGTCACTTTGTCTAATACAAATTTATAGAGTTTATATCATGTCATTTTTGGTAAAATTTACAGAGTTTATATCAAGTCACTTTGTCTGGTACAAATTTACAGAGTTTATATCAAGTCACTTTGTCTGGTACAAATTTACAGAGTTTATATCAAGTCACTTTGTCTGGTACAAATTTACAGAGATTATATCAAGTCACTTTGGTACAAATTTACAGAGTTTTTATCAAGTCACTTTGTCTGGTACAAATTTACAGAGTTTTTATCAAGTCACTTTGTCTGGTACAAATTTACAGAGTTTATATCAAGTCACTTTGGTACAAATTTACAGAGTTTATATCAAGTCACTTTGGTACAAATTTACAGAGTTTATATCAAGTCACTTTGGTACAAATTTACAGAGATTTTATCAAGTCACTTTGGTACAAATTTACAGAGTTTATATCAAGTCACTTTGGTACAAATTTACAGAGTTTTTATCAAGTCACTTTGTCTGGTACTAATTTACAGAGTTTTTATCAAGTCACTTTGGTACAAATTTACAGAGTTTATATCAAGTCACTTTGGTACAAATTTACAGAGTTTATATCGAGTCACTTTGTCTAATACAAATTTATAGAGTTTATATCATGTCATTTTTGGTAAAATTTACAGAGTTTATATCAAGTCACTTTGTCTGGTACAAATTTACAGAGTTTTTATCAAGTCACTTTGTCTGGTACAAATTTACAGAGTTTTTATCAAGTCACTTTGTCTGGTACAAATTTACAGAGTTTATATCAAGTCACTTTGGTACAAATTTACAGAGTTTATATCAAGTCACTTTGGTACAAATTTACAGAGTTTATATCAAGTCACTTTGGTACAAATTTACAGAGTTTTTATCAAGTCACTTTGTCTGGTACAAATTTACAGAGTTTTTATCAAGTCACTTTGGTACAAATTTACAGAGTTTATATCAAGTCACTTTGGTACAAATTTACAGAGTTTATATCGAGTCACTTTGTCTAATACAAATTTATAGAGTTTATATCATGTCATTTTTGGTAAAATTTACAGAGTTTATATCAAGTCACTTTGTCTGGTACAAATTTACAGAGTTTATATCAAGTCACTTTGTCTGGTACAAATTTACAGAGTTTATATCAAGTCACTTTGTCTGGTACAAATTAACAGAGTTTATATCAAGTCACTTTGTCTGGTACAAATTAACAGAGTTTATATCAAGTCACTTTGTCTGGTACAAATTTACAGAGTTTATATCAAGTCACTTTGGTACAAATTTACAGAGTTTATATCAAGTCACTTTGGTACAAATTTACAGAGTTTATATCAAGTCACTTTGGTACAAATTTACAGAGTTTATATCAAGTCACTTTGGTACAAATTTACAGAGTTTATATCGAGTCACTTTGTCTGGTACAAATTTATAGAGTTTATATCATGTCATTTTTGGTAAAATTTACAGAGTTTATATCAAGTCACTTTGTCTGGTACAAATTTACAGAGTTTATATCAAGTCACTTTGTCTGGTACAAATTTACAGAGTTTATATCAAGTCACTTTGTCTGGTACAAATTTACAGAGTTTATATCAAGTCACTTTGTCTGGTACAAATTTACAGAGTTTATATCAAGTCACTTTGTCTGGTACAAATTTACAGAGTTTATATCAAGTCACTTTGGTACAAATTTACAGAGTTTATATCAAGTCACTTTGGTACAAATTTACAGAGTTTTTATCAAGTCACTTTGTCTGGTACAAATTTACAGAGTTTATATCAAGTCACTTTGGTACAAATTTACAGAGTTTATATCAAGTCACTTTGGTACAAATTTACAGAGTTTATATCAAGTCACTTTGGTACAAATTTACAGAGTTTATATCGAGTCACTTTGTCTGGTACAAATTTATAGAGTTTATATCATGTCATTTTTGGTAAAATTTACAGAGTTTATATCAAGTCACTTTGTCTGGTACAAATTTACAGAGTTTATATCAAGTTACTTTGTCTGGTACAAATTTACAGAGTTTATATCAAGTCACTTTGTCTGGTACAAATTTACAGAGTTTATATCAAGTCACTATGTCTGGTACAAATTTACAGAGTTTATATCAAGTCACTTTGGTACAAATTTACAGAGTTTATATCAAGTCACTTTGGTACAAATTTACAGAGTTTTTATCAAGTCACTTTGTCTGGTACAAATTTACAGAGTTTTTATCAAGTCACTTTGTCTGGTACAAATTTACAGAGTTTATATCAAGTCACTTTGTCTGGTACAAATTTACAGAGTTTATATCAAGTCACTTTGTCTGGTACAAATTTACAGAGTTTATATCAAGTCACTTTGTCTGGTACAAATTTACAGAGTTTATATTAAGTCACTTTGTCTGGTACAAATTTACAGAGTTTATATCAAGTCACTTTGGTACAAATTTACAGAGTTTATATCAAGTCACTTTGGTACAAATTTACAGAGTTTTTATCAAGTTACTTTGTCTGGTACAAATTTACAAAGTTTTTATCAAGTCACTTTGTCTGGTACAAATTTACAGAGTTTATATCAAGTCACTTTGTCTGGTACAAATTTACAGAGTTTATATCAAGTAACTTTGTCTGGTACAAATTTACAGAGTTTATATCAAGTCACTTTGTCTGGTACAAATTTACAGAGATTATATCAAGTCACCTTGGTACAAATTTACAGAGTTTTTATCAAGTCACTTTGTCTGGTACAAATTTACAGAGTTTTTATCAAGTCACATTGTCTGGTACAAATTTACAGAGTTTATATCAAGTAACTTTGTCTGGTACAAATTTACAGAGTTTATATCAAGTCTCTTTGTCTGGTACAAATTTACAGAGTTTATATCGAGTCACTTTGTCTGGTACAAATTTATAGAGTTTATATCATGTCATTTTTGGTAAAATTTACAGAATTTATATCAAGTCACTTTGTCTGGAACAAATTTACAGAGTTTATATCAAGTCACTTTGTCTGGTACAAATTTACAGAGTTTATATCAAGTCACTTTGTCTGGTACAAATTTACAGAGTTTATATCAAGTCACTTTGTCTGGTACAAATTAACAGAATTTATATCAAGTCACTTTGTCTGGTACAAATTTACAGAGTTTATATCAAGTCACTTTGGTACAAATTTACAGAGTTTTTATCAAGTCACTTTGTCTGGTACAAATTTACAGAGTTTTTATCAAGTCACTTTGTCTGGTACAAATTTACAGAGTTTATATCAAGTCACTTTGTCTGGTACAACTTTACAGAGTTTATATCAAGTCACTTTGTCTGGTACAAATTTACAGAGTTTATATCAAGTCACTTTGGTACAAATTTACAGAGTTTATATCAAGTCACTTTGGTACAAATTTACAGAGTTTTTATCAAGTCACTTTGTCTGGTACAAATTTACAGAGTTTTTATCAAGTCACTTTGTCTGGTACAAATTTACAGAGTTTATATCAAGTTACTTTGTCTGGTACAAATTTACAGAGTTTATATCAAGTCACTTTGGTACAAATTTACAGAGTTTATATCAAGTCACTTTGGTACAAATTTACAGAGTTTTTATCAAGTCACTTTGGTACAAATTTACAGAGTTTATATCAAGTCACTTTGTCTGGTACAAATTAACAGAATTTATATCAAGTCACTTTGTCTGGTACCAATTTACAGAGTTTATATCAAGTCTCTTTGGTACAAATTTACAGAGTTTATATCAAGTCACTTTGGTACAAATTTACAGAGTTTTTATCAAGTCACTTTGTCTGGTACAAATTTACAGAGTTTTTATCAAGTCACTTTGTCTGGTACAAATTTACAGAGTTTATATCAAGTCACTTTGTCTGGTACAAATTTACAGAATTTATATCAAGTCACTTTGTATGGTACAAATTTACAGAGTTTATATCAAGTCACTTTGTCTGGTACAAATTTACAGAGTTTATATCAAGTTACTTTGTCTGGTACAAATTTACAGAGTTTATATCAAGTCACTTTGTCTGGTACAAATTTACAGAGTTTATATCAAGTCACTTTGGTACAAATTTACAGAGTTTATATCAAGTCACTTTGGTACAAATTTACAGAGTTTTTATCAAGTCACTTTGTCTGGTACAAATTTACAGAGTTTTTATCAAGTCACTTTGTCTGGTACAAATTTACAGAGTTTATATCAAGTCACTTTGTCTGGTACAAATTTACAGAGTTTATATCAAGTCACTTTGTCTGGTACAAATTTACAGAGTTTATATCAAGTCACTTTGTCTGGTACAAATTTACAGAGTTTATATCAAGTCACTTTGGTACAAATTTACAGAGTTTATATCAAGTTACTTTGGTACAAATTTACAGAGTTTATATCAAGTCACTTTGGTACAAATTTACAGAGTTTATATCAAGTCACTTTGGTACAAATTTACAGAGTTTATATCGAGTCACTTTGTCTGGTACAAATTTATAGAGTTTATATCATGTCATTTTTGGTAAAATTTACAGAGTTTATATCAAGTCACTTTGTCTGGTACCAATTTACAGAGTTTATATCAAGTCACTTTGGTACAAATTTACAGAGTTTATATCAAGTCACTTTGGTACAAATTTACAGAGTTTATATCAAGTCACTTTGGTACAAATTTACAGAGTTTATATCAAGTCACTTTGGTACAAATTTACAGAGTTTATATCAAGTCACTTTGTCTGGTACAAATTTACAGAGTTTATATCAAGTCACTTTGTCTGGTACAAATTTACAGAGTTTATATCAAGTCACTTTGTCTGGTAGAAATTTACAGAGTTTATATCAAGTCACTTTGTCTGGTACAAATTAACAGAGTTTATATCAAGTCACTATGTCTGGTACAAATTTACAGAGTTTATATCAAGTCACTTTAGTACAAATTTACAGAGTTTATATCAAGTCATTTTGGTACAAATTTACAGAGTTTTTATCAAGTCACTTTGTCTGGTACAAATTTACAGAGTTTTTATCAAGTCACTTTGTCTGGTACAAATTTACAGAGTTTATATCAAGTCACTTTGTCTGGTACAAATTTACAGAGTTTATATCAAGTCACTTTGTCTGGTACAAATTTACAGAGTTTATATCAAGTCACTTTGTCTGGTACAAATTTACAGAGTTTATATCAAGTCACTTTGTCTGGTACAAATTTACAGAGTTTATATCAAGTCACTTTGGTACAAATTTACAGAGTTTATATCAAGTCACTTTGGTACAAATTTACAGAGTTTTTATCAAGTCACTTTGTCTGGTACAAATTTACAAAGTTTTTATCAAGTCACTTTGTCTGGTACAAATTTACAGAGTTTATATCAAGTGACTTTGTCTGGTACAAATTTACAGAGTTTATATCAAGTAACTTTGTCTGGTACAAATTTACAGAGTTTATATCAAGTCACTTTGTCTGGTACAAATTTACAGAGATTATATCAAGTCACTTTGGTACAAATTTACAGAGTTTTTATCAAGTCACTTTGTCTGGTACAAATTTACAGAGTTTTTATCAAGTCACTTTGTCTGGTACAAATTTACAGAGTTTATATCAAGTAACTTTGTCTGGTACAAATTTACAGAGTTTATATCAAGTCACTTTGTCTGGTACAAATTTACAGAGTTTATATCGAGTCACTTTGTCTGGTACAAATTTATAGAGTTTATATCATGTCATTTTTGGTAAAATTTACAGAATTTATATCAAGTTACTTTGTCTGGTACAAATTTACAGAGTTTATATCAAGTCACTTTGGTACAAATTTACAGAGTTTATATCAAGTCACTTTGGTACAAATTTACAGAGTTTTTATCAAGTCACTTTGGTACAAATTTACAGAGTTTATATCAAGTCACTTTGTCTGGTACAAATTAACAGAATTTATATCAAGTCACTTTGTCTGGTACCAATTTACAGAGTTTATATCAAGTCACTTTGGTACAAATTTACAGAGTTTATATCAAGTCACTTTGGTACAAATTTACAGAGTTTATATCAAGTCACTTTGTCTGGTACAAATTTACAGAGTTTTTATCAAGTCACTTTGTCTGGTACAAATTTACAGAGTTTATATCAAGTCACTTTGTCTGGTACAAATTTACAGAGTTTATATCAAGTCACTTTGTCTGGTACAAATTTACAGAGTTTATATCAAGTCACTTTGTCTGGTACAAATTTACAGAGTTTATATCAAGTCACTTTGTCTGGTACAAATTTACAGAGTTTATATCAAGTCACTTTGTCTGGTACAAATTTACAGAGTTTTTATCAAGTCACTTTGTCTGGTACAAATTTACAGAGTTTATATCAAGTCACTTTGTCTGGTACAAATTTACAGAGTTTATATCAAGTCACTTTGTCTGGTACAAATTTACAGAGTTTATATCAAGTCACTTTGTCTGGTACAAATTTACAGAGTTTATATCAAGTCACTTTGTCTGGTACAAATTTACAGAGTTTATATCAAGTCACTTTGGTACAAATTTACAGAGTTTATATCAAGTCACTTTGGTACAAATTTACAGAGTTTTTATCAAGTCACTTTGTCTAGTATAAATTTACAAAGTTTTTATCAAGTCACTTTGTCTGGTACAAATTTACAGAGTTTATATCAAGTGACTTTGTCTGGTACAAATTTACAGAGTTTATATCAAGTAACTTTGTCTGGTACAAATTTACAGAGTTTATATCAAGTCACTTTGTCTGGTACAAATTTACAGAGATTATATCAAGTCACTTTGGTACAAATTTACAGAGTTTTTATCAAGTCACTTTGTCTGGTACAAATTTACAGAGTTTATATCAAGTCACTTTGTCTGGTACAAATTTACAGAGTTTATATCAAGTAACTTTGTCTGGTACAAATTTACAGAGTTTATATCAAGTCACTTTGTCTGGTACAAATTTACAGAGTTTATATCGAGTCACTTTGTCTGGTACAAATTTATAGAGTTTATATCATGTCATTTTTGGTAAAATTTACAGAATTTATATCAAGTCACTTTGTCTGGAACAAATTTACAGAGTTTATATCAAGTCACTTTGTCTGGTACAAATTTACAGAGTTTATATCAAGTCACTTTGTCTGGTACAAATTTACAGAGTTTATATCAAGTCACTTTGTCTGGTACAAATTTACAGAGTTTATATCAAGTCACTTTGTCTGGTACAAATTTACAGATTTTATATCAAATCACTTTGTCTGGTACAAATTTACAGAGTTTATATCAAGTCACTTTGGTACAAATTTACAGAGTTTATATCAAGTTACTTTGGTACAAATTTAAAGAGTTTATATCAAGTCACTTTGGTACAAATTTACAGAGTTTATATCAAGTCACTTTGGTACAAATTTACAGAGTTTATATCGAGTCACTTTGTCTGGTACAAATTTATAGAGTTTATATCATGTCATTTTTGGTAAAATTTACAGAGTTTATATCAAGTCACTTTGTCTGGTACAAATTTACAGAGTTTATATCAAGTCACTTTGGTACAAATTTACAGAGTTTATATCAAGTCACTTTGGTACAAATTTACAGAGTTTAAATCAAGTCACTTTGGTACAAATTTACAGAGTTTATATCAAGTCACTTTGGTACAAATTTACAGAGTTTATATCAAGTCACTTTGGTACAAATTTACAGAGTTTATATCAAGTCACTTTGGTACAAATTTACAGAGTTTATATCAAGTCACTTTGGTACAAATTTACAGAGTTTATATCAAGTCACTTTGGTACAAATTTACAGAGTTTTTATCAAGTCACTTTGTCTGGTACAAATTTACAGAGTTTTTATCAAGTCACTTTGTCTGGTACAAATTTACAGAGTTTATATCAAGTCACTTTGTCTGGTACAAATTTACAGAGTTTATATCAAGTCACTTTGTCTGGTACAAATTTACAGAGTTTATATCAAGTCACTTTGTCTGGTACAAATTTACAGAGTTTATATCAAGTTACTTTGTCTGGTACAAATTTACAGAGTTTATATCAAGTCACTTTGTCTGGTACAAATTTACAGAGTTTATATCAAGTCACTTTGGTACAAATTTACAGAGTTTATATCAAGTCACTTTGGTACAAATTTACAGAGTTTATATCAAGTCACTTTGTCTGGTACAAATTTACAGAGTTTATATTAAGTCACTTTGTCTGGTACAAATTTACAGAGTTTATATCAAGTTACTTTGTCTGGTACAAATTTACAGAGTTTATATCAAGTCACTTTGTCTGGTACAAATTTACAGAGTTTATATCAAGTCACTTTGGTACAAATTTACAGAGTTTATATCAAGTCACTTTGGTACAAATTTACAGAGTTTTTATCAAGTCACTTTGTCTGGTACAAATTTACAGAGTTTTTATCAAGTCACTTTGTCTGGTACAAATTTACAGAGTTTATATCAAGTCACTTTGTCTGGTACAAATTTACAGAGTTTATATCAAGTTACTTTGTCTGGTACAAATTTACAGAGTTTATATCAAGTCACTTTGGTACAAATTTACAGAGTTTATATCAAGTCACTTTGGTACAAATTTACAGAGTTTTTATCAAGTCACTTTGGTACAAATTTACAGAGTTTATATCAAGTCACTTTGTCTGGTACAAATTAACAGAATTTATATCAAGTCACTTTGTCTGGTACCAATTTACAGAGTTTATATCAAGTCACTTTGGTACAAATTTACAGAGTTTATATCAAGTCACTTTGGTACAAATTTACAGAGTTTATATCAAGTCACTTTGTCTGGTACAAATTTACAGAGTTTTTATCAAGTCACTTTGTCTGGTACAAATTTACAGAGTTTATATCAAGTCACTTTGTCTGGTACAAATTTACAGAGTTTATATCAAGTCACTTTGTCTGGTACAAATTTACAGAGTTTATATCAAGTCACTTTGTCTGGTACAAATTTACAGAGTTTATATCAAGTCACTTTGTCTGGTACAAATTTACAGAGTTTATATCAAGTCACTTTGTCTGGTACAAATTTACAGAGTTTTTATCAAGTCACTTTGTCTGGTACAAATTTACAGAGTTTATATCAAGTCACTTTGTCTGGTACAAATTTACAGAGTTTATATCAAGTCACTTTGTCTGGTACAAATTTACAGAGTTTATATCAAGTCACTTTGTCTGGTACAAATTTACAGAGTTTATATCAAGTCACTTTGTCTGGTACAAATTTACAGAGTTTATATCAAGTCACTTTGTCTGGTACAAATTAACAGAGTTTATATCAAGTCACTATGTCTGGTACAAATTTACAGAGTTTATATCAAGTCACTTTGGTACAAATTTACAGAGTTTATATCAAGTCACTTTGGTACAAATTTACAGAGTTTTTATCAAGTCACTTTGTCTGGTACAAATTTACAGAGTTTATATCAAGTAACTTTGTCTGGTACAAATTTACAGAGTTTATATCAAGTCACTTTGTCTGGTACAAATTTACAGAGATTATATCAAGTCACTTTGGTACAAATTTACAGAGTTTTTATCAAGTCACTTTGTCTGGTACAAATTTACAGAGTTTTTATCAAGTCACTTTGTCTGGTACAAATTTACAGAGTTTATATCAAGTAACTTTGTCTGGTACAAATTTACAGAGTTTATATCAAGTCACTTTGTCTGGTACAAATTTACAGAGTTTATATCGAGTCACTTTGTCTGGTACAAATTTATAGAGTTTATATCATGTCATTTTTGGTAAAATTTACAGAATTTATATCAAGTCACTTTGTCTGGAACAAATTTACAGAGTTTATATCAAGTCACTTTGTCTGGTACAAATTTACAGAGTTTATATCAAGTCACTTTGTCTGGTACAAATTTACAGAGTTTATATCAAGTCACTTTGTCTGGTACAAATTTACAGAGTTTATATCAAGTCACTTTGTCTGGTACAAATTTACAGAGTTTATATCAAGTCACTTTGTCTGGTACAAATTTACAGAGTTTATATCAAGTCACTTTGGTACAAATTTACAGAGTTTATATCAAGTTACTTTGGTACAAATTTACAGAGTTTATATCAAGTCACTTTGGTACAAATTTACAGAGTTTATTTCAAGTCACTTTGGTACAAATTTACAGAGTTTATATCGAGTCACTTTGTCTGGTACAAATTTATAGAGTTTATATCATGTCATTTTTGGTAAAATTTACAGAGTTTATATCAAGTCACTTTGTCTGGTACAAATTTACAGAGTTTATATCAAGTCACTTTGGTACAAATTTACAGAGTTTATATCAAGTCACTTTGGTACAAATTTACAGAGTTTATATCAAGTCACTTTGGTACAAATTTACAGAGTTTATATCAAGTCACTTTGGTACAAATTTACAGAGTTTATATCAAGTCACTTTGGTACAAATTTACAGAGTTTATATCAAGTCACTTTGGTACAAATTTACAGAGTTTATATCAAGTCACTTTGGTACAAATTTACAGAGTTTATATCAAGTCACTTTGGTACAAATTTACAGAGTTTTTATCAAGTCACTTTGTCTGGTACAAATTTACAGAGTTTTTATCAAGTCACTTTGTCTGGTACAAATTTACAGAGTTTATATCAAGTCACTTTGTCTGGTACAAATTTACAGAGTTTATATCAAGTCACTTTGTCTGGTACAAATTTACAGAGTTTATATCAAGTCACTTTGTCTGGTACAAATTTACAGAGTTTATATCAAGTTACTTTGTCTGGTACAAATTTACAGAGTTTATATCAAGTCACTTTGTCTGGTACAAATTTACAGAGTTTATATCAAGTCACTTTGGTACAAATTTACAGAGTTTATATCAAGTCACTTTGGTACAAATTTACAGAGTTTATATCAAGTCACTTTGTCTGGTACAAATTTACAGAGTTTATATTAAGTCACTTTGTCTGGTACAAATTTACAGAGTTTATATCAAGTTACTTTGTCTGGTACAAATTTACAGAGTTTATATCAAGTCACTTTGTCTGGTACAAATTTACAGAGTTTATATCAAGTCACTTTGGTACAAATTTACAGAGTTTATATCAAGTCACTTTGGTACAAATTTACAGAGTTTTTATCAAGTCACTTTGTCTGGTACAAATTTACAGAGTTTTTATCAAGTCACTTTGTCTGGTACAAATTTACAGAGTTTATATCAAGTCACTTTGTCTGGTACAAATTTACAGAGTTTATATCAAGTTACTTTGTCTGGTACAAATTTACAGAGTTTATATCAAGTCACTTTGGTACAAATTTACAGAGTTTATATCAAGTCACTTTGGTACAAATTTACAGAGTTTTTATCAAGTCACTTTGGTACAAATTTACAGAGTTTATATCAAGTCACTTTGTCTGGTACAAATTAACAGAATTTATATCAAGTCACTTTGTCTGGTACCAATTTACAGAGTTTATATCAAGTCACTTTGGTACAAATTTACAGAGTTTATATCAAGTCACTTTGGTACAAATTTACAGAGTTTATATCAAGTCACTTTGTCTGGTACAAATTTACAGAGTTTTTATCAAGTCACTTTGTCTGGTACAAATTTACAGAGTTTATATCAAGTCACTTTGTCTGGTACAAATTTACAGAGTTTATATCAAGTCACTTTGTCTGGTACAAATTTACAGAGTTTATATCAAGTCACTTTGTCTGGTACAAATTTACAGAGTTTATATCAAGTTACTTTGTCTGGTACAAATTTACAGAGTTTATATCAAGTCACTTTGTCTGGTACAAATTTACAGAGTTTATATCAAGTCACTTTGGTACAAATTTACAGAGTTTATATCAAGTCACTTTGGTACAAATTTACAGAGTTTTTATCAAGTCACTTTGTCTGGTACAAATTTACAGAGTTTTTATCAAGTCACTTTGTCTGGTACAAATTTACAGAGTTTATATCAAGTCACTTTGTCTGGTACAAATTTACAGAGTTTATATCAAGTCACTTTGTCTGGTACAAATTTACAGAGTTTATATCAAGTCACTTTGTCTGGTACAAATTTACAGAGTTTATATCAAGTCACTTTGGTACAAATTTACAGAGTTTATATCAAGTTACTTTGGTACAAATTTACAGAGTTTATATCAAGTCACTTTGGTACAAATTTACAGAGTTTATATCAAGTCACTTTGGTACAAATTTACAGAGTTTATATCGAGTCACTTTGTCTGGTACAAATTTATAGAGTTTATATCATGTCATTTTTGGTAAAATTTACAGAGTTTATATCAAGTCACTTTGTCTGGTACAAATTTACAGAGTTTATATCAAGTCACTTTGGTACAAATTTACAGAGTTTATATCAAGTCACTTTGGTACAAATTTACAGAGTTTATATCAAGTCACTTTGGTACAAATTTACAGAGTTTATATCAAGTCACTTTGGTACAAATTTACAGAGTTTATATCAAGTCACTTTGTCTGGTACAAATTTACAGAGTTTATATCAAGTCACTTTGTCTGGTACAAATTTACAGAGTTTATATCAAGTCACTTTGTCTGGTACAAATTTACAGAGTTTATATCAAGTCACTTTGTCTGGTACAAATTAACAGAGTTTATATCAAGTCACTATGTCTGGTACAAATTTACAGAGTTTATATCAAGTCACTTTGGTACAAATTTACAAAGTTTATATCAAGTCACTTTGGTACAAATTTACAGAGTTTATATCAAGTCACTTTGGTACAAATTTACAGAGTTTATATCAAGTCACTTTGTCTGGTACAAATTTACAGAGTTTTTATCAAGTCACTTTGTCTGGTACAAATTTACAGAGTTTATATCAAGTCACTTTGTCTGGTACAAATTTACAGAGTTTATATCAAGTCACTTTGTCTGGTACAAATTTACAGAGTTTATATCAAGTCACTTTGTCTGGTACAAATTTACAGAGTTTATATCAAGTTACTTTGTCTGGTACAAATTTACAGAGTTTATATCAAGTCACTTTGTCTGGTACAAATTTACAGAGTTTATATCAAGTCACTTTGGTACAAATTTACAGAGTTTATATCAAGTCACTTTGGTACAAATTTACAGAGTTTTTATCAAGTCACTTTGTCTGGTACAAATTTACAGAGTTTTTATCAAGTCACTTTGTCTGGTACAAATTTACAGAGTTTATATCAAGTCACTTTGTCTGGTACAAATTTACAGAGTTTATATCAAGTCACTTTGTCTGGTACAAATTTACAGAGTTTATATCAAGTCACTTTGTCTGGTACAAATTTACAGAGTTTATATCAAGTCACTTTGGTACAAATTTACAGAGTTTATATCAAGTTACTTTGGTACAAATTTACAGAGTTTATATCAAGTCACTTTGGTACAAATTTACAGAGTTTATATCAAGTCACTTTGGTACAAATTTACAGAGTTTATATCGAGTCACTTTGTCTGGTACAAATTTATAGAGTTTATATCATGTCATTTTTGGTAAAATTTACAGAGTTTATATCAAGTCACTTTGTCTGGTACAAATTTACAGAGTTTATATCAAGTCACTTTGGTACAAATTTACAGAGTTTATATCAAGTCACTTTGGTACAAATTTACAGAGTTTATATCAAGTCACTTTGGTACAAATTTACAGAGTTTATATCAAGTCACTTTGGTACAAATTTACAGAGTTTATATCAAGTCACTTTGTCTGGTACAAATTTACAGAGTTTATATCAAGTCACTTTGTCTGGTACAAATTTACAGAGTTTATATCAAGTCACTTTGTCTGGTACAAATTTACAGAGTTTATATCAAGTCACTTTGTCTGGTACAAATTAACAGAGTTTATATCAAGTCACTATGTCTGGTACAAATTTACAGAGTTTATATCAAGTCACTTTGGTACAAATTTACAGAGTTTATATCAAGTCACTTTGGTACAAATTTACAGAGTTTTTATCAAGTCACTTTGTCTGGTACAAATTTACAGAGTTTTTATCAAGTCACTTTGTCTGGTACAAATTTACAGAGTTTATATCAAGTCACTTTGTCTGGTACAAATTTACAGAGTTTATATCAAGTCACTTTGTCTGGTACAAATTTACAGAGTTTATATCAAGTCACTTTGTCTGGTACAAATTTACAGAGTTTATATCAAGTCACTTTGTCTGGTACAAATTTACAGAGTTTATATCAAGTCACTTTGGTACAAATTTACAGAGTTTATATCAAGTCACTTTGGTACAAATTTACAGAGTTTTTATCAAGTCACTTTGTCTGGTACAAATTTACAAAGTTTTTATCAAGTCACTTTGTCTGGTACAAATTTACAGAGTTTATATCAAGTGACTTTGTCTGGTACAAATTTACAGAGTTTATATCAAGTAACTTTGTCTGGTACAAATTTACAGAGTTTATATCAAGTCACTTTGTCTGGTACAAATTTACAGAGATTATATCAAGTCACTTTGGTACAAATTTACAGAGTTTTTATCAAGTCACTTTGTCTGGTACAAATTTACAGAGTTTTTATCAAGTCACTTTGTCTGGTACAAATTTACAGAGTTTATATCAAGTAACTTTGTCTGGTACAAATTTACAGAGTTTATATCAAGTCACTTTGTCTGGTACAAATTTACAGAGTTTATATCGAGTCACTTTGTCTGGTACAAATTTATAGAGTTTATATCATGTCATTTTTGGTAAAATTTACAGAATTTATATCAAGTCACTTTGTCTGGAACAAATTTACAGAGTTTATATCAAGTCACTTTGTCTGGTACAAATTTACAGAGTTTATATCAAGTCACTTTGTCTGGTACAAATTTACAGAGTTTATATCAAGTCACTTTGTCTGGTACAAATTAACAGAATTTATATCAAGTCACTTTGTCTGGTACAAATTTACAGAGTTTATATCAAGTCACTTTGGTACAAATTTACAGAGTTTTTATCAAGTCACTTTGTCTGGTACAAATTTACAGAGTTTTTATCAAGTCACTTTGTCTGGTACAAATTTACAGAGTTTATATTAAGTCACTTTGTCTGGTACAAATTTACAGAGTTTATATCAAGTAACTTTGTCTGGTACAAATTTACAGAGTTTATATCAAGTCACTTTGTCTGGTACAAATTTACAGAGTTTATATCAAGTCACTTTGGTACAAATTTACAGAGTTTATATCAAGTCACTTTGGTACAAATTTACAGAGTTTTTATCAAGTCACTTTGTCTGGTACAAATTTACAGAGTTTTTATCAAGTCACTTTGTCTGGTACTACCTTACAGAGTTTATATCAAGTCACTTTGTCTGGAACAAATTTACAGAGTTTATATCAAGTCACTTTGTCTGGTACAAATTTACAGAGTTTATATCAAGTCACTTTGTCTGGTACAAATTTACAGAGTTTATATCAAGTCACTTTGTCTGGTACAAATTTACAGAGTTTATATCAAGTCACTTTGGTACAAATTTACAGAGTTTATATCAAGTCACTTTGGTACAAATTTACAGAGTTTTTATCAAGTCACTTTGTCTGGTACAAATTTACAGAGTTTATATCAAGTCACTTTGTCTGGTACAAATTTACAGAGTTTATATCAAGTAACTTTGTCTGGTACAAATTTACAGAGTTTATATCAAGTCACTTTGTCTGGTACAAATTTACAGAGATTATATCAAGTCACTTTGGTACAAATTTACAGAGTTTTTATCAAGTCACTTTGTCTGGTACAAATTTACAGAGTTTTTATCAAGTCACTTTGTCTGGTACAAATTTACAGAGTTTATATCAAGTAACTTTGTCTGGTACAAATTTACAGAGTTTATATCAAGTCACTTTGTCTGGTACAAATTTACAGAGTTTATATCGAGTCACTTTGTCTGGTACAAATTTATAGAGTTTATATCATGTCATTTTTGGTAAAATTTACAGAATTTATATCAAGTCACTTTGTCTGGAACAAATTTACAGAGTTTATATCAAGTCACTTTGTCTGGTACAAATTTACAGAGTTTATATCAAGTCACTTTGTCTGGTACAAATTTACAGAGTTTATATCAAGTCACTTTGTCTGGTACAAATTTACAGAGTTTATATCAAGTCACTTTGTCTGGTACAAATTTACAGAGTTTATATCAAGTCACTTTGTCTGGTACAAATTTACAGAGTTTATATCAAGTCACTTTGGTACAAATTTACAGAGTTTATATCAAGTTACTTTGGTACAAATTTACAGAGTTTATATCAAGTCACTTTGGTACAAATTTACAGAGTTTATATCAAGTCACTTTGGTACAAATTTACAGAGTTTATATCGAGTCACTTTGTCTGGTACAAATTTATAGAGTTTATATCATGTCATTTTTGGTAAAATTTACAGAGTTTATATCAAGTCACTTTGTCTGGTACAAATTTACAGAGTTTATATCAAGTCACTTTGGTACAAATTTACAGAGTTTATATCAAGTCACTTTGGTACAAATTTACAGAGTTTATATCAAGTCACTTTGGTACAAATTTACAGAGTTTATATCAAGTCACTTTGGTACAAATTTACAGAGTTTATATCAAGTCACTTTGTCTGGTACAAATTTACAGAGTTTATATCAAGTCACTTTGTCTGGTACAAATTTACAGAGTTTATATCAAGTCACTTTGTCTGGTACAAATTTACAGAGTTTATATCAAGTCACTTTGTCTGGTACAAATTAACAGAGTTTATATCAAGTCACTATGTCTGGTACAAATTTACAGAGTTTATATCAAGTCACTTTGGTACAAATTTACAGAGTTTATATCAAGTCACTTTGGTACAAATTTACAGAGTTTTTATCAAGTCACTTTGTCTGGTACAAATTTACAGAGTTTTTATCAAGTCACTTTGTCTGGTACAAATTTACAGAGTTTATATCAAGTCACTTTGTCTGGTACAAATTTACAGAGTTTATATCAAGTCACTTTGTCTGGTACAAATTTACAGAGTTTATATCAAGTCACTTTGTCTGGTACAAATTTACAGAGTTTATATCAAGTCACTTTGTCTGGTACAAATTTACAGAGTTTATATCAAGTCACTTTGGTACAAATTTACAGAGTTTATATCAAGTCACTTTGGTACAAATTTACAGAGTTTTTATCAAGTCACTTTGTCTGGTACAAATTTACAAAGTTTTTATCAAGTCACTTTGTCTGGTACAAATTTACAGAGTTTATATCAAGTGACTTTGTCTGGTACAAATTTACAGAGTTTATATCAAGTAACTTTGTCTGGTACAAATTTACAGAGTTTATATCAAGTCACTTTGTCTGGTACAAATTTACAGAGATTATATCAAGTCACTTTGGTACAAATTTACAGAGTTTTTATCAAGTCACTTTGTCTGGTACAAATTTACAGAGTTTTTATCAAGTCACTTTGTCTGGTACAAATTTACAGAGTTTATATCAAGTAACTTTGTCTGGTACAAATTTACAGAGTTTATATCAAGTCACTTTGTCTGGTACAAATTTACAGAGTTTATATCGAGTCACTTTGTCTGGTACAAATTTATAGAGTTTATATCATGTCATTTTTGGTAAAATTTACAGAATTTATATCAAGTCACTTTGTCTGGAACAAATTTACAGAGTTTATATCAAGTCACTTTGTCTGGTACAAATTTACAGAGTTTATATCAAGTCACTTTGTCTGGTACAAATTTACAGAGTTTATATCAAGTCACTTTGTCTGGTACAAATTTACAGAGTTTATATCAAGTCACTTTGTCTGGTACAAATTTACAGAGTTTATATCAAGTCACTTTGTCTGGTACAAATTTACAGAGTTTATATCAAGTCACTTTGGTACAAATTTACAGAGTTTATATCAAGTTACTTTGGTACAAATTTACAGAGTTTATATCAAGTCACTTTGGTACAAATTTACAGAGTTTATATCAAGTCACTTTGGTACAAATTTACAGAGTTTATATCGAGTCACTTTGTCTGGTACAAATTTATAGAGTTTATATCATGTCATTTTTGGTAAAATTTACAGAGTTTATATCAAGTCACTTTGTCTGGTACAAATTTACAGAGTTTATATCAAGTCACTTTGGTACAAATTTACAGAGTTTATATCAAGTCATTTTGGTACAAATTTACAGAGTTTATATCAAGTCACTTTGGTACAAATTTACAGAGTTTATATCAAGTCACTTTGGTACAAATTTACAGAGTTTATATCAAGTCACTTTGTCTGGTACAAATTTACAGAGTTTATATCAAGTCACTTTGTCTGGTACAAATTTACAGAGTTTATATCAAGTCACTTTGTCTGGTACAAATTTACAGAGTTTATATCAAGTCACTTTGTCTGGTACAAATTAACAGAGTTTATATCAAGTCACTATGTCTGGTTTAAATTTACAGAGTTTATATCAAGTCACTTTGGTACAAATTTACAGAGTTTATATCAAGTCACTTTGGTACAAATTTACAGAG
Source organism: Biomphalaria glabrata (assembly GCF_947242115.1). Taxonomy (NCBI): domain Eukaryota; kingdom Metazoa; phylum Mollusca; class Gastropoda; family Planorbidae; genus Biomphalaria; species Biomphalaria glabrata. The sequence goes on from NC_074726.1 coordinate 20,603,439, forward strand.
TTTTTATCAAGTCACTTTGTCTGGTACAAATTTACAGAGTTTTTATCAAGTCACTTTGTCTGGTACAAATTTACAGAGTTTATATCAAGTCACTTTGTCTGGTACAAATTTACAGAGTTTTTATCAAGTCACTTTGTCTGGTACAAATTTACAGAGTTTATATCAAGTCACTTTGTCTGGTACAAATTTACAGAGTTTATATCAAGTCACTTTGTCTGGTACAAATTTACAGAGTTTATATCAAGTCACTTTGGTACAAATTTACAGAGTTTATATCAAGTCACTTTGGTACAAATTTACAGAGTTTTTATCAAGTCACTTTGTCTGGTACAAATTTACAAAGTTTTTATCAAGTCACTTTGTCTGGTACAAATTTACAGAGTTTATATCAAGTGACTTTGTCTGGTACAAATTTACAGAGTTTATATCAAGTAACTTTGTCTGGTACAAATTTACAGAGTTTATATCAAGTCACTTTGTCTGGTACAAATTTACAGAGATTATATCAAGTCACTTTGGTACAAATTTACAGAGTTTTTATCAAGTCACTTTGTCTGGTACAAATTTACAGAGTTTTTATCAAGTCACTTTGTCTGGTACAAATTTACAGAGTTTATATCAAGTAACTTTGTCTGGTACAAATTTACAGAGTTTATATCAAGTCACTTTGGTACAAATTTACAGAGTTTTTATCAAGTCACTTTGTCTGGTACAAATTTACAGAGTTTTTATCAAGTCACTTTGTCTGGTACAAATTTACAGAGTTTATATCAAGTCACTTTGTCTGGTACAAATTTACAGAGTTTATATCAAGTCACTTTGGTACAAATTTACAGAGTTTTTATCAAGTCACTTTGTCTGGTACAAATTTACAGAGTTTTTATCAAGTCACTTTGTCTGGTACAAATTTACAGAGTTTATATCAAGTCACTTTGTCTGGTACAAATTTACAGAGTTTATATCAAGTCACTTTGTCTGGTACAAATTTACAGAGTTTATATCAAGTCACTTTGTCTGGTACAAATTTACAGAGTTTATATCAAGTCACTTTGTCTGGTACAAATTTACAGAGTTTATATCAAGTCACTTTGTCTGGTACAAATTAACAGAATTTATATCAAGTCACTTTGTCTGGTACAAATTTACAGAGTTTATATCAAGTCACTTTGGTACAAATTTACAGAGTTTATATCAAGTCACTTTGGTACAAATTTACAGAGTTTTTATCAAGTCACTTTGTCTGGTACAAATTTACAGAGTTTTTATCAAGTCACTTTGTCTGGTACAAATTTACAGAGTTTATATCAAGTCACTTTGTCTGGTACAAATTTACAGAGTTTATATCAAGTCACTTTGTCTGGTACAAATTTACAGAGTTTATATCAAGTCACTTTGGTACAAATTTACAGACTTTTTATCAAGTCACTTTGTCTGGTACAAATTTACAGAGTTTTTATCAAGTCACTTTTTCTGGTACAAATTTACAGAGTTTATATCAAGTCACTTTGTCTGGTACAAATTTACAGAGTTTATATCAAGTCACTTTGTCTGGTACAAATTTACAGAGTTTATATCAAGTCACTTTGTCTGGTTCAAATTTACAGAGTTTATATCAAGTCACTTTGGTACAAATTTACAGAGTTTATATCAAGTCACTTTGGTACAAATTTACAGAGTTTTTATCAAGTCACTTTGTCTGGTACAAATTTACAGAGTTTTTATCAAGTCACTTTGTCTGGTACAAATTTACAGAGTTTATATCGAGTCACTTTGTCTGGTACAAATTTACAGAGTTTATATCAAGTCACTTTGGTACAAATTTTAAGAGTTTATATCAAGTTACTTTGGTACAAATTTACAGAGTTTATATCAAGTCACTTTGGTACAAATTTACAGAGTTTATATCAAGTCACTTTGGTACAAATTTACAGAGTTTATATCGAGTCACTTTGTCTGGTACAAATTTACAGAGTTTATATCATGTCATTTTTGGTAAAATTTACAGAGTTTATATCAAGTCACTTTGTCTGGTACAAATTTACAGAGTTTATATCAAGTCACTTTGTCTGGTACAAATTTACAGAGTTTATATCAAGTCACTTTGTCTGGTACAAATTTACAGAGTTTATATCAAGTCACTTTGTCTGGTACAAATTTACAGAGTTTATATCAAGTCACTTTGTCTGGTACATATTTACAGAGTTTATATCCAGTCACTTTGTCTTGTACAAATGTTGTATACTTTATTTCTCCCACTTCCCATTCTCGGGTCAAGATGAATCTTTGCACAATTATTCATTGCCATTAACAAAACCCTTAACAGACCTTCATCAACGGATGTTTGAGAAATATCTTAAAAATACACTGGTACGACAAAACAGACAACACCAAACTGTGGGAGATGAGTGGACAGAGAAATATAGAGGTGCAGATCTTAGAGAGAAAGTGGAGATGGATTGGTCACACCCTTAGAAAAGAAACCAACACCAGAGCTAGGCAGGCCTTAGAGTGGAACCCCCATGGAACAACACGTATAGGAAGACCAAAAAGAACGTGGCGACGCGGTGTACTAGATGAAGCCAAGAGGACAGGACAGAGCTGGGAAGTCATAAAAAAAAAACTAGCAAGAGACCGTGGAGAGTGGCGTGTTTTTACTGAGGCAATATGTTCCATGAGGAACGCAAAGTTAAGATGATGATGATGATGATTTACAAAACATGAATCAATCGAAAAATTGACTAATTGTTTTATCAATCAGTCGTAATTAATTTAGTTTTTATATGAAAACTAGCCTGACATTACCCGCGGCCTGCGGGTCTAAGTTTGTGTTTACTAATCTAGCGGATTTGATCTCGATGTATGTTAAAATTAGCTAATGATCCTTTCAAGTTTTTTCTCTTTCGCTACGAAAATAAAATTAGGTTTGCAAAAATGGGTTTACCTGAAGCCGATACATTCATATCTATTAAAAACGAAAAGAGCGTTAGCTTTGTTAAATGAATGGGATTATAAAGTGAACAATTAAAGGAAATAATTTTTAGTACGCGATTCATGAATGAATATAGATCTAGGCTATCTCAACTCGGCTTCGCAGCTTTCGTAAACGAATGTAGTCTCTTAAAAATGCTTTAGAAAACCAAATTTGAATGTTTATTTGATCAAAATATGAAATGAATGGACTATAATTAATATGTTCATGTGTTAAAGTATAAAACTATCTGTGCGAAGAGAAGTTTTATCATCTTAGAGTTTAATTAGAGTTTTATATCTAGGGATGGGATTATAAAGTAAACAATTAAACGAATTAACTTTTAGTACGCGATTCATTACGGTATTGTCTAATGAAAGAATGTTCGCCAGGAAATCTATTGTCACAGATATCAGGAACGAATTTATGTAAAAAATGCTTTTGAAACACAAAATTGAAGGTTAATTTTATTATATAATGAAATCAATGAATCTTCTTTTGTATTTTCATGTGTCAAAGTAAAAAACTATGTGCGCAAAGTATATTTCTTAAAATTAGATCTAGGTCTAAATCCTTCTGAGCCACCAAAGTAATTAGGTCTACATCGCTTTGAACGCTAATAAAACAACATTAAGGCATGGATATTCATTGTTTTTAATGTTAAAACGATTTAAGTTCTACAAATTCTCGGACCCGAGAAAAAAAAGTATATGTATCTATCCAGCTACCTAAAAAAGATATGAAACAATAAAGGTTTAAAATAGTGATATATTTCAAAGCATAGTGTAATGTGCACTGCGATAAAATCAAGAGGTCTTTTTCCAAAACATATGCATATAGCTTAAATTATAAAAAAAAAAGTTCAATGGCTAGAAATACATACAAAATTGCAATGTTTGTTCCTGAAGGTCCATAACAATGATGAACTATATCCGAAATGAATTCAGCAGAGCCTCCATGTTTTCACCACAGGAAGTTATTTGAAAATGTAACTTCAAAAGGTTAACAACAACAAATATATCCAAGACACTTTCAATTATTAAAACTTTCAATTAATTTCCAGCATCAGGTGGGAGTTGCTCAATACGCTCAAAAGAGAGAAAAAAAAAAACAACTTTTGGAGGAGTGCCGTTCAAACGTTCTTACATTAACGACAAGACGGTGTTTAAACCAAATATCTGTAGTGCTTTTGGTTTCTACCCTGTGTGCTTTATCAAAAGAAAAAAAAGGGGGGAGAGAAATTTGGTCCTTTTATTAGACAGGTTATCACAGTTTGTTTTTAGAAAATGATGTCGGTCTAGATCTATCTGCGCTGTTGAAATGAATATTTTTGTGAAAGGTTTGCGATTAAGCAAGGTGTCTTAAAGCGTTCATCGCCTTAGGCCTATGTACACAACCCAGCCTTTGACGGTGGACTGGGGCCCAGTTAAAATAATTACTTGTTGGTGCCTCCCACGTGACCTATTGGAGGTGCATTTATCGGTAACAGTGACACGAGACTGGATAACATGTGGTTCAGTGATACGTGAGAAAGAACGAATTTAGTCTTGGGTGTGTTTTTGTTTTTGGCGAGTCTGGGGAAGGGGATACGTCAGACTTTAATCCTCAATGGACAACAAAGAACCCACCTCCAACTTCTCTTTTTTGTCCTTTTATCATTTGTTTTGGATGGCCTATTTTGGTCGTATGGTATGTGCTCTGAACTGTCGTCTCGATGGTCGCGAGTTCGAAATTTGCCCGCCGCCCCCCCCCCCCCCCGTCCTACGGTAGGTTTTGGGATTCTGGAGTTAAGTCTGAAACATGGCCAACAAACATAACAAACATATCAAGAGTGGACAGAGGTTGATTCTGAAGTTAAGTCTGAAACATGACCAACAAACATAACAAACATATCAAGAGTGGACAGAGATTGATTCTGAAGTTAAGTCTGAAACATGGCCAACAAACATAACAAACATATCAAGAGTGGACAGAGGTTGATTCTGAAGTTAAGTCTGAAACACGACCAACAAACATAACAAACAGATCAAGAGTGGACAGAGATTGATTCTGAAGTTAAGTCTGAAACATGACCAACGAACATAACAAACAAATCAAGAGTGGACAGAGATTGAAAACTTTCAGCGCATTTATTGAAACACTAGTCGACCGACGGCGTAGCATACGCTGCTATTTGCAGGCCCGGTCTTAGGCCACTGTAACCTATGCGATCACAGTGGGCCCCGCACTTTCATAGGACCCGCTCTAATTCTAGGTGTATAAATTATTGAATTAAACCATTTTATAACTTATAACACATTTCCCGCGGCCTCCTGATTTACCAGGAGCTCCTGGAAATAATCTGAAATTGCAAAATATACGATAAAGTCATGAAAATCTCCGGAAATTATTAAAATCTTTTGAACACTCAAAACAAATCTCCTGGAAAATATAGACGAAAAATTGTCATTTGGGGGTGTCATTCAAAATGGAAAACGCCAGTCCTACTCGCGATGAAAAAACAACATTATGCAATACCCGTATTTGATTGAGGTCAACAATTCTTGAAGATAGATTGAAACATTTAATAATTCTTGCTATTGATCGTGATCTATGTAGGGGACAAAATTTTATGATATACTCTATGGCTTCGCTACACGCAAGGCTCGTAACGTAATTCTGTAGGTAGTAAAGAATGAATAAAATGCAAAGAAGAATTTATTTTCTAATACAAATTCTTCATTTTCACTTATTATCCGTATCCCTACTAAAACTTGGCCCGCCAAATCCGTTTCGCATATAGCCCCACAACGGTTGAGTCCGGCCCTGCTATTTAGTGACGGGTGAATACAGAGTAGATTACTTGTTCTTCCCTCCCCTCTTTTTTTTTTCGCAGCTAAAGTAACGTCCGACATGCAGAAATAAAGAGTGGTCTTACCATAGATCTTCTAGGTCCGGACCAGCTATTTAGTGACGGGTGAATACTATTCCCCCCCCCTCTCTTTTTTTTTCGCCGACTTACAGAAATAAACGAGAGTTCTTTCCTTTAAGTGGTGTCCAAACTCTTGAGCCATGAAGAGAATTATATAGATAGATAGATAGTCAACCCACGGCGTAAGATACACCGCTATTTTGCATTAGGCCACTGCAACCTTTGCAACCGCAGTGGGCCCCGCACTTTCATAGGACCTGCGCTAGTCATAGGTGTAAATTATTAAATTAAACCATTTTATAACTTATAACAGAATTCCCGCAGCCAACTGATTTACCAGAAGCTCCTGGAACTCTCCTGAAATTGCAAAATATTCGAAAAAAATCCCGGAAATCTCCGGAAATTATTAAAAATCTTTAGAAAACTCATACAAATCTCATGAAATATATAAACAAAAATTGTCATTTTGGGGTGTCATTCAATATGGAAAACGCCAATCCTACACGCGATAAGTATTCGAGACTAAAACTACGTTGGGTAGAAATAGAAAGAGTGATCTTTCCAAGACTTCTTGGTCACAACAGTTAAGTCCGGCCCTACTATTTTGTGACGGGTGAATACTACTTGTTCTCCCCCTTCTTTTTTTTTTTTTCGTAGGGTAACTCTAGTCTGTCCGACTTGCAGAAATAAAAAAATTGATCTTTTCTTTACGTGGTGTCTAAACTCTTGAGCCATGAACAGAATTAAATATATAGATTATTGAATGATGCAACCTTTGGTTCCCCTTTTTATAAATTGTTTTTAAAAGTGTAGTGTAAGTAAAAACTAGACCTTCTATAACTTCCCTGCCTCCCCTATTTGTCAAATAATGAATTCTTGTCAAGTATTATACAATTACAGAAATCAGAGAACTAAACGCATTTGATTTTTTTTTAATACCAACTATTAAATTACATTCTCTCCAAGGATGAAAATGTTGACAAAAATGTTAACAAATAAAATATCAAAAATACATTTTTTAAAAGACTATTGCCTCCTTTTTACAGCTGACCAAAATGTGTAAGAAAGATTATTTTGCTGGTAATAATTAATGAGTGATAGATTTTCAAAAAAAAAATGGAACATTTTGTTTACTCCGCGCATACCCTCCTTCCCTGACACCTAAAAAATCCTGGTTATTCTAATGTATAAAAAAAATACTCAGAGTTTATACAATTCTAATGATAAGCCTGTATACATTCCTACAATGACCTAATGTCAGAAGTAAAGGAACGATTAGCGGCAGGCAACTGAGCTTTCTATAACACACAACACACACTTAAAAGCAAACTTATATCTAAGAAGACCAAACTGAACAGTATTAACTTCCTCCACCGCAAAGAGCAATCTACAATCTTCCAACTAAAAACAGGACACACACCTCTGTTAAATTATCATCTCAATAAAATAAATCCCATACAACTCCCCCTTTGTAGACGCTGCGCCCACCCTTATGAAACCGTAAACCATATCCTTTTTTAATGCCCCCTCCTAACCCACCTTAGGCAGACCCTACTACCACTACAGCCCAACTTAACCAACACCCTAAATGGCAGTGAACAACTGAAGAAAACAGCACACCATTTTGCCTTGGCACAGTCTGCAAAAGAGCTGACAGCTCAGCAGTAAAAAGCTGGATAGAAGAAGATATCTAGGAAGACAAAGAAAATCATTTACAAAGCCATCATCAGACTATCATCAGACCTTTAATCACATATGCCCGTGAAACCAGGACGCTGACAAAAAAAAAAAAAAAAAAGAAAATATGCTAAACACTCGGGAAAGAAAAATCCTCAGAAAAAAATAAATGGCGCCATACTTCGAAAACAAAAGATTTACTGATGCAAGGGTGAACGACTGTATTGAAAATACGATAAACATGCATGCGTCATACATGAGAGGAAACCGGATGGAGGATTCGCACCAACTAAAAAATATTTCAGCTCTATGAAGATCCCTCCATAGTGACGGAAATAAAAGGGAACAGACGACGTTGGGGGCAGGTCACCTCGAAAGAATGCCAGAGAACAGAGGAGCAAAGATTGTTCACCGGCAAATATCCAAAAGGCATGCGCCCCCATGGCATAGGCTACTAGTACGGTGGCTTGATAATGTAGAGGCAGATCTACAACAGCTAAAAATCAGGGCATGGAGATGTAAAGCATAGGATAGATCAGAATGGAGAGATGTGCTAAAGCAGGCAAGGGCCCTCCATGGTCTGTAGCGCCAATGTTGACTACGTCTCAAAATGTATTCTATTTATCCGTTTATGTTGCCTACAAAGCTTCTTTTCTTATGACTTATTTTCTAGAAGCAAACACGACTATTTTTTTTTCTTTAAGGTTATTTACGGTGAAATGCAGCTGCTCGTATATCCAAGACACCGGATAGTTCATATAACTTTAACACGTTAGTACATCCGGTTTTCAGTTACGAAAGCGAAAGTGCTGTTGATTATCAAGAGTATTAGATGTAAAAAAAAGGTTTTTGTCTAGATCTAGATCTATTGCTTTTTGCAATCTCAAAAAATCTTCTGTCCATTGACAGCGAGAAACGTATTTTAAAGCAGTGAGATTGATAGATCTACAGGTTAGTAAAAATAGTATAGTTAACTCCGACTAGATTTTCTCTTACTTTTAAAATTATAAAAATTTTGTCTTGGTCGACTTGCCACTTGGTCTTGCCAGTCTTGCTTGGTCATTGGTCTTGGACTAATTTTTAAACCTAAAGTTAAAGTAAGACGGCTAAGAATTAGATCTAGATATCTTATATATTACTACTAGATCTTTTAAAGAGACAAGACCAAGACTCCATAATATTTTACGTGCTGTTTCCAAAGATGACTGATCTATTAAATCTCTGTTGGCGAACTTTAAAAGTCCCCAAAAAAGGTCAACTTGGCAGACTGCAACAACTGGAGAGGCATTACTCTCCTCTCTGTCCCGGGCAAAGTTTTCAGCACTGTTTTATTGAGACGGCTTCAACAGTCTGTAGATGAGAGGCTCAGAGAAGAACAGGTTTCCGAAGAGGCTGATCATGTACAGAGCAGATCTTCGTTCTACAAAATATCATAGAACAAAGTCTTTAGTACCAGCAACGGCTAACAATCAGTTTTGTAGACTTTAAGAAAGTGTTTGATAGTGTCCACTGAGAATCACTATGGAAAATAGTTAGAGAATACGGCATCCCAGAAAAATTTGCCCAGATCCTATGACACCTATAAAGTCAGACTAGTTGCTGCATTAAAACAGAAGAAGGAACAACCTAGTTTTTTAGCATCAAGACAGGTGTGAGACAGGGTTGCATCTTATCTCCCTTCCTTTTCCTCCTAGCCATCGACTAATTAATGAGGAGAGGAATGAACCAGACTGCCTTTGGTATTCCACAGCGTGAACAAAACCGAATGACAGACTTGGACTACTCGGGGTTACAAATAAATGCATACAAGAAATGATGGAGAGCCTAGATAGAGAGGCACCCAAAATTAGCCTCCAAATAAACTTAGATCAGACTAAAAATTTTGCAAGTGGGATATAAGGCAAAGGGTGCCCCCATCAGACTTAGCAAATCAACGCTTGAAGAGCTGGACAAGCTCACATACCTTGGCAGCATCATAACAAATGATGGGGATGCCTACCATGACGGAGCGTGCTGAATAGGAAAGGCAGGGAGCATTTTCCAAAGGCTGCAGCCTATTTGACAAGCCAAGCCTTTGGGTTCAAGACAAAAATAAACCTTCTCAACACAATCGTCATAACAACCGCAACATATGCATGTAAGACATGGAATTTATCTGTCAAAATTGAGAAAAGACTAAATGTGGCTCAACAAAAATGGCTGAGAAGGATTTTTGGAGTCAGTTACACAGATCGGGTCTCAACAAGAAAATCCTATGCCAAACTGGGAGTTGAACACTTAGTGAGGTTGTGACAGAGCGTCACATGAGGTTTGCAGGACATGTTCTACAACAAAATGAACTATGCATACCAAGAGTTGCGATGACATGGAGGCCAATATGAGGAAAGCGCAAACAGGGACGTCCTTGCATTACTTGGCACCACACCTTCATGGAGGACCTCAGAACAGTGGACACCGCTGGGAGGAGGCTTCAGACATTGCCAATGACAGATCTTTATGGAGACAGCTTGCCGCCCAATGCGCCAAATGGCGCAGGAGGACCCAAGTCTAAGTAAATAAGTAAGTAAGTTTCCAAAGATGCACTCTGTAAAAGTCATTGTTCCTTTTGTTTTGGCTTGGATGGTTTGTTCTTTGTTATACCGGTATTATATTATATGAGAGCTATGGAACACATAAGAAGTTGTGACTTGAAGTTTATCAAACTTAAAAGAAGTACTCCAATACTAATAGTTGCTTCAAGTAAGTCAACAGTATTGAAAAAAAAAATTAAATATAGATTAAAGATAGAAATTACAGTACCGGTAATTATTTGAATATGACCTGTATTACAAGTAAACAGAACCTTCTATTAGCTGTTACAGACTCATTTTACCAACTTAACTCACTCTTTCACATTTTATATTCTTTTAACTTTTCCAGAATTTTAGAAACAATGAAAATCTATTTATCCTGGATCTATATGTTTCTATTTCTAACATTCCTTCTAAATCTTGAAATTAAAAAAATAAAACTCTGTGACACCATGTGACCATGTTTTCTGACTTTAAAACACTCAGAATTCACCATGTTTCTTTTTAAAGTTTCTTTAAATGTCTGGGTTACATCAGACACTCTTTTTTTTTGCTAGTTTTTATTTAAGTTTCATATATAATATCCTCTCTTTAGAAATGAAAACTATTTCATCCTAGTATCTCCTGCAGGATGGCTGGGCATAGAAGCAGGTGGGGTTCAAACTCAGGGCTAGTGAGATGACAGTCTAAAGAGCATACCGCATGACTAGTCAGCCACCAACTTGAACTTTATGTGTACACATCTTTTAAACCAGTGTTTTCCAAACTTTTCCTTAACGGAACACTATATAACTGACAAAACTTAAAAGGGGAAAACAATTATCTTTAAAATAAACAATTCATTTTTGTTTGTCTCAAGTGGTAGCGAATGGCATTTTGCTAGAAGACTAGAAAATCTTGAGGAATTTTTGCGTTTAAACGTTTAATAAATTAATGTTAGGAATCTTTAGCACACTGTCTTCTACGTGGGGCGGGGGAAAAAAATCCATTTTGTTTTTAATCTAACATTCATTAGTTATTAAGAGCAAAATTATCTCTCTATAAGCTGTATAAAGGAGGTATTTTTTTTTTTATAAAAAAATATTTTTTTTATTTTTCCTCTAGATATTTTTGATGTCTTTGCTGTCTTTTTATTTCCCTGCCCTATTTCCTAAATATTTTTCACATTTTTGGAGAGAAAAATTAAACTTCTTATTTCATTTATTTTTTGTTACCTTCAATGTACATGATGAGAGAAATCAGATTTTAAAAATTGTGTTTATCATATTAAAGCATGTTAAGCTGCACATACATAGTTAAGGGAAATTAGAGTTTTAAAAAAAGACATCTGTCTCTAAAAAAAAAATCAATTTGCACAAAAATGATCAAATGTTTTGCAGTGTCTTACTAGGCTGTCTTGCCTATTTCCATTGTACAACTTTCTGTTATGGTGTTTCACTGTTAGAGCCCCTGTTCTTGTCCTTTCACCTGCCACTCTGTCCACATTAATACACATGGGGCTTTTCTTTGTGTCCATCTACTCAACAACTATTAGTGCCATTTCTGACTCATTGCCTTGTAAGTTACAGAAAGAATGAAATATTTCAATAAAGTTTTCATGTAATTCATGCCACTTGAATAACATTGCACTGATTTAAAAAAAAAACAGTTTTAATTTCAACGCACTAAGTGCTTGTCACAAATGTATTCTTGTTTTTACTATTAAATGAAAATTCTTGAAGATTTTCTTTAGCTTGTTAAAAATACTGATTTGTAATTTTGTCTCATATTAATTTCTCTTGCTAGTCATTTCTTGTTTCTCTCTCTTTCTTGTTCTATTGTTCATTCTGTCTGACTTTCTTTCTCACTTCATAAATTGTTATTCCCTCGAGTAATTATCCCCTAATGCAACCAAAGTTCTCAATATTTTTCCTGCTCTAAATTAACACTTCTACTGGTGTATTTTATTTTTTTTAATTGACTAAATTAACCATATGGACAGTTGTTTGGTTGTATGGTATGTGCTCTGGGCTGTCATCACTGTCGTATTGAGCTTAGACCCAGCCTTGTTTGGTTGTATGGTATGTGCTCTGGGCTGTCATCACTGTCGTATTGAGCTTAGACCCAGCCTTCTGCTATCCTTTGTCCTCTTGCTGGAGGTTTAGGCTAGGACATAGTAATCTTTATTTCTGAAAGAATTTCTGAAACATATAAAACAGAACAATAACACCTGATTTAAATATTTGTAATACACTTTATATGTCAAGATGATGATTAGAATGGTTTTAATAAGCAGTGACACATTCAAATAAAGCTGATATGATGGTGGGAGGCTAAGGTGACCCCCCCATCAATAGAACATACCACTCCAACTAAAGGGGAGATGAGCACTCATACTTTTGTGTAAAAAATTAATGAATATTTTAAATTATTTATACTACTTAATATCCTTCCCATCAGAGGTGCTAAAACCTAGTTTTGAAATTTCCACTTTGTAACATGTTCAAAGGGTACTCTCAGTTTAGCATCCACACATCTACTCAGCTATCAGAACCATTCATGTATAAATATAACTTTTGCATAAACTTCTTGTAATGAGATAATGAAGGTAGCAGTGCTTGGAACATCACTCACCAACACTGAAAATTATCCACCCATCCCTGTTCAAAACTAATGACAATGCAAATAAATGCCCTTTAATTCCCACAGGTGTCTTTCATTCTTTTTCTAATATTTTAACAACATAATTTAGTATGTTTCACATATGTTCATACTTTCAGACTTGCAGCACATAAAGAGATGGAGTTATGGGGAGTTATTTTCTCTTTGCTTGTTTGGACTGCAATGTTTGTCGTCGATGCTGGTGAGGATTACTACGCCATGCTGGGAGTCAACAAAGAAGCTTCTGTTAAGGAAATTAGGAAAGCTTTCAAAAAACTTGCTATATCCAAGCACCCAGATAAGAATACTGTGAGAGCCTTTCATCATTTCTTAAAATGTCATGTCTAGTCACTTTTGTCATGTCCTAAAATATAGTCTCTGCATTTCTAGTAACTTTCGTGATGTCTTAAAATATAGTCTCTGCATTTCTAGTCACTTTTATCATGTCTTAAAATATAGTCTCTGTATTTAAAATAGTCTCTGTATTTCTAGTCACTTCCTCATCTCTTAAAATATCATCTATATAGTCTGCATTTCTAGTCACTTTCATCAGGTCTTAAAATATCATCTATATAGTCTGCATTTCTAGTCACTTTCATCAGGTCTTAAAATGTCATCTATATAGTCTGCATTTCTAGTCACATTTATTGCACCCCATATTTAGTCTGTTTCTATACATCAAATGAAGAGAGAAACATATTTAGGAGAAAACAGTCTCATTCAATTGTAACATCTGTATAGTCTACATTGTTACTTTTATAGAAAGAAAGTAGTTTCTTATTTGGAGTGCTTCGTTGTTGAAGGTCTATTAGATTTTACTATAATTATTTGAGCTAGCAGACAAAAAGTCTCTCCACAAGTATATATCTAATTATTGTTCTTGATAGGATGATCCAGAAGCTCATAATGTTTTCATCAAAATCAACCGAGCCTATGAGGTTCTGAAAGATGAAGATTTGAGAAAGAAATATGATCAGTATGGGGAGGAGGGTCTCAAAGATGATTTTCAGAGGGGAAGAAGCTATGAAAGTTGGCAGTGGTATCAACAAAATTTTGGTAAGTAGTTTTTTTTTTTTTATATTTCATCCTTTTATAATTGCTTTGTACATAATTTTGTTAGACATTAAATCTCTATTGAGTTCCTAAAGCTGACTGTTGTTTTTAAAAAACTTAGTAGAATGTTTTCTGTCATTTTCACTTCTTTGCATGAACTAAATATTGGACATAGACTAAAGAGTTTCCCTTTCAGACCTTGCCATCTGTGATGTTAAGGTCATCTGTTTCTATGGCAAATAGTGGCCAGCACAACAACCAACTGCCTATTCTTTCCCCAACTGAAGTCAGGTACACATTAGAGTTCTGTGGACTCAGGGGCACCGTAAAAATACAGTCTTTAACGAAATTCGAACCCAGGACCCCAGGTGTGGAAGCCAAGCGCTTAAACACTCGGCCACCGCACGCCTTATATTTGACATACTAGTTACAAAACATCAAGCCGTTTCTAAACAAAAATAAAAGCTAACTATAATTCAAATTTGCTAAATGTTTGTAGTAGTCTTTTGAATTAACACTCATCTTGAATAGAGTTGTAGTAGTGTACATGCAGGCATTTCTCATTTTTATTTATAAGCATACTTGATAGTATGTTTATGCTTAAGCTAGTGAGTTGATATCTATTAGTCTAAGTAGTTATCCTGGATGGCTGCCTGGTCTTGTAGTATGCCCTCTGGAATGTCCTCTCAATGATCCAGGGTTCAAACCAAATCCACCATTCCTCGCTGTCCTATGGAAGGTTTGGACTAGGATATTATACTGTTCATTTCTGAATGAGCATCTGAAACCTGCAAAAAACATGAAATATACAAAGTTTCATTGAGCTCTCATACTCTTTAAGATCAGATTAATGATGCAGGAATCTAACACAAAGCTTGTAGCTTTATTCCCCTCAGCTCAATAATTTGTTTACCATATAAAACTTCTCTCAACATTTAGACAATTTCTTGACCTTTGTTGATCCGATGAATTTTAAAAAATTAATACAAAAAAAAGGTTTACAGTTCAGTATTTTGGGTCTCACCCAAGTACATTAAAATTCAATATAAATAACAATTAAAATGCATGGGTCTGTAGTAATATGCAGAATGAAGCAAATGTACATATAGGTTATAGCTGTGTGATAAATTCTTAAAGTTTTATCATTTATTTTAAACACTATGTCAAAAACAAGCAATTTTTTGTGTAGGTATTTATGATGATGATCCAGAAATTATAACACTGAGCCGTTCAGATTTTGGTAAGTTCTTTCTTTAGTCTTAACATTTTTATTTTAAACTTGTTAAGCTTATAAAAATTCCTCTTCATTTCTTAATTATTTTAATTTGTAAAATTCTATTTTGTTAAAAAGCATTTGTTTAGTTTTGATTTTTTAAAGTATTATAAACTAGAATCTAGGATGGCTGCCTGGCCGTGCAGTTTGCGCGCTGGACTGTCGTTCGGATTTATCGACGGTCGAGGGTTCAAACCCTGCCCGCTCCCATCCCCCGTCATCCTGCGGGAGGTTTGGACTAGGAAGTAAACTATCTTCAACTCTGAAGGAACATCCGAAACATGTAAAACATTTTACAAACATCCACTGCAATTCTTTTCTCTATGTTTTCTTGCATGTGTACAGAGCAATCAGTTGAGAATACTGGAGAACTTTGGTTCATCAACTTTTATTCCCCTCACTGTTCTCATTGCCATGAACTGGCGCCTGCTGTAAGTTGCTTTACCATATTTTCACTTTTTTTTTGTTGTTAACTAATAAGAACCTAACAATACGATAATTGTTTTAGTAAATTTATTTCAGAATGTTTTTGTTGTTAAGTTTTTGATAATTTTTTCATCAGTAAAAGTAAGTAGTAAAGTTTCTTTTTCAGATCATCCAATCTTTAGGGCAGATGATGTAAATGTCATCTGTTTCTGTAACCTCATGGTTAATGAGGTTGTCATGTGGCAAGCACAATGACCAACTGCCTTTACTTTTCCCTAACTAATGTCAGGTACCCATTAAAGCTGTGTGGACTCAGAGGCGTCCTGAAGGTCCCAAAATAAAAAATCCCAGGATTAGAAACCCGGGACGGAAGCCAAGCACTTTACCAGTCAGCCACCATGCCCCCCTTTTATTATCAAATTCATACAAATATTGTCTCTTGCACCTATTCCATTTTTAGAGCTGAAGTTTTCTATACAAAGTAAACTTTGCTCACTACTGTCAATTGATCTTGTACTTAATTCATTTAATAAACTTTAATGTAAAGATCTATAGGAGCAGATGTTGTAAAGCTTAACTATTTCTATGGCCGATGGTTAACAAAAGTTAACAAGAGTGTCTTGTGACCAGCACAATGACCAACCACATTTACTTCCCCTATATTAGCCCATTAGAGTTGGGTAGACTCACTGACATTCTTCACTTCCTGAATTAAATCCTAGTCTTGGATTTGAACTATAGACCCCCTCATTTAGGAAGCGAAGTGCTTTACCATTTGATCTTCGAGATTGTCGGACAAAATTGTTTTTGAACTCTTTATAAACTGGGTCATTCATTTTAGTTATTTCATTCAGGCCATTAGATTTAAAGGTTTTTGTATTATAAATACATTTTTCAAAAGACTTAAATGTTCCACACAGCTATTCCAATTGTTAGGATGTGACTGAGGAATGTTTGTAAAGTTTTTTCATGTTTTTTTTTTTACCTGAACAGTGGCGAGAGGTTGCCAGGGAGCTGGAAAATGTCATTAGAATTGGAGCAGTCAACTGTGAAGATGACTGGCAGTTATGTCGAATGCAGAACATTCATTCATACCCCTCACTCGTCTTCTATCCAGCAGTACGTTTTTGTGTTTTTTGGGGGGTTTTTTGCTCTTCTGAGTGTTTAACCTTTATCCTGTTATGTATTTAACCGTTACCTTGTCTATTTAACATATCCCTTTTTTTTTGGGAGCTTATCCTAAACTTTAATCCTATCAGAGACTTGATCTTCTTCTTTTTTTTTGTGTGTAGGGTAGCTATGTTTCTTGCACACTGAAATTCTGTGATTTTGAAGTGGAGAACTTTAGGTGCTGTTTTTATAGTGCACTCTTTGTGGCACTGTCTTTTTTTTTTCATATATTACAATACCAACGTTGATTTGACCTCATTAAATTAATTTTTGGTTAAATAAAAATAGCATGCATTATATACCTAATATAACTTTTCCTGATTACATACAAACAAGTTATTGAAGTTTAATCATAACAGGGTATTGAAAGACATATAAGCAAAATAAATAATTCCATTGGAACGTGGAAAATAATTACAGAGAAAAGTTAAAAATGATACTAAAGTTTAAAACTTTGAAAATGTTTCATTTTTTTGCTTTGTTGATAAATTAATCCTTTTGTGCTAAAGTGTGATTATTTGTATTGCAGTTATGATATGAAACTATGTCAATGGTTTGTTGTTTTTTAAACTTAATAAATGTTAATATATTATTCTGTATGCTTTACCCTCTGTCTATAGCTTTGAATGAACTTGGTATTTCTTAATTTATTTTATCATTTTATTCCTAGATATTCCATCAACTCGAAAAATTAATTACTTTAAGCCCTTCACAATTTTAGTTTGGTTCAATAGGGGGGCTAATTCCTAACTCCTTTAGGTGTAACATATTGGAATAACACTTGGAAGGAAACAATTCTTTAATTTGTTTGATCCAGCTTAAAGAAAGAAAGACCTTTTATTAATTTTGAAGAGCAGTTAACATCACTCAGTATTTCTATGCCTCAATAATTTTTGTTATTGGTTTACTGTGTGTCAGTTCCTGATAGAAGAGGGATATGGCTGTGAAAATGTAAAAGTAGAAATGAAATTTGACATCTAATTTTTTCTCTTTCTGTGTTTTTACTTTGCAGAAAGAAAAGTACCATGGCCAGCGCACAAGTGAAAATCTAGTAAAGGAAGCCTTAAGCAGAGTCAAAGCAGATTATCATAGGCTGACATCTAGAAACTTTGATCAATTACTTGATAGTGGTCTCCCCTGGCTTATCACTTTCTGTGGGGATGGAGGAGGTCTGTATTTGTTTAGGTTACTTAGATCTAGTATTATTGATTTCTAGTCTGTATAGTTTACAAATACCAAGCATTAAACATCATTTTAACAATTAACTCAATGTTTTCTTGAACAAACTGAGAATGTGTGTGTGTATATGTTTAGTGAAAAGGAATTATGTTAAAATTTGAATAACTATTATAGAAATGCACTGGATAACTCAATAACATGTAATTAAATAATAATAATTAATTAATAAATATCACTTTTTTTCCCCAGATTGTCTTCAGAAGAAAAGCCTCATCAAACTAGCAGCTATGTTGGTTAGTGTTAGCATTGTTTTTTTTTTTGTTAAAAACTTGTAAGACTAGCCAGGTCCTACTACTAGATCTAAGATAATGTTTCTGTTTTCTGGTTTTTAAAATACTTGGAGCTTCCATTATTCTTAGATATTTATATTATCAGATATTATGTCTGGTCATAAGATGTGCGCTCTGGACTGTGTCTCAATAGTCCTGGGTTCAAACTCTTCATGAAGCAATGCCCCTTGCTGTACTACAGGAAGTTTGGGCCAGGATGAAATGATCTTCAATTCTGAAGGAACATCTGAAACATGTAAAACAAAAACAAATTAACTTATTTTGCTGAGCTTTTGTAGTCATGTTTATTAACACATTTTATCCTGACAAACCATAAGGAGACAGCAATAAAATGAATCTACTATTGTGCAGGGTGCAAATGCTATTGAGGTTTTGGTGTATGCAGTATATTGCTATGATTTGATGGGTTTCATATTAGTTATTTGATGAATTAGGGTTTAGAGGTACACATGTTTTTTTGTCTTTTTGGTCACCTAAGGGGAGAGAACTTCACTACAACTAGAACATCTTACTTATGAAATGTTGGACACCAGTTGTTGTTTTTTATGTCAGGTTGACCTTGTAAGTGTGGGTAAAATAGACTGTGACTCTGACAATGAACTCTGCACCAAAGTAGGTCAACACCATGGAACATATTTCTACAAAGAAAAAACTTTGGAGCGAGATAATGGAATGGTAAATATTTATTTTATTATTATCAATATTGTTGTTGTTATGGTTGTTATTACAACAAATCAATTTTCTTATCAATATCTGTAATTCATTTTAAGAACCTAGAAGACAATTAATTATAAACTGATTAAATTATTTTTATTTGTATCATTAATCCGTAAAACACAATAAGCAAATGTAATACAGAATGAAGATTAACAAGGTTACAATGACAGTTTGTGTGGAAACATAAACTTAAAATCGGACCCCGAAGTGGTCCACCCAGGCAGGTAAAAAGGCAGGTTTCAATATTTTTAGAAAAAACACCGGAATGAAATTTTATCAAAGACAAATGACAGAGAAAAATGGATAAAGAAGGTTGACAGATCTTGTGTGGTGCCCCAGCAGTCTAGCAGACCAAAGGATAGGTGAAAGTGAATGTAAAGTTAGATGTAAACCTGGCCTAACTAATGTCTTATAATGAATATCTAATTGATCTAATTGTTTTGTAAAGGGTCAATCTCTTATTCAACTCAAGAAAAAAAAATTCCTTTAGTTTAGTGTTTCATGTGTATGTAGGTACACTACAATTCACACGATAATATGAAAAACTACTTATTAATTGTTGTTTTAAATATTGTTTCACTTATATGCATAGTAAATAGATTTTTTCTCTTTAAAAAGAAAAAAAAAAACATTTTTTGTATTAATATTTAGTTAATATGACAGAACTTACACAACTTAGTAATAAAATAAAAAATTTTGACCAAAAACTTAAAACCATTTGCATAAATGTGTTGAAAAGTAAATAAATGGAAGTGTTTGTCCCTCTTACTAAAATGTCTCTCGTGTTTGTTACTATTAACAGTGAATAGTTGTAAAAATGGTGTATTTGATGAAAAAAAAACACACAATTGATTTTAAAAATTAGATTTTTCTGCTTTCAGAAAAAAAAAAAGTAGCAGTTGCATCAGAACTTTGAATGGTCTAAAATATTATGATGTCAGATTTTCACTACCTTTTCCATAAAAAAATAATTTTCCTTTAGTTAGGTCTTCTATGTGTGCTCACTGTCATTGCAGCTCAAGCAATAATATGAAAAACAACTTATTAATTGTTGTTGTAAATTATGCTCAACTTATATGCATACTAAATAGATTTTTTGTCTGTAAAAAAAAGCAAACATCTTTATGCGTGTAAATGTAGTAAATAGTATGACAGAACTTACTTAACTTAGCAATACAAATTTTAAAGAATTATTTTTTTTTGACAAAAAATCTTAAACCATTTGCATAAATGTGTTAAAAATATGGTAAATAGTAATCTCCCCTACTAAAGAGCCTCCTGTGTCTGTTACTATTAATAGTGAATAGTTGTAAAAGTAGTGTATTTTTATGAAAAAACTGCTTGCATAAGTGATTTAAAAAATTAGATTTTTTGCTTTCAGAAAAGAAGAAAGTAGCCGCTGCATCAGAACTTTGAATAGTCTAAAATATTATGATGTCGGATTTTCCCTATCTTTTCTAGGTTACGAAATCTAAACGGGACAGATGGACAGACATTCCACACAAAACTAATAGTGTCTTTTTCCCTTTCGGGGGCCACTAAAAATAATTTTAAAATTTTAAAAATTTTTTAGGAGAAAGATGGGAATATTTTTAGTCATAATAAATGTATTTTTTTATATGCATCTACCTTTATCACCCAAATAAGTTTTATTAAAGCTGGATCTTGATTGTGTAGAAATAAACAACAAATATAAGCGCTCATGCACCAATGTCATCCAACAAATTCTCACTCTATATGTGTCTCAATAATCTCTAGGAAATCTCCAGTCTCTATCCAAAGGATATTGCAAGATCTGTTCTTCAGCAATTGCCTGATGTGGAAATTATTAGTGAAGACTTCTTGAAGGCATGGAATAAAATTCATTTTCTTCATTTTCTTTTTGCTAATCTGTGTTTTGAATTGTTCACATTATGTTTCAAGCATTTTTAAAATAAATGTTTATCTTTCCTTTTTTTGATGCTTCATTTATTTTACAATTATCTCAATGGTGCACACATTTTGTAACTTAAAGTTGTATTGTTAGACTAAGATGTCATTTGTTTGATATATTGCTGATGATACTTGTAGAATTTTATTATTACAATTTTTTTTTATTACTTTCCCTTACCATTCTATTACATGGACACAAATGAATCTAAATACATTAGACTATTTCAATAAATTTCTAAATAATTACAATGATTTTTTTTTTCAGGAGATTGCAAATAAAAGGAATCAGACTTGGTTGATACATTTTGTTGATAAAGTTGATAACCAAGACCTTGAGTTGAGAAAGCTACCAGCATTGTTGAAGAAATACAAGGTGTGTGTATCATACATCAATGTGTATCTTGTATTGACATGTGCAGATAGGGAAAAGAGAATTAAATTAAAACCCATAGCAGAGAACTGCATCAGATGGGGTCATATATGTAGGTCCCACTGCATAGTCATGTGAAATACTGTATATTCATCCTTAATCCATGAAATAAAAAACCATGCCTATAATAATATATTGGTTGAAGTTATAACCTTGTTAGCCAAACAGTGGAATGAAGATTGCTTAGAATGATCCTGGGTATCACTTACAAAGACCCTGTAACAGATGAAGAGATTAGAAATGGGATTACAATGGCAATGAGGCCCCACAATGAAAAGCAAACTGAAACTTTATGGCCATATCACAAGGTCTTCAGGGATTGCAAAGTCCTTCCTTCAGGTGCTAGGGAAAAAAGAATAGGCAGACAGAGAAAGCAATGGGAAGATAACATAGAAGAATGGACAGGCCTGTCATTGAAAGAGATTCATTCAAGGCAAAAGACAGAAAGGAATGGAGAAAGACAGTTGACAGATCATGTGTAGTGCACCAACGGTTTTGAAAGAATAAGGGATAGGTTAAGGTGATAGCCAAACAGTTGTTACTAAATGGCCAACTTTCTAATGTTGATATACAGTCAACACTGGATATCTTTCAATAGTAATGGCGCAACTTGGTCTGCATAGTCACCTAAAATGCAGCAGTTACACTAAATCTTCTTTTTGTAGATGAAATAGCTTTTTGAATGTAAGGTGCTTCTGCGCTGTGTCTTATGCAGATAAGTCAAATGAAGGTAACTCTCATATAATGAAATCCAATAACACAGGCGAAAGGCCAACAATATCACTTGGTTGACGCTGATAGTGAATGTCAAATAAGAAGTTTAATAATAACGGAGGGAACCATCAAATGTTGTCAAGCTAAATCTCTACATTCCAAAAAAGCCATCCAAAGTAGTCTGTTTTTTATTTTGCTATTCTTCCTAAAAATCTCGTCTCTTGTTTTTTAATTCTTCGCAATGTTGTCTCTAAGTCAAAACATTCCCTTTTTATGAAACAAATACATTTTCCTACCAAATTTCATAATCGTGCCATAACAGAAAGTTCTCCTAAACTGGTAAACAGAATGTAACAAATAATGTTCATTTTTTTTAAATTTTATGATGTGACTGGACATGCATTAAGAATTGATCTAGCCCAAACCTACTGCAGGATGGCAAGGGATGGTGGGCTGAGCAGTATATAGGATTCATGCTTATGATGTTAACATTGTTTTGGATGCCTCATGACAGTTCTTCAACCAGGTCTCAGTATATTGTTATTGTCTCATCTACAGGTTGGCAGGGTGGACTGTGCCAATAAGAGGTCTGTTTGTAACAAACTCTATGTCAGCAAGTTTCCAACTTTTATGTTATTCAAAGCCAAAGGAGGAACTGAAGTTTATTATGGAGGTAGGAAGGAAATAGATTGTATCATCTCTTAAAATCTTAAAATCATCTGTATAAGTCATCTATATAGTCTTCATTTCTAGTCACTTTCATCATGTCTTAATGTCATCTATACAGTCTGCATTTCTAGTCACTTTCATCATCTCTTAAAATGTCATCTGTATAGTCAGCATTCTAGTCACTTTTATCATGTCTTATAATGTCATCTATACAGTCTGCATTTCTAGTCACTTTCATCATCTCTTAAAATGTCATCTTTATAGTCTGCATTTCTAGTCACTTTTATCATGTCTTAAAATGTCATCTTTATAGTCTGCATTTCTAGTCACTTTCATCATCTCTTAAAATGTCATCTTTATAGTCTGCATTTCTTGTCACTTGCATCATGTCTTAAAATGTCATCTTTATAGTCTGCATTTCTAGTCACTTTTATCATGTCTTATAATGTCATCTATATAATCAGCATTTCTAGTCACTTTTATCATGTCTTAAAATGTCATCTTTATAGTCTGCATTTCTAGTCACTTTCATCATCTCTTAAAATGTCATCTTTATAGTCTGCATTTCTAGTCACTTTCATCATCTCTTAAAATGTCATCTTTATAGTCTGCATTTCTTGTCACTTGCATCATGTCTTAAAATGTCATCTTTATAGTCTGCATTTCTAGTCACTTTTATCATGTCTTATACTGTCATCTATATAATCAGCATTTCTAGTCACTTTTATCATGTCTTAAAATGTCATCTTTATAGTCTGCATTTCTCTTTATGTTATTTGTACTTTTCCTTTATTTGGAGATAAAATATATTAATAAATCTAATTATGTAACAAGTATTACATTTTAACGTTTGAACATAATAATACGTGCAGCTTTGTCTGTAGAAGAATGCAGTATATAACATAGCTTCACAGACCCAGCTGTGGCTTACTTTTTTTGTTACATCAGATGCAGAGAAACTTGAAGCTCATCCAGAAAGATTGCACACATAGTCATCTCCCATATATAATAGGTACCTCACCCTTATCCTTGAAGTCCAAAAAAATAACTAACGTGCAAAGGAAGGCAAGGGGGTGAAAAGAAAATTAAAAATCAACCTTCATCAGACAATGGCTTCGTATTGGGAAATATGTAGGTCACAGATGGGTCTGTGTGAAATGCAACATTTTTCATCATGTTTTATATTTCAAGTCATTGCTGTATCTGTTATTCCTTGCCCCCCCCCCCCTCCACCAGGCCGTGTCACAGCCCATGATGTTGCTGCCTTTGTTCATGACAGTGCAGAGACACCATTACAAAACTTAGGTCCTGATGATTTCCCAGAGAGAGTCATCAACAGTAAAGAGCCTTGGTTTGTGGATTTCTTTGCACCAGTAAGTTTGATCTTAAAATATTTGTGTAGTTTCAGTCTATGGGCGAACAGTTTCATTGATATTGAGTTTTAGCAGCTTGAAATTCTTCTTTGTTCTCATTTTTTTTATGTCAGAGGGTTCAAATGAGTAGTCCTATATCCGAGATGAACCGCACAGTGGTTTCTAGATCAGGCAGTTCTCCGAATAGTTTTTCTATTTTATGAGGGTTTTGGGGGCAGTCTTGTTCAGGACTCTCTGTAGAGTATTATATGCTGCTCTGAAGGACATGGTCAGCATTCTCTGGTGATGCTCCACTAGGGCAAGTTTCAATAGTTCTGACTTTTAGCTTTCAGAACATTTGTACTCTCATTCTGTTGTATCCAGTTTTGAGGCGAAAAATTATGCACTGGTCAAGTTTTTTTTTTTTTTTCTTGTAATTGTGATGAGAGCTGGTCGGTTTCTTATTTATTCTACTCTCTATCATTTTCTTCTTCTGGATAGAGAGGAATTTTCATTTGTTTATTCTTTCATCTTTGGCCAGTTGACATAAAGAAATGACATCTTGATGTTTTAAACAAAGAAAAATTTTAATTGTATTATTTCAAATAAAATTGAGCCATGAAATGTATGTATATTAGTCTTTTTATCATCATTGACACTTATGTACCAGAGAAAAGATACTTAATTGTCATTTTGACCATTAATTCTAGTTTAGTGGCAATTTGACATTCGAAAAAGAAAGCATGGAATTAAAGACTGGGTTATTACCTTCCCTCAAAAGTATTAACTCTTTCTCTCCTAACTGATAATGATACCAGCATTGATTCCACCAGAATGTGGTAAATAATTATGGAGAGAAAGAGTTAAAGCTAGTTTTAATAGGCTTAATAGTTTATTAGGTAGGTGTCAAAAGTCCCCTAGGTGTTTCTGTGGGCATCAGTTAATGGCAATGTCATTTGACCAGAAAAATACTAACCTTTGCTATTCCCAAAACTGATAGAGTTGGGTGAACAGATACAGTCTTAATGCCCGATACAAAATTCAGTTGTTTTTCTTTTGAAGTAACATAATTATTTAGACATATCCCCATTTTGTTTTCACAATTTCCTATTACACTGACATAAAAAATGATAGATGGTTTTTGTGGCATTTAAACATCTTGTACTATCTTGCATTGGCTAACTCTAAGAAATCTTCATTACTGATAAATACATTTTTTTTACATTTCAGAATAAGGGTAATGTTGCTAATCAAGCACTTGCCATGAAATAAGTGAAAAAATAGTACGTTTGTATTGTTCATGGGACTTTATTGAATGTGTTCAAAATTACAATGTTGTTTTTATACAAAGTTTTTTTTTTTTAGTGGTGTCCACCCTGTATGCGTTTGTTACCAGAATTCAAAAAGGCATCAAGATTGGACAGGTCCAATGTTAACTTTGGCACAGTGGACTGTACTGTCCACAATGGTTTGTGCAATACTGTGAGTTCATAGAATTTTTGTTCTAAAATATTGCACATAAAATTAGAAACTAAATATTGCACATAAAATTAGAAACTAAATATTGCACATAAAATTAGAAACTAAATATTGCACATAAAATTAGAAACTAAATATTGCACATAAAGTTAGAAACTAAATGCAGGAGAAATACAAAAGTGACTATAAAAAGATATTTTACTTTTGTTTAAATCTGACTCTGAATACTGAAATAATGTATGGAAATAATATATAAAAAAATAGACAATATGTCTTGTTTAAAAAAAATACTTTCAATATCTTTGTATCAAAAGAACCTTAAAATAATTACCTAATTTCAAATGTAGGCTTTATACACCTCAGTGTTTCTCTTTACAACTGGAGTTAGTACTTAATGTGTTAATTTTTAAAATGTTATTATTTGCAAACTGATATTTATTTGGAGTGTTGAATTTCAAAAAGTGTATAGTCACATAGCTCTAAAAATAGTCTCAACCCTATTTGATGTTTCTTTAAAAATAGAAAACAGAAATCTGTTATTGTTAGATGAGCTTCTGTTAGATCATAAATAAAACATTTTGTGTGCTAATAACAGGAACTAGATATCAGACTTTTTTTTTGCTACATTTACCTAGGACAGTTTTATAAGAAAAAACTTTATATATATATATATATATATATATATATTACTTTGCTGTTATTATTTCAGTATAATATAAGGTCGTATCCCACTACAATCCTGTACAATCAGAGTATTCCACATCAGTACCATGGGCAGCATACTGTTAAAAATTTGCTGGAATTTATTGAGGTAGGTATAAATAATCTCTTTTTTTATATTACATAGTAGAAACAAGACATAATGTGACTTTCTGTCATGGCTGCCAAATTAAGGAGTGTACTGCCTAAAGTTTATGCACATTAAACCAACAAGAAAAATATAAAAAGGTAAAAAAAAAAATGAAATTTACCTTAATTTGAAACTATTTGATTAGAAACCCGTGGATCTATCTAGTAGGCCTACTTACATTAAGGAATTGGATATAATATAGTTCTTTTTTCCATGCCTCATAAAACGACTTAGAATGTGAGCAACATTGTAGCTAACTTTACCATTGTCCATTTTCTTGTCTCTTTTCGGTAAATATTACCATCTGTCCTCCAATCTCTAGGCGTAGATTAACAATATTTTATTCGAGGCTCAACCAAAAAATGCAGTCATTTTTGTTTTATAATGAGGTTTATATGTTGCAATTTTTTTTAAAAGCCACACTTTATTTACAAAGCAAATATGTTGGCTTATTATCATGCTCATGAGGGGGAGGGGGGGGTGTCCTACACTTTATGCCAACATTTCGGCGGGCCGGATGGAACCACATCGCAGACTGGATCTGGACTGCAGGCCGTATTTTGGGTATCACTGATCTAGACTAACATTAATAAATCTGTTTATTTGAAATATTTTTACCATTTGTTTTTGTTTAGCGCAATTTTATGTTTCTAGCTTTCTCAATATGCTATGATCTTATCACTTGTCTGGACCAGTTGGGAAAAATAGGGGCAGGGAAGGGGAGAAGGTGGTATCTGGATGAACATTACCATAACAGACCTGCCTACCGTTATGCAAAATGCGTATTCGTTACGCAAAATCTCCCAAAAATGACCGCCAGTACGCAAATACGCTTTTAACCCGTCGCGTTACGCATTTCGTATCCTTTTTTTTTTTCTCCTCTCTAGACTAGCTTACAAGCGGTCAAGGAGGTCACGCTAAGCCCACCTGTGGGGAGAGAGGGGAAACAGAAAAGGTGGGGTGAACACAATGTGCCCAGATCTATACGTTGATTGGTTCTAAATAGCAATTAGATGTCTAGAAATGAAGAACGCGAGAGTGAGGGAGTAGCGGGTTGGTACCAGGTTGGTACTGTCAGTTAGCTGAAACACCAACGTGACTTTTTTTTTTGTAAGTTCATTAGTAGAAATTAGTTTTAGTATGATTTAAAATTTAGATTGACTAGATCTAGATCGATAACTACCATATAGTCTAGATCTATGCTAGATTCTTAGTCTTAGTATAGAATAGACCTACCGTCTACGTTTGTAGCGGATCCACGGCATCGGTAACACTCTTGAGCCTAGATCTAGAGTAGATTATATTCATTATATAGACATAAAGTCTTATACATAGTTCCAGATCTAGTCTAGATATCATCTCTAATGATCTAGATTTAGATTGTAGATCTAATCATGACATCTAATATTATATATATATGACAAAATAGTGGATTGCGTAAGTGTTACGCATTCTGGTGCCAAAATACGCATTTTGACCGTAAGTGTTACGCATTTGGACTTTTTTTGGTAGGCAGGTCTGCCATAATCACTTTATAAATGCATTAAAAACTTTTTCACTTCTTGCTCAAGCCTACTTAAGGGGACTAATTCAACTTTTGCCACCACATCCATCAAGTATGACGTCTTTCCCTTGTTCCCTTATATTGATTCTTGTTTTGTCTGGTACAAGAAATAATTGTGCAAAATTTCAACTTGATCCAAAATTGGGTATGGGAGAAATAATGTAAACAAACTTTTTACCAGACAAACAGAGTGAGTTGATATAAGCTTTGTAAAAAGGTGCAGAATCTTACACTTGTGATTTCTATTTTACAGGTCTGAATCTGGCACTAGCTTTTGAAACTGCTTTGTTTTCTTTTTTTTTTTTTACAGTAACAATTAGTTTTTCTCTGAGTTTAGGGTTCTCTCTATTTTCTTAGCTACCAAAGCACTACTCCTGATTCCACACCTCCCTTCTAAATGTTAAAATCTAATGGCAAGGGAGGCTACACACTTTTACCTCTACCAAGCAATCCCAAGAAACAAAAGTTTTTTTGTTGTTGTTTTTTCAGGATACCATGAAACCACCAGTCATAATCCTGGACCAACATTCCTTCTTTCACAATGTGGGCAACAGACCGCCTGGTGAGATCTGGCTGGTCGATTACTTTGCCCCTTGGTGTGGACCATGTCAGCAGTTAGCACCAGAGTGGAGGAGATTAGCCAAAGTAAGTGGCCACACAGTGGTCAAGTTTATATTATAAAGTAAGTGGCCACACAGTGGTCAGGTTGAGTTTATATTAAAAAATAAGTGGCCACACTGTAGTCAAGTTGAGTTCATATTGTTACGTTCTTCTCTATCAGTCCTTCTGTAAACACTGCTAAACACACAGCACATCTAACACAAGAACGTGACAAAAAGAGTTTCAAGTAACTATGTGGCGGTTTAATGAAAAATACATCAACAGCCAATAAAACACTATTGGCTTCACTAACTTCAAATGCTTTAACATAATAGAACTGTCTACTAAACACAACTAGTCTCTCTAGCTTGTACAGCTACATTCTCGAGGACTCACATGGTATCGCACTGTCCTTACTGCCTTACTGTCCTGGACTCAACTGTCCTTTCTTACACATTGTCTCTGGACCATAAAGGCTTTCGATCACATGACCATAACATGGGTCATATTTGCGTGTACTAGCAGTAATGTCTCTTGTTCAACAGCCGTTGACCTGTGTGATTCGACTTAGTCTCATGTGTCAGTAGGTCAAACACATATTAACCCTATCAGTCCGCCACTGGAGTTACAACATTATAAAGTAAGTGGCCACACAGTGATTGAGTTGAGTTTCTATTATAAAGTAACAATAAAATCCTAATAGCCTGTTCTAATAACAAATTAAGAAAAGAAACAGATTGAGACGAAAATTTGACAGATCTCTAAGAAAACAAATATTTCTTGTCATTTCTTTTGTAATCTTACTTTTTAAGGTTTAACCCTAATTGTTTTTCAACTAAAACATAAACAAGCGACATATTTGGCATATCCTAAACAAGTCTTAAGTTCCCCAGTCCTAAGGATAACCTATTTTCATATGTTTTTATAATAGTTAGTGTGGCTCCTTTAATAAATAATTACCTAAGCTTTTTTCAGCTAAACTTAAGAGTTTCAGTTGTATGAGTTTAGGTACTACATTTGTACTTTTTCTGAACCCAAACTCAAACTTCATTCTTAATTGCAAGTGTTCTTACCTTAGTCTAGTCCTAGCTGAGCTGCCATATTGTATTCCAGGAATTCTTCTTTGTCACGTTCTCAAACACCTTCCTCTAATCCTCTGTTGTAATCCCCTTTTACTTGTTCACATTTTTGCTTATTGTTTCTAAATGATTGAAGTTTCAATAAATATTTACCTTACCAGAAGTTTCTGGACAAAGAAATTGTTCATGTGGCCTCCGTTGATTGTGAAGCTCACAGAGAGCTGTGCCGCAGTCAGAGCGTTAACTCATACCCTACTATGCGCTTGTACCCAGCAGGAGCTTCAGGGTCATCCCATTATTAGTGAGTGGCTTTGAATTTCATTTTTTTTCTGTTTTGTTTCTTTTGTATTGATTACTGCTGCACTCGTTACTGTCTATTCATGTAGTGTTGATAAATTGGTTTTGGTAGGCCAAGACCAATTGTCATAGAAGGCCCGAACACTAACCTGGAGCGTCACAACCTGTAGGCAGTTTAGACCAACAGCTAGTTGCCATGTCACAGGGTTGTACGATGTGACAATGAGCTATTGGTCTCCATAGCTTGCGACGTGGCAGTTCAGTGATGAGGCCTTCTATAACGAATGGTCTCAGGCAGAGTTATTGTGTTACGTATCTTTACTAAAAATAATGAAAGAAGAATTTTAGTACCAATCATTAACTACAGGAGCTTTACACAATGCAAAGTGAGGAATCTCTTTTTATGATAAAAGAATTCATTGTTATTGGGCATAACTATATAATTATACATCTAGATTTTTTTATCTATAAACAAGCAATAGAAAAAAATATACTTTTAAAATTTAAGCTTATCTAAGGGAAGTAACTGCCAATTACTGCAATTTATTGAAAATTACAGGATTTACAGGCTCAAAACGTTATAAAAGGATTTAATTCATATATACATCCACATCTCTCATTAAGTAGCATTTATTCCTAAATATTATTAATTAATTGTTGTTTTGTTTTTTTATTGATTCATGTCTTGTCAGGTTCAAAGAATAATTGTGCAAAGTTTTAACTTTTATATAGCGCTACTTTCATGCTTATAGCATGATAAGAACGCTATGTTCTAATCTCATGTGTGGGGGAAGTGGGTATCTGGGAGAAGGTTTTCCGTGCTGCCTTTAGGCGCTCAGCAAACACAACTCTGCTCGAGTAAGGTGTCAAACCTTGAGCCCCCTTCAAAGGTAGCCAAGTTCAAGCGTACTTAGCCTCTTGCCCACGCTTCCCACAGAGTAACCTTTGTAAAAATAAAAAAAAAAACAAGTGGACTTCTGAAATTTGTAATTCCAATAATTTAGGCCAAATAATACATGATTATTTAGTTATTGGCAGAAAGCTTATTAAAAAGGATACTTTTATATTAATTTTGTTTTTATTATGTTTGGTTAAACAGTGCTTACAATGGCTGGAACAGAGATGCATCATCACTGCAGGCTTGGGTTTACAATTACCTTCCTTCCAAAGTTGTGGCCTTAACCTCAAGTACCTTCACTCAGACAGTTTTGGAAAGCCAAGTGCCTTGGGTTATAGATTTTTATGCCCCATGGTGTGGTCATTGCCAGGTTTTTAAACCACAGTTTGAAAGAGTAGCAGAAGTAAGTCACTTTGAACAAAAAAATCATTTGTACTTTCTGTCAAAAGTGGTCTGAGAATTGATTGTGGATTTGAAGGAAGAAAATTATCCTAATTATTTTTTTATTTTAAATTCTGATGACTTTATCTAATATATATATATATGTTTATTGTGAAACTTTAAACTATTTGTCACAGCTAGTATAAAAGCACCTAATCAGTAGTAATACCGGTACCGACACAAATCTATAAGGCTTTATTTTACCCAGTTGTACATTTTTTTTTTTTTTCTCATAGAATAGTTCTGCTTATATTAGTTTAATATTATATCAATAACTTAAATTACTGCTACAAATGGCAACTAGTACAGAGCTTTTCTGGTCATTTGTTAACAATGTGTTTAACTAGAATGAAGCGCTATTTGCCAATTAAGTAAGTAAAAAGTAAAGGTGCCCCTTTCAGATCTTGCAATCTATGGTGGCAGATGATGTAAAGCTCACCTGTTTCTATGGCTGACAGGTAACAAGTTTATCAAATGACCAGCACAATGGTCAACCACCTTTTTTTTCTCTAAGATGTCAGGTACCCATTTAGTTGGGTGGACTCAGGAGTGTTAGAGAAAAATTAGAAACTCAGAATCCTAGTCGTCAGCAAGTGGTAAAGTCCTTGACTTCCGAACCAAGCTGCCAATTAGCCATTTGTAATTATATTCATGTAACTTTTAGATCTGTGTGGACACTTGGCTGTTTAAACAGGAAAATTTTAATTAGTATTCAAATTCATGTCTGGGAGTTACCTAGTCAGAAACCATTCCACACTGGTAGTTACATTTATAATACAGCTGTGCAATGTGCCAAATATAAATATATTTTTGGTTCAACGTTTATATTTCAGTCTTAAAAAAATGTTTTCTTTTCATTTTTAAAGATAATTTTTTTTTATAAAGCTTATATCAACTCACTCTGTCTGTCCTCATCTAGTAAAAAGTTTGTACACGCTAATTTCTCCCACACCCAATCTTGGGTCAAGCTGAAATTTTGAACAATTATTTCTTGTTCCTGCCAACACAAGAATCAATTTAAAAATTTAACAATTAGTTAATTAGCAATTGGTAATTAATTATTATGTTTGGTATCTCGAATAAGGGAAAGAAATGTTACTTGACTGATAAGGTGATATAAGTTGAATTAGTCCCCTTTATTGTCTTTAGAAAGAAAAGTTTGTAAATAACTATAAAGCAGCTCCCTGGCGAAGTCTTACCTTATTTGCTTGAAGAACCTGAGGAGTTCAAATTGAGATCACTCACTTTTTTTTATAAATACTTTTTAAAAAGTAATCACCCTGATACCCCTTTCTTTCCCTTCCCTCCCCTTTCCAACTGGTCCAGACAAGTGATAGGATCATAGCTTATTGAGAAAGTTAAAAGTATGAAATTGTGCTCAACAAAAACAGTTGGTAAAATATTTCTAATCGCACAGATTTATTACTATTAGTCTAGATCTATTACAAATTTAATTACATGACTGATCCAAACTAATTGATACACTTAATATTATTTTTTTTTCTCTTAAAGTATTTTTTTGTAGTTTGTTTTTTTTCTAATTTTGTTCTTTTTTTTTTTTTTTTTTTTTGTTAATAATTTTTTATAATGTAAACTAGCTCTAAGTTAGTGTAGTTGTTGTTTTTTTATTATTTAAATATTTTTAAAGTTATTTAAAGAGATTTGCCACATCTTTTTTTATTACTATTATTATGTTTTTAAATGATCACTAAATACAGTTAACTTGAAGATGCTAATTTTTACTACTTTTTTTTTCATTTTATTGATATCTTAAATATTGTATGCATGAATTATATTGATTAAACGATGGATGCTTAAGACTTATTTCCATATACGACTAACCTTTGTTTTTCTGTTTTGTCCAGAGATTAGAAGGTGTGGCTCAGGCTGGGAAAGTAGACTGTGATGAGTCACCAGGACTCTGTGCCCAGGCTGGCATCACAGCTTACCCATCAGTTAGGTTTTATGTTGGAGCCCAGTCAAACAAAAGACAGGTCTTTAGGCTTTTCATTTTTTCTTATTGTTAGTTCTATAAGATCTTACTTTTATTTGCATGTATATGCATTTCGTTCCTATATCAAAGAGTATTCTTCTTGTTCTTTCATCTAGAATGCTCATGGCTGGAGTATAGAAAGTCAAAGTGTGGACTATATAGTTCAATATGTCAAAGAGAATGTGCCTAAAACTAAAAAGGTGAGAGAATGAATTAAATTAATGAGCATCTTTTCTAGGTGATGATTTTACAACTTTTTTGTCTACAAGCTTTAGGCTTTAAGTAAATTAACAAACTCACACATTTATTTACCTTTATATAATATAATAATAAGTGGTCTTGAGAAAATTGCAGTCATTTTTCTCATCTTGATGCAATTTTGTTGGTATCTACTATTCTTAATGGCTTGACTTTCAAATGGCTCTCTTTTGGAGATTTTTAGTTAGGTTCTGCTGCCTTTTCTATTATTGTTTCAGTTAGGTTCTGCTGCCTTTTCTATTATTATTTCAGTTAGGTTCACTGCCATTTCTATAATTGTTTCAGTTAGGTTCACTGCCTTTTCTATTATTGTTTCAGTTAGGTTCACTTCTTTTTCTATTATTATTTCAGTTAGGTTCACTGCCTTTTCTATTATTATTTCAGTTAAGTTCACTGCCTTTTCTATTATTATTTCAGTTAGGTTCACTGCCTTTTCTATTATTATTTCAGTTAGGTTCACTGCCTTTTTTATTATTTTTTTCAATTAGGTTCACTGCCTTTTCTATTATTATTTCAGTTAGGTTCACTGCCTTTTCTATTATTGTTTCAGTTAGGTTCACTGCCTTTTCTATTATTGTTTCAGTTAGGTTCACTGCCTTTTCTATCATCGTTTCAATATTCATTCTATGGAGGCAAGGTGGCTGAGTGGTAAATAGCTTGGCTTCCAAGCTAGAGGGTCCCAGGTTTGAAGACTGGGATTTTTATTTTGGGATCTTTGGGGTGCCTTTGAGTTCACATAGCTCTAATGGGTACCTGACATAAGTTGGGGAAAAGTAAAGGTGATTGGTCATTGTTCTGGTCACATGACCTCCCTCTTTAACCATGGGCTACATAAACAGATGACCTTTACATCATCTGCCCTATAGACTGCTTTTATTCATTCTATTGTATGAAATGTCTCTGGAGTGGAAGAGGTAGAATAGAAAATAATGTGTGTGGGTACATAGTTAGGAATATGAAATAGTTTTTTTTATTGTTATGTAATAATCTAGGATTAACTAAAAGTAGGTATTTTTAGAAAGGAAAAGGTGACAGTTTTTAGGGTCAGAGAGTTTATAATCCATACTGGATGGTAAATAAAAAAGGACTGCATTTTTCCCTTTAAAAAAAATATTTTTTTATTATAGACCAGGAACATTTTGGTGATTTCTTTGTTGTTTTGTGATCCATTGTTGGAGCTCGCATGTAGTGAAGCTTTTTCGAATAGGATCTTACTTGGGAATAATACTCAGGCTTGAACCCATCAGGTTTCTGGGTAATTAGGAATAAGAGTGTATTATGTCAGGCTACATTAAAACTTTGGTGTGAAAAGTTGTTTGTTTCATGAAAAGAGTTAAGTTTTTTTTACTTAGCGACTATTAAAAACTAGACTATGATTTAAATGTAAAAATAGTAAACACAATACTCTTGGCAGCTTTAGAGAGAGGTCGGCTTTAGTTTCTGGTGTAGATATTTAATTTAGCAACATTTAATGGTTCCCTTCATCACCTATTAAACTTCTTGCTCAACATTGTTCATCATTGTCGATTATTTTCTGCATTGTTGGCCTTTCGCCTGTGTTAATTGGTTTGATTATTGGAGGGTTACCTTTGTTTAGACTTTTCTGCACAAGACACAGCACGTAGGCCAATTTTTTTTCCCCCAATTTGTAAGGCTACTCAGTCGTTCTTAACGCTCATAAGTATTGTCTATTGCTTTTGTTTCATTACATTCTGAGCATTTCAACATTCAGTTGTATTTAATCTAGTAGGAAGTTTGCAACAAATAAAATTTATAAAGTTTTTGTCTTAAATTATAAATACTCAGGATATGAAATATTTTTTTCTTCCTCAGATAACAGATGAATTATGATCTGCATTATTTGGATTTAGTTTTAATATGTTTTAGTGATCAAATTAAGTTATTGATGACTGTATTTATTTTATTGCTAAAGACATTTTCCTTCCTCCTGACAGTTATATTTGAGATGACTAGCAGATTGCATTAATGAAATTAACTAAATGTGATGAACACACAGCTTAAGCCATTGCTTTGTGACATGTAATGCTCTCTCTATTTCTTTTCTTTTCAAGTACTAGTATTCAACAAAACATGCCAGATATGCTCTTTCTAAGATTTACTCACAAAAAACGTATGTAGTAAGCAGACAATTAAAATTTCCTTTTTTAAAACTATTTAACAGTAGAAGCTAAAGATACTCTCATTGTTTTCACCTATTTGTGTCTATTGATACTGTTTCATTATTTTCTGTGTGGATGGTGACATTAGGACTGGAGTCTTACATTTTGGGGTACTTATTATATCTTTGATACTCTCATTCTTCAAATGTTAGTCACTCAAATGTTAGATACTCAGACACATTCTTCAAATGTTAGTCACCCCAATGCAGAAGACACTCGACAAAAAAAAAAAATTAACAAAGCACTTTTTTGTATGTTTTGTTTTATTTATTTTTATAATAAAAAAAAATTATAGATTTGCTTTTTGTTTTGTAAGCAATATATGAATTGTTATTTTTTTTTTATCATTTTATCTATTAGAAAACAAAAATGCTGTCAACACTTTCTATGTATATTTTACATGAAATATTTACATAGTAGACAACCAAACTTGCTGTTGCTAAATGAACATATCTTTGTTGCATTATAACCATGACTGAACCTTACCACTAGTTAGGCAAATAGCATGTTTTACATTACAATTATATTTTTATGTTAGACATTTTAAGTGAAACAAAAAGTCATCATTAGCGGAGGATTTCTATTATTTTTTTTTTTCACTTGAAAATTATTTTTTTGTATCTCTTACATTTCAGTTATTGTATTTGATTAAAAACACAATCCAGTTTGCTTACGGAATGACATGACAACTCTAAGACTTGATAATTTAGCTCCATGATGTAGCACTTGAAAAAAATGACTAGAAAAATATCAAATGGAGACTGAGAAGTAATTGAATCTCACTCATTCATTGTAGAATATTTTTTGAGAGAGAGTTAACAACTTTTATTGCAAATATTTTTTTTTTATTCTTTTCAGAAGTAAACAAATATAATGAGCAGGCACATTTTGTTTATATTTGGACAGCTTTGATAAGTGTATCGGGGGGGGGGGGGGGGGGAAGGGAGGAAGTTTTCAGGCAGAGAAACAAAACATTCACATTTATAGTGTTCTTCCACCTTCTCTCTGTTTGTGTAGTGTTCTTCCACCTTCTCTCTGTTTGTGGACCAGAAAATATTTGCATGTTAAACCAGATGTTTCTCAATAAAACAGCAGAAATAAAAATGAACTTTGATAGAATTAAAAAAAAAAAAATGCTGGTTATTTCCAATAAATGATTCTGTTATCTTCAAAGAAAGATCTGGGAAAAAAATGTTTTGTTTTGTTATTATTTTTGAAATATACACTTGTTAAATCTGTTTCTTTTTTTTTTTTTTTCTACTCTCGAACAAAAAAAAGGGTACCTGGTGCTGGTAGCTTAAATAATTTGTTACTATTCAAATTTTTTGTTTTAAGAACAACATTTTGTGTTCCTGTTTAGAATTGTCTGAAGTTATTTCTGTATACCTTTGATGAAAGCTTCTAGTTCAACTAATTTGCTTTGGTGTGTTGTTTACTTTTTTAAAAGAAAGAACATGTTTGAAAAGCAATCTTCCAAATGTACCTCTTTTTATTTTTTTTTGCTTATATTTTACTTCATTTTTATTGCTAAGATCTTGTGATTTATTTGATGATATATCTTATATTTAGAAAACATTTTGTAAAAAAATAATAATTTTGAAGCATGTTTTTTTGTGTTTAGTTGGTGGTGGGGTTTATTTCAATGTCTCTGCATGTTGTTCAGACAATGAAAGCTTATATAAGATGCAGGAGGTTGTTTCAGACTGCTGCTTTGAGAGTTTTTAGATTCCAATATATTGTGGGGAAGCCTCAGTGGCTGAGATGTAAAGTGCTTTGCTTCTGAACCACGGTTCAAATCCTGGTGAAGACTGGGATATTTAATTTCAGGATCTTCGGGCACCTCTGACGATAGTTGGGGAAAAGTAAAGGCAGTTGGCTACATGACACCCTCATTAACCTTAGGGCATTAGAAACAGATGGCCTTTACATCATCTGCCCTATAGACCACAAGTTCTGAAAGGGAACTTTAATAGGGAGAATATAACTCTGGAAAATATGGAGAATATACTATGAAATGAATACAAGTAAAAGTTTCCGTTTCAGACCATGCAGTCTATAGGGCATTTGCTTGTTTGAAGGCGTGCATTCAAGAATATAGCCTTTAAATTTTTTGCCCATTTTCACTGAAAACACTTTCACCTTTTTGGGACATTTCCTCAATCATTGTCATAATGCTTTAGATAGAATTTAGTGCTGTCTACAGGAGTGTTTTTCTTGATCTGAAAATATTTATTTTACATTTAAAAATATAATTTAATTAGTTAATTTTGTGTGGATGATTTTATATGATCATCACATACATTTTTTTTTACATAGATTTGCCTCTGTAATATACTGAAAACAAAATTAGAATGTTTTGTAACATGCTTAAAACAGAAAATAGATAATATTGTCACTGTAACATGCCAAAAGCAGGAAATTTCTATAATTTAATATTGGCCAGTTTATTTGAATAAGTTGGTGTTTATATGTAAACATTTTTTGATGTTTTCTTTTTTTACACTGCTTCCATGTTTATTGTTGGACTGAAGTCCCATATTTTGTTGACCAAAAAGCTAGTCCAGTACTGTGAAGCTCAAAACAGAATCATGTGCAGTCCTCTTTAGTTACTCATTGACAGTATGTGAAGTTTTATGACCATGATACAATATATATATTTCTAGGCACAGAGTGTGACCAGATAAAGTATGGAGTATCTATTGCTTTGTTTTACAAAATCTGTCATGTTCAATCAAGATTAATAATTGATGACTAAAAGATTATTTAAAAAACAAAATTTACACAGCTGCACTTTATTTGCAAAACAGTTTATATATTTCTTTTTTTATTCTCATTTGTTGTTATTTTCAAGCAGTTTGTTAACATTTAACATTCTGCTTTGCAGTACCTTGAAAACTTACACATATTTACAATCAACAAGTTAACAAATTCCAAGACTATGTCTTTTAATAAATATTGAAATGAAAATAACCTAGTCTTTCTGGAAACATGAAAGAAATAAACTGTTCAAAAACAGTAGTGCACTGGGTTGAGAATTTACGCTTAAGTTTTTGTGGTCCTGGGTTCAAACCCTGTTCACTGCCATCCTGTAGGAGGTTTGGGCTAGGATATTCTTATCTTCAATTCTGAAGGAACACCCAAAACGTGTAAAACTAAACACATCTTTTGCTTATCAATGAAATTTGTTAGTGATAAATTAGTAAAAGATTTTCTTCGGTGCAATTTTGTAATGCTATAGATGTATATAAGGATCAAGGTCAGTTAACTAAATTTATTAAGAATCCTTTTTGTTAATGGAAGTTAATGTTTAATTTGAAGAAAAAACTAAGCATTTAAAATTTTAATTCACAAAATCATTTCATATTGCATAGACTACCATCGTGTGTAGCATTATAACCTCTGGAATAAACAATGGTTCAACTCTATAATTATTTTCAAACCACCCAGTCTATTTGAACAGAGCTTTCTATGAACAACAGTTTATGTTGCATTTCCTTTTGTCTGATGTATTCTTTCCTTCCTTGCTTTGGACAGCTTTGCTGTGAGGTGCAATTTGTGATCTACTTATCACCCAATCCCATGGACTTTATGTACAAGTATGTAGGATCTTTCTAGACATTGTTAATTGTACTGTTTGTTCATTTTACCTTATATATTGTGAAGTCTATAGCATTGAAACTTAGACACAAACAAAAAGAAAAGGGAGAGCTGAGACATTGAATGTGTTTAGTCTAGGTTTAAACTTAGACATGATGTATGTGGATTTAACATATTTTTAAAAAAGAAAAGCTCTTTCTTCCTTTTTATATAGACTGTGTTTGTATGAAATACCAATAAACATTTTAGAGGCATGAAACATTTGATAGACACTATAAAAGACAGCGGGTCACCTTCTTAACCGTTGGCTACAGGCAGAGGTAAACTTTACATATCCTGTCCTTGTAAGCAGAGGAAATACTAGCTTTGTCACAAAAACAATTCTTTGAATGTATGTTTTATGCCCTCTAATACAGAAATTGAACAGCTCTGCTTAATTATTTGTACTTAATTATTAGCAGACTCAAATTCAATGAAAGAAAATATTTTTTTTTGGTTTTCTTTCTAATTCTGTTCCCATGAAGGCCAGTGAAGACATGATTATGATAAAATATTTTAATTTTTAAGATTGATTTTTTTATTGTCAGCATTATTTGTTTTTGATGATTTCAACTTTTTATCTGTGTTCTGTTACAACCAATGTTAACACTAAATCTTACCTGAATATGTACAGATTTCCTCCCTTCTCCAAGTGATAGGCTACATTTCTTTTAGAACTATAGACATGTTTCACAATATATGTTTAGGATTTAGGTTTTATGGCACAATTTAGGCCATGTCATGTTGATTTGCCATAAAATTAATAAATGATAATCTCTATTGCATCTCTACAAATGCATTTTAATGGTATATACTTTTTCTACCAATTGAAGATTTAACTGGCACAAATAGAAAATGTATATCTTATTTGCACAAGCTAAGCATTTTGACACAATAACTATGATACGTTATATTATCTTATTTTATTCTGTATACTAATAAGGGATGTATTAAACTACTTTTATCAGCATAATTAGTGATTGTATCTTTGGCACTAATTAATGGGATTTTTCTTTTTAATTACTTTCTTGGCAGATTTAAACTGAAATAAACCTGGTATTATGTAACAAACAGAATTTTTAAAAATGTAACTATTCTTTTTTAAATGTTTTGAATGTTACAGTACAACAAATCTCTATGTTATAAAACAAATAAATATTGAAGCTTAATCTTTATATTGTTGTACTTTGTATCAAGACTTAGATCCTCCTGCACAGTTCGGTGAATGCTAGCTGTTTCCATAGAAATTGGTCAGAAGCAATGTCTGCAGTTTTGCAGCTTCTTCCAATGTCCTCTATGAAGGTGCAATGCCAAGTTATGCAAGGATGTCCTTGTTTGTGTTTTCCTCATATTGGCCTCCATGTCAAATTTTTTCAGAAGCTTGGCCAGTTGGCCACATTGGGTTCCTTACAATCTAATATGCCAACTAGGGTTTATTTCTTTGCATTGAAAGACTTGCTATTCTTCAGATGTTTGATTCCTGCTGAATTTAGTCTAGCTCCA
This sequence comes from Biomphalaria glabrata, assembly GCF_947242115.1. Taxonomy (NCBI): domain Eukaryota; kingdom Metazoa; phylum Mollusca; class Gastropoda; family Planorbidae; genus Biomphalaria; species Biomphalaria glabrata. The sequence continues at coordinate 20,644,248 of NC_074726.1, forward strand.
TCATCGGGAATAGGCCACCCTGTCTTTTTGTTAGATTTTCTCTATGTTCAATGTTTGCCATAAATATTGCAAGATAGCTAATACTATTAAATAATTAATTAATTTTATATTTCTGTACTAACAATCTTTATATTGTATCGTTACGATTAGAATTTTCTAGTGATATCCAAAGACAAAATGTGAATTCAGTCACTGTTCCTTGTGAGTTCTGGATGTTTTGAAGCTTGTATCTTAGTCTTTTACCTTTTTGATGTCCCAGTTATTTAGTAGTATATGAGAAGTTTGAAGTCTTCAATTATGTGTCTTCCTTAATCCAAATAATTTCTCAAAAACTTAGGATTCAAGAAGTGAAAAGTGTACATTTGTTTTTGTTCTGCTGTATCCCACACTTCAGATATAATCATGTAGATGTCACTATTGGTTGTTGCAGAGAAATACAGCATCCCTGAGAGTTTCTTGTGGCTTTATATTTGTACAGTTCATGGCAGTACTCACCTCTTTAATATGTTCTACTCTTCTACTAGACATGTCTAAATCTGTTTGTAGTGTATGTTCTTGCATTGAACTTAACCGCAGCTTTTTAGCAATTTCAACTGCTTTCCTCCTGTTCTCTCCAACAATAATTGCCTTACATTGATCCTAAACCAATTTTTTTTTGTTTTTTTTACTTTTACAAACGTAATGGTTTTGTCACTTTGAACTAGTATGTCCAGTATTTTTAAGTGGAGAAAAGTTACTATGTGACTATGGGGTTAAGGCTAAGGTTGTTTATTATAGATTCAGTTCTTGCCTCTTTAATTAATGATTAAATTGTTAATTAAATGATTGAATTTTCATTTGATTAGATTTTTTTCATCTGGTGACCATTTCCAGACTTTTCAATTTTTTAGATCTCTTACAGGATTCCTTCAAGTACCTTTTAAAGCGAGTTGTAGGTCATATTTTGATTGTCACAAATCATAAGCTAAAATGATGATTCATTGGATCATCTAAACATTTACATCTTGTTACATTTACAACTAGTTCATTTAATGCAGTGATTCCCAAAGTGGTCTATATAGACCCCCAGGGGTCTATGAAGACTTCCAAGGGGTCTATGAAAGTGAAAGAATAAATTGGGGGTCTATGAGATGTCCACAGGGGTCTACGATCATAGATTTAATTAAGTATGTTGTTACTTAATTTTCACATTTCATTAATGTAATTTATTTCATATACTAATATATGATTTGCACCTTCGTTAATCCTTTAAATATTTATCATGCTATTCAAAATTGTTGATTTCAATTTCAATACTTATTTAATTAGCTGTCTGCATGATACAAACGTTTTAAAACGAAGAAATGTCGCGACTGTGCAGCTTTGATTATTTACAATTTGGATTCATTCTTTCCATTTCAAACAAGCGGTGGCCTAAGTGCCTTTTTATGACAATATGAAACCAATGACGCTGGAGGATCATCCGAGAAAATGCCACCCTGACAAAAATAGATTAAGATTTGGAAAACTTTCGAACACTCAAAGATAAAGTTCAGAATAGACCCACAAAATCTCACTTGCACATCATATAGAGAAGATGATGGTTTGTGAGCATCTTACAATATCTCTTTACTTATAGCAATATACAGCAAAGGTCAAACATTGATTTTACCAGCCGTTTTACACAAACCTACATCTGATATTATTAAACGAATTTCTTTACACATTTATACAATTCAAGGGCACATCGGTGGCATGAGTTATAAAATGAAAAGCTTCTTATACAATTCTTTGCAAACGACATTTATACAGTGTATGTGCTACAAACTGCCTAAAGGTTTGCGTCTCTTTATTTTTTCTCAGGGTTGACCCACGAAACTTTTCCCATGTTTGAGAATAGCAGCAAGGCAGCAGGGGTTTGAATTCACTTTTCCTTCTACTAGCTGGGTAGCCCTTGCTGCTAGAAGCTTACTGGTTTTGGCGCTAGTTACTCCCCTTCACCCCTTCTCCTGTTAATGAAAACAGTTCCGCAGATTCAATATTTGAGTCACATGTGAAAGATCAAGAGATCCACAAAAAACTGCTCTTTGTGAAACCTTTTACAATGATACTTAAGGCTTATTAATTAATTAATTAATATTTAATGTTAGAAAGACTACTTCATAGTACAACAAATTCCCATATATGAAACATACAATCCGTAGCAACGGTTGATAAATCTGCAAAAACATGATGAAACATTTCCAGTGTTTTTAGTGATTCCAGCAATACATAGTAATTGCTATTTTAATCGGTTTAAATGTGAATTATATCAATAAAAAAGATAGATCTCTATAACTTAATATGTAGTTTTAAATTACTATTTTTAATCTTTAACTCACTACAGGAAGAAATTTGTTTTAAAAACATAATGTTGAATATGCAAAAATGTGCAAGCAGGGGGTCTACCGAAAACCAGAAAACATGTCAAGGGGTCTACGAGACCAAAAAGTTTGGGAACCACTGATTTAATGTGTTTATGTCTCAGAATATTTTCCTAAATGGGGGCAGCACCTTTGATATGTTATCTACTTAATTTCTGATATGTGACTTAATGTCCCAGGAAACTGCTTCCATTAGTGGACAGAATCATTTGCAGGGGTGGTGTAAACTTGGCACCACTGAGCATAAGACTTTAGATTCTAGATGGGATGTAGTGACCAACACAAACAAGGGTTAGAACATGACACCACTGAGCATAAGACTTTTGATTCTAGATTTGAAGCACTGCCAAACACAAAAATGGTTACGATTTCTCATCCACAAATTTAAACTATTATGAGCTGCCCTCAAAGCTACAGCCAAGACTTATGTTACAGTACTAGGTTGTTTATTTAACAAGATGAAAACATTTAGATGTAATATAAAATGTATATATTACAGGGCTGTGTACTTGCTCCTACTCTATTCACTATCTTCTTTGGCGTAATGCTAGGTCAAATGAGGCAGAAATTGCACAAAGGCATCTACATCCGGTTTTGTTCAGACGACAATGTGTTCAATCTTCGACGTCAACTATCCCATACAAAAACAAAGGTGATGGTCATAATGGAGCTTCTCTATGCCGATGATTGCACCCTGCTAGCTCACAATTAACATGATCTCCAGAACGCGGTAAACGAATTTGCATATGCTGCCAAATCTTTCTGTCTATCTATAAACCTTGGGAAAACAGAAGTCATGTTCCAGAAGTCACCCAATAAAACATACTTAGCCCTAAGGATCACCGTAAACGGACAGCCCCATAACGTGGTAGACCACTTCACATATCTGGGTAGTATAGTGTCAAATGACGCCTCACTTTCAAGGAAGTTGATAACCGTCTGGCCAGGGCCAGTATCGCTTTTGGACGCCTCCAGGCGAGAGTTTGGCAAAACAAATCGCTCCGCCTGCTTACAAAAATCAATTTCTACCAGGTGGTGGTTCTCTCAACCCTTCTATATGGGCTCTGAGACATGGACACTATACAGAAAACAACTAAGACTTCTTGAGCGCTTTCACCAAAGATGCTTACGCTCCATCATGGACATATGGTGGCAAGACCGCACTACAAACAGCGATGTCCTTGCAAACACCGGTATGGACAGTATTGAGGGACTTCTTATGGTCCGACAGTTACGCTGGGTAGGGCATGTATCCCGTATGAGAGACCAACGTATGCCAAAGGCAGTCTTTTTTAGTGAGTTAAAAGGTGGACGACGTAACAGAGGCGCCCCACGGAAACGCTTCAAAGACCGGCTTAGGCGCAAACTTTCCTTGGCTGACATAGAAGAGAGCACCTGGTTGCATGCTGCCTCAGAACGAGACAGCTGGAGGTCACTCACAAAAGCCGTGGGACACGCATTTGAGACCAAATGAAAATCCGCTGCCGAGGACAAACGCATGCGGCGAAAAGAAAATCTAAAACGACCACCTGTGGACAATGGTTATGCTTGCCCTGGAGGTGGCAAAATATGTAGGTCAGAGCTGGGGCTGCGCAGCCACAGGAAATACTGTATTCCTCACTAATCTTGGACTCGAATACAAGCCTTATTATTATTATTATTACTAATACTAGAATGAGAACCTTCATTCAGAGTTCCACTTTTTAAAGTAAAAAAATTATTCGAAATCCAACATAAGAGACTATTCAAGGAAAAGGATGTCAATTTAAAAAAATATTTATTGATCATTAGGTTATTAAGCAGCTAAATATGAAAAAGTTTACAATTCAAATAAACTTAGTTTTAGTATAGATGGTAAACAAAAAAAAAAAAAACAATTTATTTCAGTAAATCCCTGATAAGGTTGAAACAAAATCAGAACAAATGTTTATGTCTCCTTACAATGTCTTTCAGCTAGCACACTAGTTATGATTGAAAACTCAATCTTGTATGGCTACACTAGCAAAAACAATTTGTAAGGGGGTAATAGGGTAATTACAATAATGGATTTTACACAAATTTGATGCAAGCCAAAACAAAATGTTGCATTAGTAATTTGAGGAGCATGTAGGCACACTACTCACCAGTTTTACAGAAGTATGGAATGGATTGCCTAATTCAATGTTTCCCAATTAACTAGTAGACCATGAATTAATCTCTCTAAAACATATGCAGAGTTCCACTAAATACTCAAAATAATAATACTACTCTTTATTCTCCCTAAGGAAAGTTGTCTTACAATGTGTGCATTACACCAAACCAAACATTAGAATTATAGACAACCAAAATGTGCAAAGTTAAGGGAAAAGTTTGGGAAACACTGACCTAAATAATCAAATTTAAGCTATAAAAAGCTGGCCTGATGTGGCTCTTGTGTTCTTAAAAAGCCACAGACATAAACAAATGACTTTAACATGCCCAGTTCCTAGCATCCTCTAGATATTTTGTGCTGCCAGTCTCTAACTGAAACCCTTTAGAATCCATGATCATTATTGCAACTTGTCTTGGAATACTTTTAAAACTACATAGTCTGACTTGGACAAATGTCAGTGATAAAAGCACCAACATTTATGTACCAATAAAGAACAATCAACATGAATTTTATGAACAGAATATTTACATCAGATCACAAATAAATCAATGTCATTTGAAATCACAAGTAGTATACATATCTTCACAGTCAGATGTTAAGATTTACACTGATACTACAGCTCTACTATTTGCTCAGTCCCCTGGATGACAAAAGTGGTCATCATCAAACCATGATAGATGTACACTATATATATATATATATATATAATATATATATATATATATATATATATATAATATATATATATATATATATATATATATATATATATATATATATATATATATATATTATACAGGGCATTTTTTGTGACAGTATGTTGGCACCTTTTTAGATGAGGAGAAAAAAATTATGACTTTTCTTGTATTTTAATGTTTATTATTAATTTATTAGTAGATAAAGTTAGGCATTCCATCACTGAGTACCGGTACCTATTTTTTTTCCACATATATGTATATACAGCTCTACACTAGAATGTTACAAGGATCATATTTTAGTGTAAGAATAAAACCAACAGAGCCAGTATAGAATTCAAAGGAAATAAGCTGTAGGGGAATTGGGTAACACAGGGTCAAAAAGATAACCCACTATGGTATCAAGGTGTACAAAGTCTGTTACCTGTTACAAGTTGAGCTACATATTATCCAGTTGTGTTTTCTAGTTGGTAACAATTTTTTTTTGCTATTGAGATAATACACATTTCTACATTGTTGGATAAAAAAAACAAGACATGTAGTGCAACCAATATGTGCACAGCACAAACAGACGTGGTTACACTATAAACTCTAAAGTGTTTTTCTATCATCAAGTGTTGTAACTAGTCCTCTGTTTTAGTAGTACACTGATTTCTCAGACATGGCACGCTTACACCTCACTCAACGCTTTAGAACCAACCTTCAAGACACAATTTCACACTAGATCAGACAAACCCAAGACCTACGATTGTTTATCCTAGTCAAAACTATTTCTACTAATATTCATCAAGCTTTCCTCTTTTCACAATTGTTGAAGCTGGCATCAATGCTCTGTTGCTGGGAAGACCATAGCTCAGCAGTACAGGTAGATGTAACAATAAGGAAATACTTTTCTCTAAAAGAAAGAAAAGATTTACAAGAGCCATTTAGTTTCATGGAAATTTAAATTATAGACCTTAAGTGTTAGTTTTTAAAACACAAACAATATGATAACTAGAAACGCTACACTTAATAACCATAAACAACGCCAACACTATAACGCCAGATTCATGAGTGAATTTATTTACACACTTTGTTAACACACATGACACATAACATTCCAACATTCACTCCATTTGTCAAGGGGAATCATTCAAGAGACTCATATAAACATTGTCAACACAATATATCAAAAAAATATTTCAAATGTTTAAATGATCATTAAGACTATAACCAATAAAAGTGATTCTCTATGTTCAACTCATTGTCTTCAATCCACTGAGCACAGAGATGCACAATGATGAACAGGAATGAGAATTGTGTAGACTTAAGAAGCAGAGAAGAATGAGACTAACAAATAACAGTATTAATTAACAGTATTGGAGGCTAGGCCAGACTAGAGGTAAAACTGGTGTGGTCTTGGCATCAGGTCAGTTACAGAGAAGATATTGTGATAATGAATTGAGTGCCTTAAGTTTGTGTAAAAAGACTATGAGACATTAAAAGGAATTTGAAGCTAATTTTGTTCTTTGATATATAAGCATTCCCTCTCTTTGGCAGCATCAAATTATATTCCTAAACCACTCTGGCCCTATCACAGCTTGAAGTTGGAAGTTGACTATGTGTATGTGATGAAAAGCAAAGCAACATATCTAATGTTCTTGCCTAAAGGTCTAAGGAGTTTCTAGATTTTTTTTTCCTTGGTCAAACCATCAAGGTGCTATAGATTAAAAAGTAAACCTTGTGCAACAGTGTTCCTGAAAAAGCTAAGAATAACTTCATTGAACAATAAAATAAAAAGGGATGATCTGAAACAAAATATACTGAGAGAATGTTTACAATGAAACCTAATTTTATAACTTACTGGACAAAACCAAAACATGAAGACAGAACTATTTTTAGACAGAGTTGAAGTTCCAAAAATGAGAAAATATTCCCTAATAGAAAAATAAAATATGTAAGTTTCAAAAAGACCAAATTGAAAGAAAAACTGATGTAGGCCTACATACCATGAATTATTCCACTTATTTGCATCCAATTCTCTAAGTAGTGTATCTTCTCTTGTCGCTGTAAACCTGATGGGTTTAACCCTCGCCAACAGCAAGCCTACAAAATGTCAAATTATTTATTTTTTTACACTTAGGCTCTACATACAAACCAAGTAATATTTTCTTAGAATGATGTCAAGTATAAAGGCAAAGGAAATTTTAAAAAACATTACTGAAAAGAAAGGGAAATAAAAACAGTTCCTGTGTACCCTATTTAACTCCTCATCTGTCATGCTGCTGGTGCCTTCTCTTGCCATGGCAGTATCTATGTAATGAAGGAACAAGGCATCTTTTATTAACTTTTTATGTCTCAAAGACAAACTCAAGGCCTTGGCCAAATGGCGCTGAAAGAATAAGATGATCTTGTTTTAAAACTCATAAAGAAAACAGACCAGAAAGATTGTTGTCAGCCCAATTGTAAAGTAGAAAAAAATGACAAATTAGGGAATAGAAGCATAGGTGATTGTGGTGGCCAGATGGTAAAGCACTTGGCTTCCAAACCAAGGGGTCCCAGGTTCAAAACTATGTGAAGACTGGGATTTTTACTTTCAGGATTTTAAGGGAGCCCTTTAGTCCATCCAACTCTAATGGGTACCTGACAAATTAGTTGGGGAAAGTAAGGCAGCAGGTTGTTGTGCTGGACACATGACACCCTTGTTAACCATCAACCCTAGAAACAGATGACCTTTACATCATCTGCCCATTTCATCATAAGGTCTTAAAGGAGTACTTTACTTTTTACTTTATATTCAAACCCTAGATAACCACCCCATAATAATTCAAATGTTTGACACCACCTAACCATTAACATAAACTCCTACTGTAAAACAGCAAGCTAGATAATCATGAACATTTTTAAATTAGCATCTTGTCAGCTTACCAAATGTCGTATAGAAAGACAATCGGTGTGGAAAGGTTTTCCTTCAAATAAAGGAAGAAGTTCTTGAATTTCTGATTTCTTTAACAGAACATTAGTGTCTAGCTGTGTACAGAAGGGAATAAATCAAAATAGCAACATAACCATAAAAAAGACACGAATCAACATAATTTTGAAACTCTATTAACAGGGAGAAACTGATAAACAAAAATATACTTATAAAATACCATAAAGAATAAAGATTTATTTGAAGGAATATCTACAAATTACACTAAAAGATAATAATGTTCAGTTATAAGAACTGTGGGCACTCTAAGAGTGGCCAACAGACCTGGCATGGAGAAAACTAAATGATTCCTTATAATTAAATAAGTTTCTTACCTTGTTGATAATGCTTCTAACATAGTCCCTAGACTCCTTGTCCTGAATGTGCTGACTAAGTAAATGCATGTGATCCAGTATGTAGTCATAGTGCTTCAACTGTTTCGTCAAAGTAATTTTCCTAAACTCTTCTTTCTGAAGAGGAGTCCAAAAATGATGGGACAATAAGAAACGAGGAAACACATATCTGCAGAAACACAAAAATTGAATCTTTTATTTTCTATTGATATGAGACCCAGAGTCAATGCTGCTCAATGTAAGGATGTAAAAAAAATGCTGAATTTCGTTAAAAATTTAATGTATAAATGTGAAACTATTTTGTTCACTGTAAAGAAAAAAATAAAAATAAAATGAAATTAATGCAATATGAACTTATGAAAATATGATGCTATTCATGTGTAATTAGAAATAACAAGCCTCCTCAAGCTAATATACTAACCACTCTGCTAGCAAGGTGATTATGAAAATAGAAGATTGTATAGTTATCTATTGTTTGTTTTAAAAAACAAAACAAAAATTTAAATGCGACCTATAATTCAACTTATACCACCACTTCAGTTAAGTACAATTTCTTTCCCTAGTTCAAGATACCAAACAAAATAATTAATTACCAATAGTTTATTAACTAAATGCTTATTTTTTTAAATTGGTTCTTGTGTTGTCAGATAAAAGAAATAATTGTGCTAAATTTCTGCTTGATCAGAGTGTCAGAGAAATAATGTGTACAAACTTTTTACCAGACAGAGTGAGTTTGTACAAATTATTGCCAACCAGAAGCTCTTGAAGACTCTTTATTGTAGCAAATAAAAAAGGCTCATATCAAATAATATTTTTAAAAGCATTTATATTAGATCGTGACAGCTGTTTCAGCAAAAAATTTTAATGAAAAAGTACTTTTTTTCTTTAATTTCATTTTTAAACACTTCATAGTCATGGTTTAAAGTATTGCCCCTGTTGTCACAAGCCAAGACAAGAGACATGAACTATCGCATTTTGTTTACAAAGGAAGTCTTTCTGGTTCTAACTAGTAAGACCCACACCTACTAAAGTTAGCATAGGAAATTTCTGGATCACTCATTTATAGTATATTTAGAACCAGTGCTTTTTTTTTTAAAAAAAATAGGTGCTGGTACTCAGTGATTAGGTGCCAGTACTCAGTAGTTGATTGCCTAACTTTTAACTACTAAAAATTAATAATATTGCCTACTAAAAGTTAATAATATACATTAAAATACAAGAAAAGTAATAATTTTTTCAAAAGGTGACGGAACACCATACCGGTGCGTACCGCCACAAAAAAAAGCCCTGTTTAGAACTATCTGGAGACTAATGGAAGTATCCTGAAACACAGGACATTATTAAAAGGACAAAAAGGGAGACAAAAAGTATACTGAGAGAATTATTACACAACTTACGCTAAAGGGAAAACTATAGCTCCTCCTGGTGCAAAGGCTATAACAAAGATCAATCCCACAACTGGGAGGTCTGAAGAAAACTGAAGAGAAAAATAAAAGCAGGTTCTTAAATATAGCACCAACAAAAAAAAATTCTTAAAAAAAAAGCACCAAATCTTCTAAAGATATTCATTATTTTTTCTACAATTTTTCAGACAGCATAAAGGACACGAACAAGGAGAAGAGAAAACATCTATCAATAGCCATTACATGATAGTTCAATGAGGATCATAGACAAAATTACTTTGTAGCAGCCACAGGTTCATGTTTCATCAGAGCTCATTTCAATATCTTCAGCTTCTTTTCTAAAAGAATTGTGCTCTAGTGCTGCTGTTCTATGTTCCATGTCATGTTTCTCAATTAAAACTTGTGCTCTAGTGCTGCTGTTCTATGTTCCATGTCATGTTTCTCAATTAACAATTGTGCTCTAGTGCTGCTGTTCTATGTTCCATGTCATGTTTCTCAAATAACAATTGTGCTCTAGTGCTGCTGTTCTATGTTCCATGTCATGTTTCTCAATAACAATTGTGCTCTAGTGCTGCTGTTCTATGTTCCATGTCATGTTTCTCAATTAAAAATTGTGCTCTAGTGCTGCTGTTCTATGTTCCATGTCATGTTTCTCAATTAACAATTGTGCTCTAGTGCTGCTGTTCTATGTCATGTTTCTCAATTAACAATTGTGCTCTAGTGCTGCTGTTCTATGTTCCATGTCATGTTTCTCAATTAAAAATTGTGCTCTAGTGCTGCTGTTCTATGTTCCATGTCATGTTTCTCAATTAAAAATTGTGCTCTAGTGCTGCTGTTCTATGTCATGTTTATTGTTTATTCATCATTAGTTGCAGCACTAAAGCTTCAAATTAAATTTTTTTTGCTTCATTAATTGTCCCCACACTAAAATTGCACAACACTTCTACAGGTCTCCAAGGAATGTTGTCAATTTTGAACTAGGAACCAGCCCAACCACAGTCCCACTGATATACCTGGCATCATCATCATCACACTCCATTTAAGTGAGGGCTAGAGAGGCTTAAATCCTCTCTTGCAAAAGCTCTGGACAGAAACCCTGCTGTTTTGCGTAGTGCATACATGTCACCATATGGGTTGAAAATTTTTGGTCCCTAGACCTGTCAAGACGGAGATCAGCAAGTCTGGGGCAGTCAAAAAGAATATGAGACATGGTTTCCTTTTCTTCCTCGCAGCAGGGCACCGTGAATCAAAATTTGACCATAGCTAGAGCATGATGAAAACTTACAGCCTGCTTGGTGAGTGGTGTTAGCCCTCCCTGGTGGGCCAAGGAGTTCATGAAGAAGGTTGTCAAAAACTAATAATCTTTCTGCTATTTATGAGTAAGTTTAATTAACCAGCAATGAATTTGCTTGATGGATAATTTGCTAATAAAAAAAAAAAACAGCACTGTGAAAAATTAACATTTTCACACTGCCAGATGTAAACTAGAGGCATAGTAGCTGAGTCGTAAAGCACTTGGTTTCTAACCCGGAGGTCCCTTGTTTGAATCTCATGAAGACAGGGATTTTGAATTTATAGATTTTAAGGATACCCTTGACCCACCCATTGACTTTAGTTGAGGAAAGTAAATGCAGTTAATCATTATGCACCGTCACATAGAAACAGATGATATTTTACATCATCTGCCCTATACATCGCAAGGTCTGAAAGGAGTATTTTACTTATTTTATAAAGATATGAGAGCACCTCAAAATTTTTGCCTACCTGCCTGTATAACTCTAACTCTTTTCTTTTAAACTGTTGCAAACTTTCCCCTGACCACAACCTGGTAGACACTTTATAAAAATCTTTAGAGTCTGAGACAAATTCACTGATTCCTGGAAAAAATATCATCTTTATTGATTTATTTTTACAGTTTTTACACAACTAAATAACGAAAATCAAATATGTCAGAAGCTAGCCAGTAAAATCTCGTATTTATTGCATATGGAAAAGGAAAAAATATAGATCTATATATAAGCCAAAGCCATAGATCATCAATCAGTTATTCTCAGTTATGGGGGTCAATGAAAAAATAGGAAATTTTAATTTGTTACTAGGGGTAAACTAAGAATGGTCAACAGACTTGACAACTGGAGAAAAGTAATTGATTCCTAAAGGTATGGAAAAAAGCTGAATGTCTTCCACCTCCGATGCCTAAGGCGGATCTTTAAAATAAGGTGGCAAGATAAGATAACCAATGAGGAAGTGCTACGAAGTGCAGGATGCCAGGACATCCGCTCTGTTATCAGCAGAAGACGCCTTGGCTGGCTTGGCCACGTTCGTAGAATGCCAGTAGGTCGACTTCCACAAGATATTCTGTATGGCGATCTAATAGAAGGCAGGAGAGCCGCTGATCGCCCACATTTACGTTATACGGATGTATGCAAATGTGACATGAAGCTCTTCAAATTGACACTAGCAACTGGAAAAAAGTAGCACTGGACAGATCCACATGGAGAGAGAGCATAAAGGAAGGGTCTCTGATTGCAGATGCCATACACAACAGAAGCAGAAAGAAGGGTCAAAATGCAACAGCGCCTGGTGATCACAAATGCCCAACCTGCGATCGCAACTGTGTATCAAGGATTGGCCTCTTTAGTCACACAAGAAGTTGCAAAGGGAAAAGATGGTCTCTCGAGACGTAAAATGCCACAGGGGAAGAGGAGCATTTTATATTTTGTGTTATTATTGAACAGCTAAGCATTTTATATGATTAAAATCACCATCAGTCCATTTTTCCCAAATCAATCTTTTCTTTGTTTATTCATACAAATACGTTTTTACCAAGGTGAACTACATATATATGGTGCCAAATAAACTATCAAAATTTAAGAATTTTTTTTATATTTGACTGAATCTACTTATGTTAAATATTTGTTTATATGAAATTATGCTTGCTCTGTAAAAATAATTAACGTTTTTGAAACTAGCTAATGGCACATCAGCACAATTTAGACAATATCATCACTTTTCCTTTCTAAAGTTTGCGATAATTATTTTAATGACATCATCAATCTAGTTACCTGATTTAAATGTACGATAAACTTGAAAAGCACTTGGAATTCTTTTTTCCAACTTCCCAGATGAATTGGTGATAAATTGTATGAGCTTGTCAAAAAGGTATCGCTGTGGTCTAGCTGGAGCTTGAACTTTGTCTTCCTGAACTTGTTTCTCTTTCTGCTGATGGGTACAGTAATGACTGGAAGAAGACAAGGAATATCAAACAGATTATTACAAGAGTTTCAACATAACTTTTATCCCCTAAAAATTGTGAAAAGAAAGCTACGCATAAAATACAGTGCCTTCTCATTAATAAACTTTATTGTCCTTCCCACAACAGTAAAAACTGAAAAGATATCTCTGAGAAATCACTATCCCAGTGATCTAATTTTGGTAGAATAAGTGTGTTCATATTTTTATTTTTTGTGTTCGTATTTATGCATAGTTTGAGAACATCGTAATGATTTCATGTGAGGGGCTATGCCTGGGGATCTTAAAATTTAAATAATGTTAATATAGAATTAAAATCTGAGTTTATTGATGCCTAAATATAGAGACTGTCAGAAATAAATTATGGTGTCCGGAATCAAATAATGTGGGTCAAATGTGTCCGAAATAAATGAAAACACATGGCCTCTTTGACTTTAAATATAATAACAATAAGTTAGAGGAACAAATATAACTTATAAGTAGTCATCCTTATTCTCCTTTAACTAAAGAAGATTTTGATGCGTCATTTTCTTTTCTATGTCAAACCATTCGTCCATTGTAAAATAATGCGCTGTCAAAGTCAAACTTTCAAATTTGGGCCTATAGTATCTGTATAGGTGTCCGAATACGGAATAGCGTAAACTGCTCTATTATATTAATTATATATTTATATTATATTAGCTATGCGAAATTCCCGGATGTTGACAGTTTTACAATTGCGGGAAACCTGAGCGGCCATTTTTAATTTTTTTTTACTTTGAAAATTAGTGACAATGACTTTTTGCTTAATTAGTAAATAAAAAATGTTATTTAGGAATCCATATCGATTTTTTAGGTTTAAAATATACATTTTTAAATTAAAAAACTAAAAAAAAAAAAAAATAATAATTTAATGTAAATTTTTTTGGGGTTGAACTTGAGTGATAAAAATAGTTATTATTTGCAGAACTATTACAAGACTCGTATTGCTTCATTTACAAAAAAATATTGTATTTCGTGTAGATAATCCATTTTAACATAGTTCTAAATCATCTACATTGCTTTGTATGTCCAAGGTTTTTTTTTTCTCTTCATTTATGTGAGGTACCCAAAGTTCATTAATGTTAATATGGCGGCCAATGGGACTGACCTTGAATTTTTGCATTTACGTACACATCTTTGAATGAACAAATTGACACATTTTGTTCTATCATTATTTTTGTGTGTAGTATATGCATTTTTCTGTTACTTCTACATAAGATTTGAAATCTCTAGGCCCAAGGATTTTTAATAATAGCATTTCTGTCCTGCATGTAGTATCTACATTGCGAAAACAAAATAAGTTTCTAATTACAGTCACGTGACTACAGTGCACTAATTTGGCCTATTTTTTACTGTAGTCAGGTGTAAACAATAAAACATCTTCGTAATGAAAATGTTCTCTGGAATTCTAGATCTAGATTATAAGTATAGATTCTTCAGCCAGATCTACCTTAAGTGATAAGTAATAATCTATTGATTGCTCAAATGACTGCACAAATGTAGATTATAGATCTAATTTGTAGACTAATTAAATTTTAATTTATAAATCATAAATTGACATAGATCTAGATCTAATTAAATCTAATTATAATCATAGCTAGATGATAACTTCTTTTAACTAGATCTAGACTCTAGATCTAGATTAAAATTATAATAAATATAGAAAATAATTATAATTAATAGAATCTAAGAATCATATAGATAGAATGCCTTTCTTGCCTTGGGCCTTAGACTTATGACTTTTACTAAGTTATACTTAACTTATGGGCTTGGCCTTGAAAATACTAGGCCTAGATACTAGATCTAGAATAGATTCTAGATGAGTAGAGTCTAAGTGTAGACATTGTAGATATAAGTATAAGATATACTAGGTCTAGATCTGGTATCTTAGATCTAGATTAGATTGACTAGATTTATGAAGTTTTGAAATCAGATCTATTACTGGATCTAGACTTAGACTTAAGTTACAGTCAGTTACTGAGGACTGAGTGAGTTAGACTATTCTAAACAAGCTTTAGAAGACTTTAGCATCTAAAGTGACTAAAGAGCCTGCCTTTAGCCTTAGTGTAGACAGACTGTTGACTTTAAGTAACTATTCTAGACAAGCTTATGCTTAAGCTTAGACTTGACTTAGCCTTAGCCCTTGGGCAGGTCTTCGAGTAAAAATACTTTAATTTTTAATACTAAACTTTAGACTTTAGATCTAACTAGTCTTGTTTAGAAAGATAGATAGCAGATAGATAATATGCTAATTTAGATGGATTGAAAATAATCATCTAGATCTAGTAATGATATGCCTAATAAATATATCTAGATGTATTAAAAAGATAAGACTGTAATAAATCTAGTCCTAGAGTTAAGAGTAATTTATATAATCATAAAATAATTATTATCTATAAAAATCTTAGTCTAAAATAGTCTAAATTTACTATTTTTCTAGTTCTAGTCTTGTCACTATATTCTATGATCTATTTAGACTCAGTAGATACTCTAAAAAGTAAAAAAATAAAGTTTTCCCTTCAGACCTTGCGATCTATGGGGCAGATGATGTTACGGTCATCTGTTTCTTTGGCTAACGGTTAACAAGCAGGGTGTTATGTGACCAACTGCCTTTATTTTACCCAACTAAAGTCAGGTACCCATTAGAGTTGGGTGGACTCAAGGGCGTCCTAAAAATCCCGAAATTCAAAATCCCAGTCTTCATCTGGATTTGAACCCAAGACCTCAGGTTCGGAACCCAAGTGCTTAACCATTCAACCGCAGTGCCCCAGTATTTACTCTACTGTGATTTAAAAAAATAATCATTCAATGTGCAGATGTCTATCCTAGACTTTATAGATAGAAATATAGGAATAGGCAGTCTATATCCAGCTGTAAATCTAGATGCATATATATATATATATATATATATATATATATATATATATATATATATAATACACACAGACACGCTCATGCTACACAGATTAATTTCTGTTTATAAATATTGTTAATCTTCAATAAATCAATCAGTAACAGAGTTTAAAACAATAAGGTATATAAAGGAAAAAAAAATAATACCAGCAAATATAGGTATGTTTCGTAAAATGTTCAGCAATACAAGCTATTTACAAGACACTTAGATATCCAGCCTCGGACGAATATCAAATTTTACTATCTGGTCATATCAGGCTCTGGCCGAATATCAAATAGTACTATTCGGTGCACCATTAATATATATATATATATATATGTGTATATATATATATATATATATATATATGTTTGTGTGCTACTGTCCAAGTCTCCTTCGTCAGTTCATGTGTTGTTCTATATAGCTTTGTTTTAGTTTACTCTTCAGTTTTCATTTATTTCTTAATACATATATAAAATTGAATAAATTAAGAAAATAAAAAGAAAAAAAAACAAATCCCTTTTCAGATCTTGTGGTCTGTATGGCATGTGATGTATAAAACTAATTTCTGTGTCCAGCGCAACGACCAACTGTCTTTACTATTCCCCAACTAATGTCAGGTACACATTAGAGCTGGTTGGACTCATAGGTGCCCAAAGATACCAAAATTAAAAGTCCCAGTCTTCTCCAGGATTTAAACCTCAGGGGCCCTGGTTTTGGAAGCCAAGCTCAACCCTTAACCCTAACCCTTATCACTCAACCACCGCACCTTTACAAATTACTAATGCTTTAGCCAAAATGCATTTAAGATGATGAGATTTTAAAAAAATTACTTAAAACTTAGCTCAGGAGCTTACCCAACTCATGAAAAAGCAATAATTTAATGGTTTAAAGTGTGTCGTAAAGCATGACTATTACTATCATTCTAGATCTATCATACTATTATATTTTCAAGCCAGAAATGAGTTATATCTTGTTTGGTAATTTATAATAAAAGATTCGTATATAGAAATAAATTTCAATTTATATATTTGCGTTACCTAGTAATATGTAGCTTCATTATATATCATATTAACCCATCATCATATCCAGTGCCTTAATTACAAACTCATTATTTATCCCTCATCAATTACATCAACCTTCTTCAATACATTGCTTATACTTTCATCAAAAATAATAATCAATTGAATGTCTTCTGATTCACTTATAAGTTGGTGAGTGGGGCAACTTCCTCAGGTCCAGAGCATAAGGGGGGACCCGTGATAGAAGATTCCCTTGTTTCTCAATCATTTTTATGATGATTAAAGGCCACTAAATAATATTAGCACACTGGGGCAAAATCTTACAAGCTGCAAATTTATTACAAAACAGTACATAATGTAGTCAAGCAGCCAACAGTACACTAGCTACGTAAGGTACTATATTTTAGATGTTTGTAATAAAAAGGCTGACAGTATAGAGGGGGTTGAGCCAATAAGTGTGATCTGGAACAGTATATATAGTTTACGCTTACTGCTTCTTGGCCCATATATGGCACTGGCCTGGGGCAATAAGGTCATTCATTATTATATATCTTCAAATTTACATTTACACACACACAAAAATTAAACAAATTAATAAAATATATTTAAAAAGAAGTAAAAAAAACAAAACATCCTAAGCTTTTTTTTTTTAATTGGTTTTTTAGCTATCTGATAAACATTAAAGAAATGAAATATGTTTTTGTTCTATTTTCAGAAAACATTATCCTATGTTAACGCATCAAAAAATATGCTTTTTTTTTAAAGCTGTTTCACCTACAACAATAAACTATATATATTATTGTTTGGTAAATAACAATTGCTTCAATAATCTACAATTTAAACAAAAAAAAAAATAAAGCAAAATAAATATTTAATTGCAAAACAAAGCATTAAGATAATACCGGATAGTTAAGAAAATTAGAAAAAAAATTAATATAAATAAAATATTATACAACAAATGCTTTTAGTAGGCACATCCTATGCTTTTTTTTTTATATATATATATTTAGCTATGTAATAAAAATTAGCGAAAAGTTACGCATTTTTGTTCAATTTTCAGAAAACCTCATATAGTATGAACAAAAATGCGTTAAAAAAAAAAAATAAAATTAACTTCTTGAGCGTATAGATATAATCTATATATCATTGGAAAGCTCAGAACAAGTGCTTCCATAATGTATTATAAAGAATTTAAAAATCTAAAAATAAAATAATATTTTATTACAAAAATAAATTATAATAATGTCATTTTTAGTTGATTAAAAAAAGAAAAAAAAAAATCTGCAAATAAATTTTATAAAACAATTGGATAACTTAATTAAGCACATCCTAAGCTTTAATTTGATATATAGTTTTTATCAAAGTGATGAAAATTAGCGAAATGACATACACTTTAGTTCGATTTTTCAGAAAGTCTCACTTCCTGGGATTCCATTGCTTCAATGTATAAGTGAAAACGCGTCAAATTTTACAACATTTTTTTATCAATTGGACCTATATTAACATTCTATACCTCGTTGGAAAGCTCAGAACAAGATCTTTAATAATTTACTATTAAAATTAAAAAAATAAAATTTCACAAATTTTTATCACATAGCTAATTATATTATATTAAATTATAATATATATTTAATATATTTTAAATAAGAAAAGATCTAAGATTCTTATCTATCATGATCAAGGAAAATGGTAGATCTCGACCTACATATTCCAGTTACATACGATGTTAGGTCCAGCCAAACAAACGGAATTTAATCTAGATCTACAAGTAGTGTAGGTTAAGACGACTTTCCAACTTCGGTGACCCTTTACGATCATTTCGTAGATGGGGGCTGCCATTTGTAATTAATTTTTTTATTCTTACAAAGCTACTTTAGCTTTAGTTGCGAAAATAAATTTCAAACATTTTTTTAGAAACATTGGTTAGCTTTGAAAAGAAAAATTAAATAAAGATCTTATCTAGATTTAGACTACTCGGACTAGTTTTATATTATATATTTTGTATTATTAAAACTCTTAATCTGTTTTTGTTTATTCAGAAAAATCCGAAAACAGCTTTTATGACTCAGCTTAAATTGTAAACAACAGACTAATAAAATAACGTAAACGCAGTTTTTATACTCTACTCTATAGAGTCTAGATCCATATAATAGTGTATGCTATTTGGTTGCCGTTACTATTACTAAATTATCTATATCTATTTTTACATTACATTCACAATATAGACCTATTCTAATACTAGTAATACATGATTAATAATTAGATCTAGACTAGATTCTAATAATCAGTAATATATTCTCATTCTAGTCATTGACTCATTCTAATTTTAACTTTGTCATGTTGACTTTTTTTTTTTTTTTAGTAGGGCTTCTTAGGCTACTACACTGTCTACAGTACTGAGTAGTAGATCTAGTACTGGGACCTGACTCAGCAAGACAGTGTGGCCTGTGTCTTCACTTCACCAACACTCACTGTCACTGTAGCCGTAGCATAAGATAAAAAGATAATACATAAGGCATGGTAGTGTCAACTAGTGTAGTGTAACCATATGTAATTAGATTAGAGTAATTAGAAACCCAGGTTTCGTTTTGCATATTCATATTGGTCACCTCACTGTATTATTATTTATTTTTATTTATTATTTATTTGAATATTTACTATCCAACTTCTTAATAAATATTATCTATAATATAATAACTTTTAATTAATAAGTGTACTAGTGTTTAGAATTTCTATCTAGTTTTTTACAGTCTCACACTACTTACTACTAACTACTTCACTAGATCTACAGGCAGTACAGGTTTTGGGTCGGTTTCTAAGTTTTAATAATTAATAAGTCAGACACCTAGTCCTAGACTCTTAGATTAGATATCTAGAATTTAGCCTGTTACTAGACTCTTAACATAGATTAAATTATGATAGATACTAACTAGTGTAGTAAGTCCAGAATCTAGACTAGGTCTAGAAAATTTAATCAATAATTAGTCTCTAGACTACTGAGTCTAGATTCTAGATTAATGCCATTACAAGATTACTAATTACTAGAACATTAGAAGCCAGGGCCGGTCCTAACAATGGACCCTATGCAAAATGGATTGCGCAGTAAAAATTAAGATTTTGTATTTGAAAATAAATTCTCTTTGTATTTTATTCATTCTTAACTTTAATTTAAGAGCCTTGCGTGTCACAAAGTATACCTTCAATATTCTGTTTCCTACATAGATCACCCTCAATAGCAAGAATTGCCAAATTGTTTAATCTGTCTTTGTGAATTGTTGAGCTCGAGTAATTCTTCATTAGTTTGAGTGAGACAAGGTTACAATTCTTTCACATCACAAGATGCCATGAGGTACTAATATTGTTAAAAATATTCTGAGTGCAACAAAGTAGTTTTGGAAAGCAATTCTGTTGAAGCAATTTATCCTATAGTCATCTTCTTTTAGTTAAATTTGCCCTATTATTACATTTTTGTTAAATGAAAGCTAACAATGTTTGTTTTTTTTTTTATCGAATGTAGGATAGGCATTTTCCATATTTACACCTAGAATTAGCGCGTAGCCTATGAAAGTGCGGGGCCCACTGCTGCCACTTTGGTTGCAGTGGCCTAAGGCTGGCCCTGATAGAAGCAATTAGATCTAGTAAATTTGTCATATGTACATAGGATGACAGGTCTAGACTCTAGATCTAGAGATGTCTTTATTAGGCAATTATCATTTTTAAGTCTAATTATAAATTGTTGTAAACTGTTGTTATAAACTGATGGTATTCCAGCTAGATTACTCAAAGAACTAAGCAATGAGCTAACACCAGTGTTCAAAATACTTTTTCAGGCATCTCTTAACCAGGGCAGAGTACTAAGTGACTGGAAAGAAGCTAATGTCATCTCCCTATTTAAAAAAGGAGAAAAATCTGACCCAGGAACCTACAGACTAGTATCACTTGTCAGCATCACATGTAAAATCCTAGAACACATAATATGTTGCAACATCATAGACCATTTAGACAAACATAATGTCCTTACTCCATACCAACATGGCTTTAGGAAATATAGATCATGTGAAACACAACTAATAGGACTAATTGATGATTTTTCAAAAGGTTTAGATGATAGTGAGCAAATAGATGCTATCTTACTAGATTTTTCCAAGGCTTTTGACAAAGTTCACCACCATAGTTTGCTTAAAAATTAAAATATTTCGGCATTAATGGTCCATTGCATCAGTGGATTCAAGATTTCCTGATAGGGAGAGAACAAACTATAATAATAAATGGCTCTAAATCAACACCAATAACAGTAAACTCAGGTCTACCTCAAGTCTTAGGTCCACTACTATTTTTAATTTACATAAATGATTTACCAAATTGCATTAGTTCAGGAACAAAAGTCAGATTATTTGCAGACAATTGCATAATATATAGAACAATAAAAACACACAAGATACAGAAATTTTCCAAATAGAATTAGATGAATTACAGAAGTGGGAATCAAATTGGAGCATGCGTTTCCACCCAGAAAAATGTCAGTTATTAAGAGTAAAAAAAATAAAACAAATTAATTCCACTTATCTTATTCATGGTAAACCAGTAACACAGACTAAAAACGTAAAATACATAGGTGTTATAATAGATAAAAACTGTCATGGAATCCCCATATTGATGAAACTATTCAAAGAAATTTCTATAAAACAAAAAAGAATATTAAACTTAAATGTTATTTAGCCTTGGTTAGGCCAATAATAGAATATGCATCCTCTGTTTGGGACCCCTCAGCTCAAGATAACATTAAGAAACTGGAACAGACACAAAATAGAGCAGTGAGATTCATAACAAACGAATATTCACATTTGACTAGACTAACACCTTTAGTAAAATCACTAAATTTAGAAAGCCTTCAGGATAGAAGACTTAAAAGTAAAGTAGCAATTATACATAAAACACTGAACCATAATCTTCAAATACAAAAAAAAATTCAATAAAATACTCAGAAAGACACAGATAAATGCACATTCCTCGTTCCATATGCTAGGACAAATTTGTAGGAATACTCCTTCTTCCCTAGTGCTATTAGAGCATGGAATGGGTTGCCTGAGCTAGCCAGGAAAACCAGTGACTTGGCAGAATTTAAGTCATTGGTTAATATGCATGACGAAATGCATGACGCAAAGGACGTAATCATCTTCTTTTTTGAAGCAACGTCCGTATCATATAAGATAAGATTGTTATACAACTTATACAATTCAATTAATGAATATTATATGGTATTCTTTTAAATGATCAATCTATACATTTAATTAGATCTACTACTTTCTACTTTACAGATTTTAGACCACAGATATGGACAGTATTAGTACTGAGTTTCTGATGAAAAGACTAAGAGAGCGTTTGAATGCTGAGAAAGTGAAACTATGGTTGCCTCCCTTTACTACAGAAACAAAGGAGAAAGGGGTTGTGCCACAGGTAATTACAAGCTGTTTAAACTGCATGTTCTGAGTTTAAATCTCAGTAGTTAAATATAATCAATCTAACATGCTTCAATACAAACTTGACATCATTTCACATCATTGATGCCGAGGATTTTAGCATGAAATTTACGTACAAATTATTCTTATGGGTGCATGGGAGAAGAATGGCCTCCAAACCCTGGAGTCACAAGTGAAGACTAGATCTAGTATTTAAATTGACACTCATCAGCTTGCATACAGTCAAGAAGTACCGAAGAGGCAATAATATTCATTCTGGGTAGTTAGTCTGTACCATCACCTTGATACACAGAAACAGAATATTACTTGTTGACTTATATCTAACTTGAGGGTTATAAACTTTCTGATAAAATGCTCACATTATCTAAAAGCAAATGGGCATGTGTCAGGTACTAGAAAGCTTAGCACTAGGGCACTGAAAGGGTGCATTCTTTTACCACTGTATACCATCTACACCAATAACATTCAGAGCCAAGCAGTTGATACTCCCATCATCAAATTTTCTGACGACACAACCATCATCAGCCTAATTGCAGGTGATGAAAATCTGTACCATTCTACAATTAACACTGTTTACCAATGGTGTATAGACAACTTTCTAAGTTGAAATGTTCAGAAAACTAAAGATATCCTTGTAGATTTTAGGAAACTTAAAGATTGCAGAAATTTAGATCAACAGTAGACCAACAGCAAGAATATAGATAATTATAATAATAATAATAATAATCTTTATTGTCAGTAAGGAAATTTGTCTTGCAATTTGTGTATTACACCAAACAAAACATTGAAACTATAAAAAACCAAATGTACATTCACACAAGACTCACTCATAATTTGCATATGAAAAGTTTATATCAGATTGTTTTTCCTTTAATGATTTGATTGCAGGGGAACAAAAAAGTGTTTGTGTCTGTTTGTCATTGCTATCGGTGTCTTGTATCTCTTTCGTGATGGTAAAATCACTAAATCTTGACCCAAATTGTAAGACAAATTTCCTTACGGATAATAAAGATTATTATTATTATTATTATTATTATTATTATCTTTTTAGCTTTTTTATGTATGTTTGTCTCAAACAGCTGTACAAATGGGGATTTTTTTTGCCAATGATTTTACCAGTAGCATTTAGGATTCTATGGAGTTTAGTTTTATTTTTAATGCTCAGATTGCCATACCATATTAAAACTTGAAATATTGCAGATGTGAGCATGATAAATCATAGCCAAGGCCTTTTCACTAACATTAAACGAGGACAGTTTTCTCAGTAATCTTTGCTGCCCTTTTTTGCTGATATAATCAGTATTTGCAGTAAAATTTAGTTTATTGTCTAGGATAGTACCAAGGTATTTAAAAGTTTGCACTATTTCAATAGTCTCTCCAGCTACAGAAACAATATCATTTTCCTTCTTTTCCCTATGAAAATCGATTATCATTTCTTTGTTGTTTTTTTACACTCAATGATAAAAAAAATAACTTTACAGTATTTTTCAATGTGTTCTATTTCTCTGTAATACTCATTTACGTCTGTACATAGGTACAACCATCAACAACAAGCTAAAAAAAAACTGTTAAAAATCTTTACATCAAAATTAAACAATGACTTTTCTATCTTAGAAAGCTAAGAAAATTTAAAATTAAAAAAAAAAACAGCTATTAAACTTTTGTATACAGCAATCATCAGCAGTCTAATTACCTTTGCTATCACCTGCTGGTCTAGGAATGCTGCATGCACAAAGACATTGACTAAATAGGCTAATTAAAAAAGCATCCTATATCACTCAAAAACAGCTGCCATCTCTTGAAGAGCTTTTTCATGAACGATTCCTTTCTAAAACACACACAATTCTTAAAGACAATATGCACCCATTCTTCTTCTTCTTCTAGCCAGCTTTATCGCTGCTGAGCTGTGAGCTCTTTTACAGACTGTGCCAAGGAAAAATAGTGTGCTGTTTTCTTCAGTTGTTCAGCACTGCCGTACAGGGTGTTGGTTATGTTGGGCTGTAGTGGAAGTAGGGTTTGCCTAAGGTGGATTAGGAAGGGGCATTTAAAGAGGATATGGTCTACGGTTTCATAAAGGTGGGCGCAGTGTCTACAAAGGGGAAGTTGTGTGGAATTTATTTTGTTCAGATGGTAATTTAACAGAGGTGTGTGTCCTGTTCTTACTTGGAAAATTGTAGATTGTTCTTTGCAGGGGAGGAAGTTAATACTGTCCAGTTTGTTAGGCATAGTCATTTCTTCGTACATGGCTCTGCCTGTGTTTCCTGATGCCCATTGGTTGAGACACTTCTCTTTGTGATTGTTGACTAACATTGACCTTAGGGTGAGGTAGTTAACAGGTCTATCTGGTTGTTCCATAGATGATCCTGCCTTTGATAGCTTATCTGCCTTTTCAATTACCATAATGCCAATGTATCCAGGGATCCACTGTAGTGTGATACTTATTTAATTTTGATATCATCTGATGGATTATCACAATAAGAGTTGTCAACTTTCTTGGGCTATTTGAGGTGCTGCTGGTAAGTGCCTGCAGAGTGGATTTTGAGTCTTTAAAGACAACAATATCTGATGGTGATTGCACTCCTTCTTATAATGTTTTCCACTGTCTGTAATGCTATGGTAATTGCTTCAATTTCAGCTTGCAAGTTTGAGCAGTAATCGCCACAGGGTGCACTTATTTGAAAGTGTTTATTTTGCACTCATAAAACCATGGTTACATCAGGCAGTGATCGTCTCCTCTTCATTAAGGCTAAAACTTAAAGATTTTAAAACTACTTTATTCCACTTTCAGTCAGGGTGTTGCAAGGTGCTCTGCGGTCATTGAGAAGTGCATAGAAGTCTAATTCAGCCAAGCACTGGTTGTGTGTGGAAGAGTGTGTATGTGTTTTTTGTGTGAATGTTTTTCGTGTTTGCATCTATATTGTTATGTTATAGTAGTTATAGTTAGGTTGTTAGGGTATAGTAGTCATAGTTAGATTGTTATGGTATAGTATGTTATAGTTATATGTTATGCTGAGTTGGACAAACTGAGTTTCTATTTGTTTGGAGCAATAAAATTATCTTATGTTTTTAACGTTGGGATTTTTAGGATGTCCCTGTAATCAGTACCTGATATTAGTTGGGCTGCTCTTTGTGCTAGCCACTAAACATCTTGTTAACCCTGGATCCTACTAACAGTTGAGCTTTACACCATCTGCCCCATGGACCATAAAGTCTGAAGAAGAAACTTTACTTTTTACTTAGTTAATGTATTGATTTCTTTTAAGGAACTTATTAAGAAATATGCAGAGGAATTAAAATTAACAGAAGACATTATTGCCAATGGATTAGAAGAGTTGCGCCTCCATGCCATAGCAAAGCTTGAAGAGAAAGAAAAGTTTCAAAATCAGGGAGTGGCCACTTTAAGAATCAGGCTGTCCGGACCTTCACCTAGTGAGGTAGAATGTTTTTGTTTTCTTAAATGCTTTAAGTAGTCTTTTTCTAAAGACATTTTAATTGTGTGTTGTTGTTTTTAAATTCTATCCTAGTAACCCATGTTAAATTTTTTTTGTAAAGGTTTTTAAACTCTTTACTTTTACTTACTTAGACTTAGATCCTCCAACGCCGCTCGGCACATTGGGTGGCAAGCTATCTCCATAAAGATCTGTTTTTAAATTCAGTCTCCTAAAATTTTGAGCTTAGGGGTAGTTTTAAGTTTATTAAAATGTCTTTGGCTAAAGACATTTTACTTGTAATTTTTTTTTTTTTTTTAGTTACTATGCTAGTAACCCATGTTAACTTTTTTTTAAAACGTTTTTAAATTCAGTCTCCCAAAATTTTGTGCTTATGGCTAGTGTTAAATTTATTAAAATGAGCAATAACATACAAATTGAATTTTGCAGAGAATGTCCCGTAAACCAGAACCATTGGAATGTAATCTTGAGATAACTGGCCAAGACTTAATGGCACTGGTTGGAGATAAATATGGAATCAGTCCATCCACTTTAAAACTCATCACTGG
Source organism: Biomphalaria glabrata (assembly GCF_947242115.1). Classification (NCBI taxonomy): domain Eukaryota; kingdom Metazoa; phylum Mollusca; class Gastropoda; family Planorbidae; genus Biomphalaria; species Biomphalaria glabrata. Next base: position 20,670,847 of record NC_074726.1, read on the forward strand.
AGGGAAGATAGTCAGTCAAGTGGACAGTCTCAGCTCACAAGGCATAAAAGTCAGTATGTAATTAAACTGTAGCTTTTTTTTCAACAGCAGCAGCAGCCTTTGGAAAATGCTCCTTACCTTTCCTGCTTGGCATGCTGCATCATGGAAGGCATCCCTTTTGTTAGCTATGATGCTGCCTTGGTATGTGAACTTTGCATCTTTGACGGGGGCAACAAATTTAGTGATCTCTCAATGAGTCAGTGAGGGCTTTAGGCTTTATTGCTATAAATAAGCAATTGAGACTATAGAAAAATAGATTCTTTTGTATTATTTACATAATATTCTGAACTCCTTAAGGGTCACAGTTTATGACATAGTGCAGCTCTTCAACACTAGTCTGTCATGTAGAATGATTGAAAACATATATTATCTACCTGTTCAGACTTATAGTTCGTCCATCGTGGTTCGATGATGACCACTTTGTCATCCAGGGGGCTGAGGGCTTTGCACTGGGGTTTTATGCCTCCTCATGTGGCTGGTGAGACCTATGTGAGCCCGGGTGTATGGGGTATCTAGGAGGGGTAGCACCTCTAGTGGACAGGCAGTCGTACCTTCTTTTTGAGGGTAGCCTGGCTCACTCTTGGTCCCCACTCGGTACCCAACTCTCACCTGTGGCTCCCAGAAGCTGTAGCATGCGCAGCGGCCACACCCCGGAAACAGCTTTGACTGGCCGGCTAAACCAGGTAGAGGGTATCTGGTGTGTCCATGGCACTCAGTACACTGAGGTTATGTCAAACCTAGCATGTGAAGTCTGGACTTGGCGGCCTGTGCGTAACCTCACAAAACTTGACTAATCGGACAGAAAGGCAAGTACCAGCACAGTGCTGTGGAGCACTCAAGAGCAGGACAAGACACACAGAAAGTCTCTGGTCATCCACTGCACCCAAACTTGTCCCCGGACGTCTTGACCAAAATCTTGCTTCCGGAAAAGGACGGGCTTTAGGGCGAGAGAGTGGGGTCGACATGTTGCGCGAATCCTCCTCACTTTAATCCAAATTCCAGCGAAGTCACTTGTCATCCCCCCCCCCCAAAACCAAAACACAACCAAACCAAAGTCCTGTGGCGACAGGCAAGCAGTGAAGCGGTAGGTGTGGGTTCAGACTTACAAATGTTACTGATTCTATAAATGTCTGTTACATATAATTTTTGTTTATATTTTCAGAATGGAAGTGATGTCATGGCTTTAATGATTTCATCATCTGATATCAAAGTTTCTGAAAGAGAAGCAGAATTAGCAGAAGTGGAAAAAACTCGATGGGCTGCAGAAATGTTGTCATCACGAGCTGATGGTAAAAAATCAATAAAAATTTGAACAAAGTAGTCACATATATGTCTATAATCCAACTGACAGATAGGTACAGCTGGAATAATTGATTCCTGAAATTAAGTTTTTAGTTACCTTTTAATAAACACTGTCAGCTACTCATAGAAACAATTGAAACAATTCTTTTTTAATTTGATCAACCTGCAAATGTTGGTTTTTACTGGCATATTAATAAGACAAACATAGATCTAAAAAAGTGTAGATAGTTTAATATTACTGGTGTTGTTTTATTAATACAGATTACAATTATATGATAATGAGATAATGTTCAGTACAGAAATTAAAGTTTTCAAGTATTGATAGTGTAAGCTGTTTATCTAGTGTTTTTGTTATCTTTATGTGTCATATCTTAAATTGTGCAAATTTATTTTTTATTTAGATGATGAGGATTTTGACATCCAAATCGCTGATCAAAATGGTCATCCATTGATCTTGCCTTCATCAGAAAAGAAAGTTAGTAAATAGAGATAGTATGGGATTTAACTATGGCTACATATTGAATATTATTATTTTTATTTTATTGATTCCATGCTCTTTGAGCATGCTTAGTGCAATTTAGTCCAATCTCTTTAGTAGACAAGTGGGAGGAGAGATATTTGCAAGATGTCTTTGCTGCCTTCTAGCACTCAGCAATCGTAACTTAGCTGAGTTGATTCTCAAGTAAAAAATTCCTAGTCTACATTACGATTGCCTCGCACCCCATCAAATAGGTAATGGAGCGTATTATGCTACTCAGCATTCCATTCTACTGATGTATCACATATGCTTCTATATTTCCTCATCTCACTAAGCACTAAATATATTTCCTCATCTCACTAAGCACTAAATATTTGTTCCCTTTTACAGGCTTTGACTTTTGCAATGACTTTACATGAGAAAGGCCGTGCTGCTCTTAAAAGCAAAAAGGTTTCAATTGCCTTGCCTTTATTTTTAGAGGCAGATGCGGAATTCAAGTAATTTTGTTTTGCACTTTGTTATTTAAATGTCAAGAAAGAACTCTTGTAATTAGTTTATTGATGTCCATTTTTGTGTGCAAGATTTATCAGTAAGCTTGCATAACATCATGCTTTTGTTTGGAAAGGCTTTTATTACTACTAATGTAAAAAAAATACAATTTTATTTTAATCTCATTGTTTGAACTTTCACTTAGCAAATGCAGAGCCACTATTTTAAATAGTGTTGACAACTATGCAATTTTGTGCCTTGATATTGTGTGGTGCTATCTTTTGCTGAAAAACTTGGAACAGCTTCCAGATGCTGGTAAATGAATACAATTTGAATTTTTCTATACTAGTTCACTTATTTTTTAATTTTGTTATTTGATAGTATTTTTTTTACAAACACTACATTACAGCCAATACCAGTACCCATAAATAAATTTTGAAATTGAAATTCCTTCATATTCATTGAAAAAAGAAACTATTGTACTTCTTGACAAGGTTGAGACTAGGATTTAACTGACCAAATTGTTATTATACAGAAGCCAGACTGACCACAAGTGAAACTTGTTTCAAACGTTGTTATGGAGAAAAGATGGAAAGGTTGGCAGCCATAAAGGTAAAAAAAATAACATTTAGTGTTTTGGTCAATGTATGAGGTCATTATAGATTTCCATGTTCAAACATCTTATCGAAAGCTCTCCATACAAACATCTCCTTTTACAAACATCATTGTAGATCTTCATACACAAACAAAATAATGAAATTACATTTCTTTTTAGTTTGAAAAAAATATTGTGCCAGCTTTTATATTTTTTTAGTAATTCTTATATCAAAGTCTCTATATAAAAATAAATTAGTCACAAAAAGTGCCAAGTGCGCTTGAACTTGGCTTGGCTTGGCTACCTAGAAGGGGGCTCAAGGTTCGACACCCGACTTGGGCAGAGTTGTGTTTACTGAGAGCCTAAAGGCAGCACGGAAAACCAACTTCTAGATACCCCTCCCCCCACTGGTCCACAAATGAGATTGGACCAAAAGCACTCTGAGCATGAATAAGCATGAAAGTAGTGCTATATAAAAGCTATAATAATAATATCTTCTTAGAATCAAAGTTATTAATCATTTTGAAATTTGGACTTTAGTAATGCTATACTTTGTATAAACTGTCATCTTTCTGTAACTCTGTTGATGAATGGCTTGTTGTTAATAAAACTTTAAAAAGACTTTCAGTATCAAGTTTTATAAACATTTATTTATTATTATAACTGTTTGAATGTGCTCTCAGGGAGGGACAGGAATGGAGCAGGTTTTATTCATGAGACTTTACCTTCTTCAAGGGATTGTTGCCTTCCATCAAGGAGCTATTGCCAATGCTCACAATTTCTTACGCAGGGTAAGTTGCTGTATATTAAGAGTATATCAGTTAAAATATATGGTTGATTCAAGTGAATGAGCCCACATTTTTATCCAACCGAAGAAAAAAATGTACTATGTAAATGTTTTACCTTTTTTTTTAAAGTGTCTTTTAGCATTCTTGCAGTCATGACATGAAGTCATGTCATACAAAGACAGAACATTCTTTAAACTTGAGCTTTTTCAGTCAAATGTATTTGATAAACAGCTAAGAAAATAAGGGTATTTAATGCACTGAATAAGTCAAATAAAAGATTTAACCAAAGAGTTGAAGAATTGTACAGAAAACCAAAATTATTTAGTGACATCCATTAGCCGGTAAAAAAAAAAGATTTTTAAAGCAAAGAAAACACACAAGAAAATGTGTGAATTTGATTAAGGATTGGACCAATTTATCTTGAGCATACTCACTGAGAACTGCAACAAGAAGTTGTGAAAGAGACAACAAGGGTGCCCCAACAATCCTCTATGAGGTGTTTTTTTTTTAAAAGGCGGGCAGTAATCTATCAGCACAATTATTTTTGCAGCCATAAACTGGGTGTTTTCAACCAGGCTGATTCTACACAAAGTCTCAATCAATACCACAAAACATATGATAGAAGAAATAAAAAGAAAATGTATTTTACAAATGTTTAAAGAAGTAAAATATTTTCTTTTTTTTTTCTTTTTTTGTCCCAGGCTGAGTTTGTTCTGACATTACTTCATGTGGATGATAATAAACTGCAGGAAAGTAAGTTGACTTTGACTTAGGAAATAAACACTAATAATGATATAAATTCAACATGTCACTTTTTTTTTTTTTTTTTTTAACAAACTTGATATTTCTGTAAAGATCAAAAGATCTTTTTGTCCATGAAATGAATGGTATTGAGTTAAGTTCTCTTTGATCTGGTGAAAATGGTTATGGAAAACAGTGTACCCACTTTTCTGTGTGCCATATACTTTTTGAATGCTATTTTTAACAGTTGTATGATCACATTTTTCAAAATTGTCTTCAACTAGAATAAAAAAAATTTACTGTCTGCCTTTGTTACTTCACAGTTATGTTGATGGGGTTCACAGAGCGTGAAGCCAGATTGGGCCTTAGAGCCAAAAATGGCAATGTCCAGCAAGCAGTGGCCTACATTGTTGAGAAGAAAAAGGTCAAATGTTTGTTTGTTTTGTTTTGGATATTCCTTCAGATTGGAAGGTTATTAGATCCTTGCCCAAGACAACAGAGGATGGCCGCAGACAGGGATTAAACCCAGGACCATGAATTCCATTGATCAACAGTTTAGAGCATAGGCCACATGACTAGTTGAGACCTTGTCTAGTTTTGTAAATTAGATCCAGATATCAGTAAAAAAAAAATTTTGGAAGGAAACAAAGAATTAGTTGTGTCTGGAAAAGTTTTTAAAATCCTAAAAAAAGAAAATACCAATTTGCATATCAGAGTCGGTTAATTTCAGTTGACCTGGTCATTATGAGTATATATTATATTTTCTTTATGTATGTTCAAGTTAAATATTATAGCTTTCTTGACTTATTCTTTTAAAGTCTTAAAGTCTTTGGGGAGCTTAGGACTGCAACCACATCTCTCTATCTTTCTTCATCTTCTCCCAAGTCATTCCAGTATCCTAAGCTTTGCTGATGACTGACCTCTTCCAGGTTTGCTTGGGTCTGCACACTTTTCTCTTTCCTTGTGTATTCCTTTCAAGTGCCTTCCTTGCAACTTTGGTACTTCACAGGGTGTGTCTTGTCCAGTTCTACTTTTGCTTTTTAATATCCTGGGCTATGGTCTTTCTTAATGGGATTTCATATATCAACATCAGTGCTACCGTCCTAGAGAAGTGAAATAGCTTTCTTAGGTGAGTAGTTTTATGTTCTATAAGACTTCAGTAGCAAACTGCAACAGATGCAGCAAAGTGTAGTCACATCCTGGTTTTTGTAGCCACTTCTATTTCTCCAATCTTCTTCGTCTTTAGACTCAAAAACCATGCCTTATCACTTCTTTTATTCATGATGCTACACTTAAATCAAGATTTAGTTAAATATGTAACTAATTGGAATTTGATTGAGCAATATCACATTTTTTTATTACCACAAAAAACTGTGTATGCTAAATTGTTTTTGTTTTGTTAGGAAGAGGAAGAAGTAAATAAGAAAGCAAAGAAAGAATGGCGGCAGAGAGTACGAGGAAAGAAGCTGGGTAAAACAGCTGGCGGGGAGCCGTAAGTTTGGTTTTAGTTGTAGATAGTGTAGGAATACATTACTATGTAATCTCTCCCTGTAATGAATAAGCTACTACCACAAAAACAGATTGTGATTTGTTTTTCAGTCTGCATTCCTCCTAATTTTAAAATGCTTTGTTGGTATTAAAATAAAATTTAAATAAAGATCTAGATGTGATACAAAATAATTTTTTTTGTTGGTATTAAAATAAAATTTAAATAAAGATGTGATACAAAATAATTTTTTTTGTTGGTATTAAAATAAAATTTAAATAAAGATGTGATACAAAATAATTAACTATCATTAAATTATGTTGACTATCATTTAAAATAAAATTAAGATTATGTGTATAAATTATTTGGTTGTTAAATTGGCTTTTCAAGCAAAGATTTGACACCATAAAAAGTGAAATTGTCTTCCCCTTTTTCAAAGGAGGGGCTTCTTATAGTAGTGATAATGATTTCACGTAGTATTTTGTTCTAAATGTGTTTATTTTACTCAGGGTGAATGTTGAGTATTACGATACTCTCTTAGACATGGATTTCCCATCTGGAGCTGCAGCTGAAGCTCTGAGGCTAGCCAACAATGATATAAATCAAGCTATTGAAGTAAGCCCACACTCAATCTCAATTGCTGTTGCTGATACAAACTTGCTTATTAAAAAAAAAAAAAAGTTTCCTACAAATGTTAAAGATTCGTGTGAGGTTCAATGTAAAACTCCAAAGTCTAGTTAGCAATTAATTAAGTATAGGTTCATTTTCTTTTAGGATGTTGATGTTGGGTTCACACTGCTCCAGCGCACATGTTTATGTTTATTATGTTTTTATCTCTTTATTCTGAAGTATATTTTAAAGCTATTAGAGCTGGCAATATTTAGATTACTGGATGTACTGAACCAGCTGACCATTTAACTCATAAAGTTCCATTTTATAGGGCAGATGATGTAAAAAGTCATGTTTCTATGACCCATCGTAACAGCAGGTTTTCCGTCCTGGGCTTTTGCAAGAGCCTCTCTAGCCCTCCCTCAAATGGAGTTTGATGATGAAAATGATTATGATGGCCCATGGTTAATGAGCGTGTCATGTGGCCAGCACAATGGCCAACCACCTTTACTTTCCCCAACTACTGTCAGGTATCCATTAGAGCTGGGTGGACTCAAGAGGCGCCCAAAGATCCCAGAATTAAAAAGCCCAGTCTTCATCAGGTTTGGAAGCCACGCATTTTATCGATCAGCCACATCGCCCCCATTTAACTAAAGTTAAATTGTATATGTCAAATGAAGTAACGCACTGACAGAGAATAGCTGGTTAGTTATAAAAGGATCTGAACAGAATAAATGTAATTTAAAAATTAAATTTTTTTTTTTTTTTTTTTTTCAAAATGGCGCTGCACTGTGGCGACATGCAGTTTGTGCTTTCATTATTCATTATTATAATGTTTTTTGTTTGGTGTAATGCACAAATTGTAAGACAAATTTCCTTACGGATAATAAAGATTATTATTATTATTATCAGTAAACAAAATGAATAAAAAAAACAACAGTAGTACATTGAAAATAAAATAAGCTCTAAACTTTGTATATAACTTAATATATTTTGTTTCTTTTTTTTTTTTTTTTTGTCCCCAAGATATTAAATGCTAGACCTGAGCTTCTGCACCTCCCTCCAATAGAGAAACACAAAGTAGAGATCACTGATGCAATGATTGAGCAGGTTTGATTTTGTGAATGCAACTGTACTAGTTAAATATGCATCCTTTAAATTACAATATATTTCTAGATTTTTATCTTTTGTTTGTTTCTTATTTGCTATTGTGTTCATGGAAAAAAAAACATTATGAATAGTAGCTTATTCTTTGCTAAATAAAAAATGTTAATGTTTATATTTTTCCTAAAAGTGTTGGTACGTCAAGAAGAATATGTTAAAATTTTTAGTTTGTTTTTTTATCTTCATTGAGCAAAATAAAATGATCTCCCTTTAAAAATTAAACTCCTCCCCTTACTTGCAGTAGGTAGTCTCAATACAACACAGGCCTGAAGATAATTTAAACTGTGTTTCTATAAGTACAATCTTAAGACACAATGTCCATTAGCAACCGCTAATTTAAAAAAAAAAAATTTTTAAATAACATATTATTTTATCCAAAAACGCAACTTTTAGGTTTGCTCTCTGGGTTTCACGGCTCAGATGGCTAGGAAATGTTTGCAACAGTTCAAAGGAGATTTGCAGCGTGCAGTTGATGAACTTTTGAAGCACAATGGTGTCTTCCCAATGTCCTCAGGCTCATTTTCACCAATGTCCGACTCATCTCATTCATCAGTCAGTTCAGCCTACTCTTCATCAGATTCAGGTGAGACTTGCCTTGACCTCTAGTCTAAGCCAGATGGAGTTCAATGCTCGGTGTTGCCAGCACCTGAGTTTTAGTTTTAGCATCTCCAAAAGAAAAAAAAGACCCATTTGGTGTCATGTAATCTATCCATACTGCATTCCTCATTAATTATATATATATAATTAATCTGTTCTAAATTCCATCAGCTATGTGTTGTCTGCTGAAAACAGCATACATCTACTTATGGTCTATCACTCAAATGTTTTTTAAAAAAACAATATGTTCCCAGTTATGGGTATATTGTTGGCACAGACATAAAAAAAAAAGTTTTTGTTAAGCAGTTAAATTTATTTAAAAGACAGGGTTGTTTTTTTTGTACATTTAAAGTAAAGTTCCCTTTCAGACCTTGCGATCTGTAGGGCAGATGATGATAAGGTCATCTGTTTCCTTGGCCAACGGTTTACAAGCAGGATGTCATGTGGACAGCACAACGACCAACCATCTTTACTTTCCCCAGCTTACGTCAGGTACCCATTAGAGTTAGGTGAACTCAGGGGTGCCTTGAGAATTCTGATATTCAAAATCCCAGTCTTCTCCAAAATTCAAACCTAGGACCCCAAGTTTGGAAGCAAAGAGTTTAACCACTCAGCCACCACCTACGTCCCCCTTCCTTTTTTTTTTCTGCAGGCCATTTGTCACTCCAAATGTATAAAAACCCTTAATTCTGTATTCAGGGAGATAACAATCAGGACATCCTTAATATCAGGGATGAAGGCATTGAGTTCATTTTCCCTGGTCCACTGGATCTCAACTGATTTTACACTCATGTTTGTCATAAACAAAAAGATCAAAAACTACCCTTTGATCAACATTGGTCTCCAAACACAGGGGCTACCTTCACATTTGTAAGTCCAGCATTGTTCACCAAACACAGGGACTGCCTACACATTTGTATGTCCAGCATTATTCATCAAACACAGGGGCTGCCTACACATTTGTATGTCCAACATTTTTCACCAAACACAGGATCTGCCTATACATTTGTATGTCTAACATTGTGAGATACCTTGAGGAAAACAGCGTTGCTTGGATCTAAAAAAATATATATAATTTTGAGCTATATTTTGTATTGTATTATGCTAGCTATGATTGGAATGATTAGAAATGTTTATGGTACATTTTACATAGAGAAGTCTCTAGTTTCACTCTGTAGCACCTTTACACACGTTTCTGTCTAATTAATCTTTTTTTTTAAACACATTTAAAAGAATAATTTTTTTTTATTATTTTTCTCTCGAAAGTAAAAAAATAATAATTAGGTTTTGTGTCTCTTTTGAGTCTGAAGATTTAGGTAGATTAATAATGTTTTGAAGGAAGACCTGTCATTTATAAGATAAGAGTCATGTATTCCACTTTGCTATCAGACCAAAATGTAACCTACATATTTTGTCACATTTACTGCAAAGTCATTGTACAATTTTTGTACAATTTTCGTTTTAGAAATGTCTGCTTCTGATGATCTCTCTGCTGGTCGCCTAAACCCCAAAGAAAAAGAAGAGCTCCAAAGCTTGGTCTCTGACATCAGCACAGACACGAATGACCACCTTGATCTCACGCTTAGTGAAGAGAGAGAAATCCTAGTGACATACATGAGTCTGATTGAGAACAGTCCAGCATGAGGAGTTTCAAGAATGAGAATGTTATAAGGAAGCTGGTTTGGCTTTGTAGTAGTATACAAGTTTTTTTTTTTCAAATGGAATTTTAAGAATTGATTTGTTGAGAAAAAGAATTCATTTAAAGCATACCTGTTAGAATGCTTTCAGGAAGCTGGTTGGTGACCTATGACCAGAGATGAGATGATGAGATAAATGAAGCAACAGTAATGCTTGAGTTGTATTCTTTCACAATATCCAAATAAACAGAAATTATGTCACAGAAATTATGTCACAGTGGTACAAACTGGTGGGCAATTTTTTTTTTCTTAGATGACAATGTTTTGTAATTTGAAATGAAACCTGATGTTTATTCAAGGCAGACTAATACAAACCATGTTATATTCTACCTTACAGAGAATAGATCAAGATGAGAACTGGATTTAATGTTTTTAATGTTTGTCAAGCTGCTTTATTTTAGATTGCTGATAGGTTGGTAGATAAGTCACAGAAAACATAACTACAACCAACCTCCTCAAATTCATCAGATTTAGATCCCAATTGCATTAAACTAAGAGTCTGATTTCTAATATCAGAGATGTTTTCCTTCAAATTTTTTTCTTGTAACACTTATACCAATAAAATTAAATGGTCATAATATGCAACTAAAGGTTGTTTATTTTTATCTTTTTAAAGTAATAAAACAAAAAACTAGCCAGCATTACTCTTCATAATTCTACCATCAGTTATGAAGATCTGGCTACTAAGTATAGGATACCAACCATCTTGAAAAATTTAATTTATATACAACTCTGAAGGCAAAAGTATTTCATTGTTTACATGTATTTATTTACCAACTACTTAGTGAATGAGTTGAGATCTCAAAGAGACTGTATCACAATGTACAAACTGTGTAAATACAATTTTAAGATTCTATAAGCTAAAAGTATTTTATTTTATTTATTACCATGCTGTAGTCTTTCAAAGCATAAATTGACAAAATAAATTTGTCCAACATTCCAACTAGTGTTTTTTCTTTGTATATAAAAACAAAAGTTGTTTTTTTTTTGTGAAACCATTCTTGCTCAGCAACCAGTACTGTTTAAATCATAAAGTTTTTGCTTGTTCTAATCTATCTAATAAAATACTACATCAATGTTGAATGCAATACTGAAATCTTCAAGTGAATAGCACAGCGGAAACAAAATGTCATAACAGAAGTCGAGTTAAAACACATTTTGGTTTCTTATTCAGCCTAGAGAAATAGTCTTAGTTTTAACATTTCTCTTGACTCTCATGCTACAGTTGAGGTAACATGAGGACAGGGAAAGCTGACTAGTATGCTTGTAAAATAGACAGGTTTATTCTATTTTATTAGCACTAAAATACTGCATAAACAAAGCTAGTGTGCTGTCTCCTGGTTAAAGTCAATGTTGAGAATTAGCTGCTGATACATCCCCCCATTTCTTTGTTGCTGTCTGGTGGTGCAAGGGGAACTAATTCTCCTTGATGTCAAGGTATATTATTAATAGTAACAATTTGACTTCTATTGCCATATAAACCTAGCCTCACATCAAAACAAACAAATATTGGGGGTAAATTTTGTGTTTAATGCCATATTTCTAGAATTCACAAGAGTCACAACAAAAACAGCTACAAAATATTGAGATGGCAGCTGACTGCTTTGTCATAGCATTCATTGAAGTGGACTAAACAGTACAGCAAGAAACTAATCAAGAAATAGAGTAACATGCAATCCATGTAGTCTGGACACAAAATTAGCCCACAACGAATCTCTGTATTCTAACTTCAACATGATACAATCAAGTATTCACCTTGATCTAAGACTTAAAGAAATAAAAAAGTGTTGTTAGTTTCGAGGGTTTCAAGTCGAAGTTTCTTGAATCTGCATTCAGTGTATCATGTTTGAGCATACTGGCCAGTTAATAGTAAGTGTAGCTTACATTCAGATAGTTACCAACATTGTTTAGCATGTATGTATAACAAACTGAAAGATCTCAAATTTGAATCCTATTAGAGTCTTAATTTTTCATTCAGGATGGACCAGCTGAG